>NC_138162.1:39204965-39556771 GCF_964165515.1 Mesoplodon bidens | reverse complement strand
AAGACAGAATGGTGGAATTCACTGCTGCAGAACAGAATAAAGAAAAAAGAAGGAAAAGAAATGAAGACAGCCTAAGAGACCTCTGGGACAACAATAAATGCATCAACGTTCGCATTATGGGGGTCTCAGAAGGAGAAGAGAGAGAGGAAGGACCAGAGAAAATAGTTGAAGAGATTATAGTCGAAAACTTACCTAACATGGGAAAGGAAATAGCCACCCAAGTCCAGGAAGCACAGAGTCCCAGGCAGGATTAACCCACAGAGAAACACGCAGAGACACATAGTAACCAAATTGGCAAAAATTAAAGCAAAGAAAAATTATTGAAAGCAGCAAAGGAAAAATGACAAATAACATACAGGGGAACTCCCATAAGGTTAACAGCTGATTTCTCAGCAGAAACTCTACAAGCCAGAAGGGAGTGGCATGATATACTTAAAGTGATGAAAGGAAAGAACCTACAACCAAGATTACTCTACCCAGGATCTCATTCAGATTCGATGGAGAAATCAAAAGCTTTACAGACAAGCAAAAGCTAAGAGAATTCAGCACCACCAAACCAGCTTTACAACAAATGTTAAAGGAACTTCTCTAAGTGGGAAACACAAGAGAAGAAAAGGACCTACAAAAACAAAACCATAACAATTAAGAAAATGGTCATAGGAACATACATATCGATAACTACCTGAAAAGTGAATGGATTAAACGCTCCGACCAAAAGACACAGGCTTGTTGAATGGATATAAAACAAGACCCATATACGCTTTCTACAAGAGACCCACTTGAGACCTAGGGACACATACAGACTGAGAGTCAGGGGATGGAAAAAGATATTCCATGCAAATGGAAATCAAAGAAAAGCTGGAGTAGCAATACTCATATCAGATAAAATAGACTTTAAAATAAAGAATGTTACAAGAGAGAAGGAGGACACTACATAATGATCAAGGGATCAATCCAAGAAGAAAATATAACAATTATAAATATACAGGCACAAAACATAGGAGCACCTCAATACATAAGGCAACTGCTAACAGCTCGAAAAGAGGAAATCGACAGTAACACAATAATAGTGGGGGACTTTAACACCTCACTTACACCAATGGACAGATCATCCAAAAAGAAAATAAATAAGTAAACAGAAGCTTTAAATGACGCAATAGACCAGATAGATTTAATTGACATTTATAGGACATTCCATCCAAAACCAGCAGATTACACTTTCTTCTCAAGTGCGCACGGAACATTCTCCAGGATAGATCACATCTGGGGTCACAAATCAAGCCTCAGTAAATTTAAGAAAATTGAAATCATATCAAACATCTTTTCTGACCACAGTGCTTAGAGATTAGAAATGAATTACAGGGAAAAAAACGTAAAACACACAAACACATGGAGGCTAAACAATACGTTACTAAATAACCAAGAGATCACAGAAGAAATCAAAGAGGAAATCAAAAAATACCTAGAGATAAATGACAATGAAAACACGACGATCCAAAACCTATAGGATACAGCAAAAGCAGTTCTAAGAGGGAAGTTTATAGATACACAAGCCTACATCAAAAAACAAGAAAAATTTCACATAAACAATCTCACATTACACCTAAGGGAACTAGAGAAAGAAGAACAAACAAAACCCAAAGTTAGCAGAAGGAAAGAAATCATAAAGATCAGAGCAGAAATAAAGCAAATAGAAACAAAGTAAACAATTGCAAAGATCAATAAAACTAAAAGCTGGTTCTTTGAGAAGATAAACAAAATTGATAAACCATTAGCCAGACTCATCAAGAAAAAGAGGGAGAGGACTCAAATCAATAAAATTAGAAATGAAAAAGGAGAAGTTACAACTGATACTGCAGAAATACAAAGGGTCATGAGAGACTACTACAAGCAACTCTATGCCAATAAAATGGACAACCTGGAAGAAATGGACAAATTCTTAGAAAGGTATAACCTTCCAACACTGAACCAAGAAGAAATAGAAAATATGAAGAGACCAATCACAAGTAATGAAATTGAAACTATGATTAAAAATATTCCAACAAACAAAAGTCCAGGACCAGATGGCCACACAGGTGAATTCTATCAAACATTTAGAGAAGAGCTAACACCCATCCTTCTCAAACTCTTCCAAAAAGTTGCAGAGGAAAAAACACTCCGAAACTCATTCTATGAGGCCACCATCACCTGGATACCAAAACTAGACAAAGATAATAAAAAAAAAAAAAGAAAATTACAGACCAATATCACTGATGAATATAGATGCAAAAATACTCAACAAAATACTAGTAAACAGGATCCAGAAACACACTGAAAGGATCATACACCATGATCAAGTGGGATTTATCCCAGGGATGCAAGCATTCTTCAATATATGCAAATCAATCAATGTGATACACCATATTAACAAATTGAAGAATAAAAACCATATGATCATCTCAAAAGATGCAGAAAAAGCTTTTGATAAAATTCAACACCCATTTAAGATAAAAACTCTCCAGAAAGTGGCCATAGAGGGAACCTATCTCAACATAATAAAGGCCATATATGACAAACCCACAGCAAACATCATTCTCAATGGTGAAAAACTGAAAGCATTTCCTCTAAGATCAGGAACAAGACAGGGATGTCCACTCTCACCACTATTATCCACCATAGTTTTGGAAGTCCTAGCCATGGCAATCAGAGAAGAAAAAGAAATAAAAGGAATAGAAACTGGAAAAGAAGGAGTAAAACTGTCACTGTTTGAAGATGACATGATACTATACATAGAGAATCCTAAAAATGCCACCAGAAAACTACTAGAGCTAATCAATGAATTTGGTAAAGTTGCAGGATACAAAATTAATGCACAGAAATCTCTTGCACTCCTATACACTAATGATGAAAAATCTGAAGGAGAAATTAAGGAAACACTCCCATTTACCATTGCAACAAAAAGAATAAAATACCTAGGAATAAAACTAGCTAGGGAGACAAAAGACCTGTATGCAGAAAACCATAAGACATGGATGAAAGAAATTAAAGTTGATACCAACAGATGGAGAGATATACCATGTTCTTGGATTGGAAGAATCAATATTGTTAAAATGAATATACTATCCAAAGCAATCTACAGATTCAATGCAATCCCTAACAAATTACCAATGGCATTTTTTATGGAACTAGAACAAATAATCTTAAAATTTGTATGGAGACACAAAAGACCCCAAATAGCCAAAGCAATCCTGAGGGAAAAAAACGGAGCTGGAGGAATCAGTCTCCCTGACTTCAGACTATACTACAAAGCTACAGTAATCAAGACAGTATGGTACTGGCACAAAAACAGAAACATAGATAAATGGAACAAGATAGAAAGCCCAGAGATAAACCCACACACGTATGTTCAACTAATCTATGACAAAGGAGGCAAGGATATTCAATGGAGAAAAGACAGTTTCCTCAATAAGTGGTGCTGGGAAAACTGGACAGCTACATGTAAAAAATGAAATTAGAACACTCCCTAACACCATACACAAAAATAAACTCAAAATGGATTCAAGACCTAAATGTAAGACCAGACACTATAAAACTCTTAGAGGAAAACATAGGAAGAACACTCTTTGACAGAAATCACAGCAAGATCTTTTTTGATCAACCTCCTAGAGTAATGGAAAAAACAAAATAAAATAAAAACAAAAATAAACAAATGGGACCTAATGAAACTTCAAAGCTTTTGCACAGCAAAGGAAACCATAAACAAAATGAAAAGACAGCCCTCAGAATGGGAGAAAATACTTGCAAACGAATCTATGGACAAAGGATTAATCTCCCAAATATATAAACAGCTCATGCAGCTCAATATTGAAGAAACAAACAACCCAATCCAAAAATGGGCAGAAGGCCTAAATAGACATTTCTCCAAAGAAGACATACAGATGGCCAAGAAGCACATGAGAAGCTGCTCAACATCACTAATTATTAGAGAAATGCAAATCAAAACTACAATGATGTATCACCTCATACCAGTTAGAATGGGTATCAACAGAAAATCTACAAGCAACAAATGCTGGAGAGGGTGTGGAGAAAAGGGAACCCTCTTGCACTGTTGGTAGGAATGTAGACTGATACAGCCACTATGGAAAACAGTATGGAGTTTCATTAAAAAACTAAAAATAGAATTACCATATGATCCAGGAATCCCTCTGCTGGGCATATACCCAGAGAAAACACATAATTCAAAAAGACACATGCACCCCAATGTTCATTGCAGCACTATTTATAATAGCCAGGTCATGGAAGCAACCTAAATGCCCATTGATAGACGAATGGATAAAGAAGATGTGGTACATATATACAATGGAATATTACTCAGCCATAAAAAGGAATGAAATTGAGTCATTTCTTGAGACGTGGATGGACCTAGAGACTGTCATACAGAGTGAAGTAAGTCAGAAAGAGAAAAACAAATATCGTATATGAATGCATATATGTGGAACCTAGAAAAATGGTAAAGATGAACTGGTTTGCAGGACAGAAATTGAGACTCAGATGTAGAGAACAAACGTATGGACACCAAGGGGGGAAGCTGCGGGGATGGTGTGGGGATGGTGGTGTGCTGAATTGGGCGATTGGGATTGACATGCATACACTGATGTGTATAAAATTGATGACTAATAAGAACCTGCTGTATAAAAAAATAAATAAAATTAAATTAAAACAACAACAACAAACAAAACAAAACAGAAACGGACAGACAGAACCCTAGAACAAATGGTAAAAGCAAAGCTATACAGACAAAATCACACACAGAAGCATACACATACACACTCACAAGAAGAGAAAAAGGGAAAAAAAAAAAAAAATATATATATATATATATCCTTGCCCCGAAAGTCCATTCCTCAATTTGGGATGATTCATTGTCTGTTCAGTTATTCCACAGATGCAGGCTACCTCAAGTTGACTGTGGAGATTTAATCCGCTGCTCCTGAAGCTGCTGGGAGAGATTTCCCTTTGTCTTCTTTGTTCACACAGCTCTTGGGGTTCAGCTTTGGATTTGGCCCTGCCTCTGCGTGTAGGTCGCCTGAAGGCATTTGTTCTTCCCTCGGACAGGACGGGGTTAAAGGAGCAGCTGATTCAGGGGTCTGGCCCACTCAGGGAGGGGTACGGAGTACGAGGCGAGCCTGCAGCAGCAGAGGCCAGCGTGATGTTGCACCAGCCTGAGGAACGCTGTGCGTTCTCCCGGGGAAGTTGTCCCTGGATCATGGGACCCTGGCAGTGTCGGGCTGCACAGGCTCCCAGGAGGGGAGGTGTGGATAGTGACCTGTGCTCGCACACAGGCTTCTTGGTGGCTGCAGCAGCCTTAGCGTCTCATGCCCATCTCTCGGGTGCTTGCTGATAGCCGCGGCTCACGCCCGTCTCTGGAGCTCCTTTGAGCAGCGCTCTTAATCCCCTCTCCTCGAGCACCAGGAAATAAAGAGTCGCCAACCCCAGTCCTCTCCCTTCGCTCCTACCGAAGCCCGAGCCTCAGCTCCCAGCCCCAACCGCCTCGGTGTGTGAGCAGACAAGCCTCTCGGGCTAGTGAGTGCTGGTCGGCACCGATCCTCTGTGCGGGAATCTCTCCGCTTTGCCTTCTGCACCGCTGTGGCTGCGCTCTCCTCCGCGGCTTCGAAATTCCTCCCCTCCACCACCCGCAGTCTCTGCCCGCGAAGGGACTTCCTAGTGTGTGGAAACCTTTCCTCCTTCACGGCTCCCTCCCACTGGTGCAGGTCTCGTCCCTATTCTTTTGTCTCTGTTTTTTCTTTGTTTTTTGCCCTACCCAGGTATGTGGGGAGTTTCTTGCCTTTTGGGAGGTCTGAGTTCTTCTGCCAGCATTTAGTAGGTGTTCTGTAGGAGTTGTTCCACATGTAAATCTGTATTTCTGATGTATTTGTGGGGAGGAGGGTGATTTCCACATCTTACTCTTCCGCCATTTTGAAGCCTCTCCCTATCATATGGTTTTTATCCTTCAGTTAGTTAATATGGTGTATCACATTGAGTGATTTGCATATATTGAAGAATCGTTGCATTGTTGGGATAAACCCCACTTGATCATGGTGTATGATCCTTTTAATGTGCTGTTGGATTCTGTTTGCTAGGATTTTGTTGAGGATTTTTGCATCTAAGTTCATTAGTGATATTGGCCTATAGTTTTCTTTTTTTGTGACATCTTTGTCTGGTTTTGATATGAAAGTGTTGGTGGTCTCGTAGAATGAGTTTGGGAGTGTTCCTCCCTCTGCTATATTTTGGAAGAGTATGAGAAGGATAGGTGTTAGCTCTTCTCTAAATGTTGATAGAATTGACCTGTGAAGCCATCTGGTCCTGGGCTTTTGCTTGTTGGAAGATTTTTTTTTTTTTTTTTTTTTTGCCGTATGTGGGCCTCTCACTGTTGTGGCCTCTCCCATTGTGCAGCACAGGCTCTGGACACTCAGGCTCAGCGGCCATGGCTCATGGGCCCAGCCGCTCTGCGGCATGTGTGATCCTCCCGGACCGGGGCATGAACCTGTGTCCCCTGCATTGGCAGGCGGACTCTCAACCACTGCGCCACCAGGGAAGCCCTGTTGGAAAATTTTTAACCACAGTTTGAATTTCAGTGCTTGTGATTGGTCTGTTTATATTTTCTATTTCTTCCTGGTTCAGTCTTGGAAGCTTGTGCATTTCTAAGAATTTGTCCATTTCTTCCAGGTTGTCCATTTTATTGGCATATAGTTGCTCATAGTACTCTCTCATGTTCCTTTGTATTTCTGCAGTGTCAGTTGTCACTTCTCCTTTTTCATTTCTAATTCTGTTGATTTCAGTCTTCTCCATTTTTTTCTTCATGAATCTGGCTAATGGTTTAACAATTTTATTTATCTTCTTAAAGAACGAGCTTTTAGTTTTATTGATCTTTGCTACTGTTTCCTTTGTCATGTATTATTTTTAAATGACCTACTTAATCATCACCAGGGCCTTTCATGTTCCCAAACCAGAGAGGGAACCAATAGAGGAAATGCTTGTAATCAGGATAGTTCAGAGGAGAAGGTAATTTTAAGTAGATGTCTTTGCCTATGCCCCAAATTGTATACTATTTTTGCTGTCAACCTCAGCTTCATAGACTGCGGGTCTCCAGCAGTGACATTCTATTTATGAAAAGAATTAACTAGACTTTCTGCTAAGGAATTTTTTTTTATTCCTCTTGTTTTCTAGATTGATGGGGTATATTATTCATTATTATTTTTATAATGATTATAATACAATGAATGAATATCTTACCTTTCTTTTAGGAATGCCAAGTAGTTTCTATAAAAGCATATAATTATATATAAAGCATATATTTTTTATATATATTTACATTAGAATATTTCCATTAAGTCAATGTGAGATGAGATGGTAGATGTTTTTATTTTTATCTTATAGGCAAATAAATTGTAGCAGATGCTGTTGTGCCCCACCCATACAGGGTCTTATCACTTCAGCGCTGGCCTGCCTCTTTCCCGCTACCCAGAGCCGTATTTCTATGCTGGAGATAGGCAAGGCTACTCTTCCCCACTCACTGGAGACAGAATTACCAAGGGGAATCAACCACCCTTTACAATGACTGATTTCAGTTGGTGTATAAATACTCCAGCTCCCTCTACCCTCAGCAGTGTTACACGTTTGCAGTGTGTTACACCTTTTCAGTATGTCTTGTTATATTTCCCACAGCTTCTCGAGAGAATTAAGTTCCAGCTTAATTTTAGGGGCAACTGATTTAATAATGTGCCCTTAATAATGTGTCCCTTCCCTGTTTTACTACTTCACTCTGCTACTGTGTTTCTTCTACTAATGTTGTGCTAGTAAACTGGTGCTCAAAACACAGAGAAAACAAAAAACAACAAAAACAGCCCTGATGTGTAGCACCTGTTGATTTCCATGGTGTGAATACTGCTGCTTGGTCTATTCCAAGCTCCTAATGCAACATCACTGAACATGGAACTGAGGAGAGATGTGCACAGTCAGTTCTCCCAGTCATCATGAGCTTCCTCCAGGACACCACTCCCTGTACCTCCTAAATAAATTGTTTGCATGCAAATCCTTTCTTCGGCGTCTGTTTCTGGGGGAACACAAAGTAAAACAGAAAATAGAGAAACTAGGTAAATCCTTAGGTGTGGACACGGGGTCAGCAGCTGAAGGAATGCTTTATTATTACCAAATAAATTATATGGTAAGATGTGATATTATGTTGTCAGTTTCTTAGACTTTCCCTTAGTTGTCAAATAGTAATGCATTAAGTACATGCTGCTTTATAGAGAAAAGTGAAAGGAATTATAATTTTATTATTACAAACACTGTGAAGCAGATAATAAAATCCTGTATTACAGCATTATCTCATAATATTCTGCCAAAAGGCCCGATTTCTCTCCATTCATTGCTTTGCTACATCAGTTTCACTAGCCTTGTCTGTACTCATGTAATTAGCAAGATTAATTTTGCCTAGTAAGATTAAGAACCATAACATATTATTGTATTCTTCAGCAGAACAGAAATTAATCAGTCTTGGGCTTTTCCTTTTTTTAAAAAAAATTGCTAAAAGATGTTTAGAACCTCCTAACTTTTGATAACATTGCCTTGAAGTCACTTTTAAAAAACCTTTTTTCCACTGCCAAGACATTCCAAGCAGCTCAACTCCTTTTGCTTTTCCTTTGCAACATAGGCTCCATACTGCCAGCATATGAAGGGTGCTGGAAACTGCAGGAATTACCCTCCAGTGTGCAAAATGAAAGGATTTCAACTATCAGAAATGTTCCACTTTGGCTTCCTAGGAAAATGGGTCAGTGTGCCAAATACAATATGTGGTATGAATTGGATGCTAAGAGAAACTTGGATGACTGATTCATACACAGTTCTCAGTACTTCTGAAAACCTTCTTTTAAGAATTATTCCATGCTTCTCTGGTAGAAACAAATGTGAGTTTTGGAGATAAACAGTAAATAATCATTTCCCCCAACTTTACTGACCCTACATACAGACTTTAATCCCTCCTTTACTATATTTGTATTCATGGTTCCCTCAATATCCTCTTCTATTTAAGATCCTCTTTGAATTATTTTTTACTTAATTCTTAAGTAAAAGAGCCCAAGACTATAAAGCATTTTGTGATTATTAAAGCACTAACTGTCCATGATTTTGTGGTACAGCAGTACATACTGAGTCTACTTATGCAAATTAAGAGTGAATAAATTGTAGACTAAGCCATGAGCAGACTGTTTAGGCCTGGGAAGAGACATGATCATTTAGTTCACTCAAAAAGCCATTTATCAAATGTCTACTTTGTACTGGGAACTGAATGTGCTAAGAGTAGTCTAAGGGAATATGGGGAAGTTAACACCTTACTCACTGTTGTTGTCGTTGTTTATAAACCTTGGTCAATTATTACCATTTCTTGCATTTATTGATTTGTGTATTTATCTTACCCTCTTCATTAGATTTTAAACACTTTCAAGACAGACACTTGGTCTTATATCATTTGTCTAAGTGCCTCGTAGGTACTTGAGAAAAAGTGTTAAACTGAACTGAATTGAGACAGGCTGGGACCTGGGGCCCTTTGCTGGGACCTGGGACCCTTTGCTGCAGTGCTGCAATGCTTGTACCTGGACACATTTCTCCTCAAGCAACAAAATACAAAGAAATTGTATGGGACTAAAAATACTTGTGTGCCTGCACAGGTAGGGCAAATTCTGGACCCAAAAGATACAGAGACCAAAAAGTCCCACTGCCACTTTTAAAGAGCCTGGAGTAAAAACAGGGTGTGGGGAGCAAAAGCAGGGTACTGCACATGACCCCTGCACAAAACATCACCTAACGGGTGGGCAAAACACCTAAGCCACCCCTCTGGCTTGACCCTTGGACACACCCCTACCCTCACCCCATGTAAGAAACAAGCTTGCCCCACCCTTGGGGAGTGAGCAAGCACTCCCCCCTGCTGCAGCAGGGACCCAAATAAAGCCTTGCCTGAATTTCTTGTCTGACCTCTAGTCAGTTTCTATTGATTGGAGAAGGCCAAGAACCCTGGTTGGACTACCAGATGTAAAATAGATAGCTAGTGGGAAGCAGCCACATAGCATAGGGAGATCAGCTCAGGGCTTTGTGACCACCTAGAGGGGTGGGATAGGGAGGGTGGGAGGCAGACACTAGAGGGAGGGGATATAGGGATATATGTATATGTATAGCGGATTCACTTTGTTATGCAGCAGAAACTAACACACCTTTGTAAAGCAATATACTCCAATAAAGATGTTAAAAAGAAAAAAGAATTTATCATGGCACTGTGGTCCTTAATATAACAAATCTAAATGCCTTTATTCATTCACTCAGTAAATATTTATTGAAGCTTTCCTAGCTCCAAGGACACAACAGTGAAAAAACAACAACAACAAAAAAGAACCCTGGTTAGTAACAGAGAGGTGAACGCCATTTTTTTAGGCCTGTGCTTAAGTGAGTAACAGAATTTAGGATTCCTGGCTTTACATTCTCAGCTGCTTTACCTTTTATTTATAACTTGTAACATAATTTGTGACATAAATGCCTTTTGTGTCTAAAGAGTTTATTATTAATGGGACCCTTTGAGTGCTTAATATGGCAACATTTATAAATGTGTATTTGGATACTATTTTTTAAGTGTTAGATTTTATTCTGACTCAGCATATTGATTTGTTCACTGGCTCCTGTAAATGTGGCTCAAAGTCATGGGTGGCAAACATGCAGCCTGTGGACCACATGTGTTTTCTAGGCCAGTGGTCCCCAAACATTTTAGCACCAGGGAACGGTTTTGTGGAAGACAATTTTTCCACTGATTGGGGGGGGATGTTTCAGGTGGCAATGCCAGCGATGGTTCAGGCAGTAATGCAAGCAATGGGGAGCGATGGGGAGCGGGAGATGAAGCTTCAGTCGCTGGCACGCCACTCACCTCCTGCTGTGCGGCCCGGTTCCTAACAGGCAGCGGACTGGTACTAGTCCACAGCTCAGGGATTGGGGACCCCTGCTCTGGGCCATATTCAAAGCACGAAGAGTTCTTGAATTCCAGATGAAACTTGGGCTTCTGGTACAACTTGCCTAAGAGGAGCCATGTCTAAGAGATTCTGAGCCAGTGATGGGGCTGGCTGAAAAATGCATTGACCACCCTTACCTGCTTCACAGTCTTTAGCCTTCAACCCACTTCTCAAGCTTCAGTCTGCTTTTAATTGAGTACTTGGGAATCCACAAGAAATCTTTGCACACACTTTTCTGTTTGACACTCTCTTCTTCAACTTGATTCTGTCAGTTTTGCCCTTGTGCCTTCTTCACTTTATTCTAGTCCTTTCCTCTCCTCCTCCATTTCCCTACCTCACACTTCTCCCCACCCCCTCCCAGAAAAAGAAAAACCCAACACCCTGGCTGGGCCACTTTGACTTAACTTTTGCTGAAGCCTTACACCAAAGAGGTATAATTCTGTGATGTGAATTAAACTTGAGTGTAAGAGTGAGATTGTACTATAAACAAGACTAAAACCAGTCAACCTGTGGATGATGAATGTGTGGCATGTACTGTCAGTTGCTCCTCCTGTACCTACAGTGTGCATTATTACTCTGTCCTAGAGCTCTGTTCCATCGAGACTGGACATGACTCAAGAATCCTTCTTAACACTGAGTTTCCAGTATCCAGTACCTTCAACATTTTTTTTTTTTTTTTTTTTCTTTTTGCGGTATGCGGGCCTCTCACTCCTGTGGCCTCTCCCGTTGCGGAGCACAGGCTCCGGATGCGCAGGCCCAGCGGCCATGGCTCACAGGCCCAGCCGCTCCGCGGCATACGGGATCCTCCCAGACCGGGGCACGAACCCGTATCCCCTGCATCGGCAGGCGGACTCTCAACCACTGCGCCACCAGGGAGGCCCTTCAACATTTTTTTAATCCTCTTTTTAATTTCTCCTCTTGTTGGGTGGGAAAAACTAGTCTTTAAAGGAGAGGTTTCTTCAAGTGTGGTTTCTAGGCCAGCAGCATGAGTATCACTGGGAAACTTGTTAGAAATGTAAATTCTCTGGCTCCAACCCAGAGCCAGAGACTCTGGGAATAGGACCCAGGAATCTGTGGGGTATTTGTGTGTGTGTGACAAAATACACATGAGATAAATATGCCCTTTAAACAATTTGTATGGTGTTCAATTTAGTAGTGTTAAGTGCATTAACATTGTTGTGTAATCATCACCATTATCCATTTCCAGAACTTCTTCCATCATTTCAAACAGAAACTCCATACCCATTAAATAACAACTCCCCATTTCCTCCACCCTACTCCCAGTCTCTCTATTCCACTGCCTATCTTTATAAATTTGCCTACTCTAGATACCTCACATAAATGGAATCAGACAATATTTGTCTTTCTGTGTCTGGCTTATTTCACTAAGCATAATGTTTTAAAGACTCATCTATGTTGGAGCATGTATCTAAATTTTTCTTTTTTTTTTTTTTGCGCTACACGGGCCTCTCACTGTTGTGGCCTCTCCCGCTGCGGAGCACAGGCTCCGGACGCGCAGGCTCAGTGGCCATGGCTCACGGGCCCAGCCGCTCTGCGGCATGTGGGATCTTCCCGGACCGGGGCACGAACCCGTGTCCCCTGCATCGGCAGGCGGACTTCTCAACCACTGCGCCACCAGGGAAGCCCTAAATTTCATTTTTTTTAACAGCTGAATAATATTCCATTGTATGTATAGAAGACCTTTTGTTTAGCCATTGACCTATTGATGGATATCTGGGTTGTTTCCATCTTTTAGCTATTATGGATACTGCTGCTATGAACATTGGTGTACAGTAAATGGGTCCCTGCTTTCAATTCTTGTGAGTATATACTGAGAAGTGGAATTGCTGGATCATATGATAATTCTGAGTTAACTCTTTGAAGAACTGCCAAACTATTTTCTACAGTGGCTGCACCTTTTTACAGTTATACCAGCAATGTACACAGGTTCTAATTTCTCCACATCCTTATCAATACTTGCTGTTTAATTTTTTATTTATTTATTTTAATAATAGCCATCCTAATGGGTGTGAATCAGTATCTTACTGTGGTTTTTTTTTTTTTTTTTGGTACGTGGGCCTCTCACTGTTGTGGTCTCTCCTGTTGTGGAGCACAGGCTCCAGACGTGCAGGCTCAATGGCCATGGCTCACGGGCCCAGCTGCTCTGTGGCATGTGGGATCTTCCCGGACTGGGGCACGAACCCGTGTGCCCTGCATCAGCAGGCGGACTCTCAACCACTGCACCACCAGGGAAGCCCCTCACTGTGGTTTTGATAAGCATTTCCCTAGTGACTAGTGACGTAAACATCTTTTCATGTGCTTATTGGTCATTGGCATATCTTCTTTGGATAAATATCTTCAAGTCCTTTGCCCACTTTTTGAATCGTGTTGTTAATTTTTTGTTGCTGAGTTTTAGGATTTATATTTTATATGTATCTTTTTAAAGTTATATTTTAATATATCTTTATATTCTGGATATTAATTCTTCATCAGATATATGATCTGCAAGCGTTTTCTCCCATTCTGTGGGTTATCTTTTCACTCTCTTGATAGCATCCTTTGATGCACAAATGTTTTAAATTTTCATGAAGTTCAATTATCTATTTTTTTTCTTTTGTTTCTTGTACTTTTGGTGTCATGTCCAAGAAATCATTGCCAAATCCAATGTCATGAAAACTTCCCCCAGTGTTTTTTTCTAAGAGCTTTATAGTTTTTAGCTCTTGTATTTAGGTTCTTGATCCATTTTGAATTAATTTTTGGTTGAAGATAAGGGTCCAGCTTTATTCTTTTGCATATGGATAGTCAGTTTTCCCAGCATCATTTGTTGAAAAGACTGTCTTTTCCCCACTGAATAACCTTGACAGTCTGGAAGCAATCTTTGTTTTAACTAGGACTTGAGGTAACTCTAATGCATACTCATTTTAACTGTGCTTTATCCTTTATCTTACACTTAACCAACCTAAGATTGGAACAGTCATAACCAAATGGTCTTCCCAATGCATAGAAGGCATATTATCTTGAAAATTATTACCAATCTCACTGCAATAACCTAATGGGAATCCTAGACAATGAGAGAGCTCTTAACAAAAATGAAAATGTTACCAACTTAAATCCATACTTGTTATGACCAGTAAGTGATCCACTGAATTTCTCTCATTGCCCATGACATTTGGTTAATTGGGCTCTAGAAATACAATTTTCTAACAGACACTCAAAAAAGCTTATATACAGTCTTTGAAAGATTTTTACCAAACTTGATTTTAAACTTGTTTATGGTAAGCAATGTGCATCTCAATTTTAGTGTAGTAAGTTAACAAGACTAAAAATTTAAAAGCTCTGCTGAATTTTGTACTAAAGCTTGATTTGAATCATGCTAAATTGGTACTTAGCTTTCATGTATTAATGAAAAAAGAGTCTAACACATCATAAATAAATCTACTTATACAGTTAAAAGTCTGCTTGTATACAGCCAAGCTAAACCAGCCGTATCTAAGTGGGGCAATGATATGCATGTCCAAGCTTTGTAGCAATACCTAGAAATTTATCTTCAACATAGCCCTGGAAGAGAAAGAGTTACATCAAACATTTCAAAGTTCAGTGACATAGATTGATTTCTACTTATTATTTAGATATTTGATTTCTACTTATTATTTAGATATTCAGGTTTATTTAACTGACGAATTAGAATTTATATTTTAGTTAGCTGTATCTTTCAATGGTCAGTCATCATCCAACCCTGAAATAAATGTTAGCTGATTAAAGTAGTAAAGGTTAAAACATTTAAACCACAGGCTATAGATCTAAAAAAATCAAGTCAACATGTATAAAGGGAAGAATTATTAGAGGATTTATGAAATCTGGCCCAAACAAATTAATTCATCAGTTTAGGCAAAGGTCTGTCAATAAATTCAAGAGCCTTTTCAAAAACAAAAATATCCATTGCAATTTATGTTTCTGTTTATAAGTGAATGTTGTGGATTATTCCTTCTGAAAAAGGATACAACAGTTTACACAAATGTATTGAAAGTTGATTTGAAACTACTCTTGTGTCTTCCAGGATCAGGGGGCAATCCATAGGGGATTTGTGCTATTACTGTACTCTCCACCCCTTCTTGGTGATAGAAGGGAATTTGAACCTCATGGGACTGAAAGATGTTACAACAAACCATGATGCCAAATTTCTAGGAAGATGTCACTAGATGAGTATGCAAGGCCTTTACCTACCTGTGTTGGATTTAATAAAAAGGTGTATTTAATGGGAGATTTAAAGGCATTTCCAAGAATATACATATATATCATATACATATACATACACATACACCATATACCATATATATGTACATACATTTCTGCATTACACATTTATTTAGAACCTAACCTTCAAATTAGAAGAAACTCCACTGTATTTTGAGCTATGTAAGGCAGGTATTACACACATGTAATAGATAAGGAAACTAAATCTCAGAATCATTGCATGAATTTGTTCAGGAATGCATAGTTAGCAAGTGGCAGGACTTAAATTTAAACTAATGGCATTTGATACTGGGGTATTGTTCTTTCTTTTGCAACACATTACCTTCCTAGCCATTCCCAGCTGTGTTTTCATAGATAATTAAGGCTCATCAGAGGTCACCTACCCTTCCTACTCAAAGTGCGATCTTTGGACCAGCAGTATTGGCATTTCTTGAGAGCTTGTTAAAATGCAGACACTCAGGCCCCACCCCAGACCTAGTGAATCAGAATTTACATTTTAACAAGATCCCAAGGTGCATATTATTGTTTGAGAACCTGGTTTAGAACTCACCTTGGGAAGCCAATGCTATAATTTGTGTGCTAAAATAAGATCTGCTGAAACCCTTAAGATTTCATTTTAAGTTTCAAAACAATAATTTTCTACATTTCAAAGATGCATAATGATTGATTTTTGTGGGTTTTGTTCCAGACTTATTAAAAGACAAAAGATTCACTAACTATAATGGGTTTGAGACCAATTCTTTAATTTTTATTTAGGAACTAGTACAATGCTACACAGAAGAAAATTGAGCAATTTACTCTTGAATACAGTTTTTAAATCAAGAATAAACTTTTAAAAAGATTTTGCTAACTTAAGTTAAAAACTCATGGTATTCTCTGTTTCTTTCATCTTATATTTGATATATTCTGTATGGTCTTGGTAAAGTTTATGGTTTTTATCATAATTAAGTATGGAGAATGTGTAGCTTTTATTTTGCTCAAAGAATAAGAATCTCAATTAAATATAGTGACCAGTAGTAGGCATGAGTGCTGCAATTGAAAACCATCTTCATTATGGTTCCATTAGCCTTCCAAATTAAGCCTATTCTATTACTGACTTTTATTAGATTTCTAATACTAAAATCATCCCTAGGCAAAGATATATTCTTATTAGCACAAAGGTACAAGACAACGTCTATTATCAAAAGGCCTTTAATAAGCCTGTGGCTTCATGATAACTAGTCCTCAATGGTAGAAAGTGATGACAGTCACTCAATAGTTAAATTTTGATTTTTGGGGTCTCTGTGAAATGCAACTTCTAACTAGCTTTAGCAAGAAACTCATAGCCATGTCAAAGAGGAGTTAACTTCTAACTCTGGTATTTTATATTCAATAAAAATCCACAAAATCAAAAATTGAAATTCTTTAATTGTGCCTCTGAATTACTTAAGTGTAGCAGAACCCCAACTTCAGATGGTGCCATACTCACCATGAGATATGGGCATAATCAGACATGTTGAGAGATCTTGCTGGCATCCTAAGGGTCTATTCACTTGGGAATCCAAGGAGCTTTTGTGGGAGGTTGGAGGTCAGGGTTACTGTAGGAAAAAATATGTGTTGGCATTTAGTGCTTTCTTAACTATCCTCACAGGTGGTTGGAGCACAAAGAGGCAGACTTCAGTACTATGGAAGCTGGAGCATGATTCACTGGGTAGAGCAGGCAAATAGTAGCAGGTATAAGGTAAATGGGGTATATAAGCCAGATACCTCAGAGCCAACCTCTGAAAGCAAGAGGGGAGTTTCAGATAAATAAATCCAAATGGAAGGGACTTAAATAGAAGTTAAACACAGCATGAAATGAAAATGTGCTCAAAATCCTTAGTCATCACACAAATTAGATAACCACTATACACACAGTGGAATGGCTAAAATGAGAAGATTAGCAGTTCCAAGAGCTGGTGAGGAAGTGGAACAACTAGAACTTTTACACGTTGCTGAAGGTAGTGTATGTTGGTACAACCACTTTGGAAAACTCTTTGGCAGTATTAACATATTGATACATATACTCCACGACCCAGCAATTCCATTTCTAGGTGACAAAAATAAGTGCATATCCCAGTTTCTAGTCTGGAATGTAAGGAGCTTGGAAGTCATCACTTCGTCCTAACAGCAAGTAAAAAGCTAAACAAAGAGAAAACTCAAGTCTTCTTAGATCTGTCAAAGAAGTGAAGTCACAGGACAAAGTGCTGCCCTCAAAATTGGAGAGACAAACAGGCAAATACACAGCATCACAGCTTTTACTGGAGCTGAAACCCATGCATAGAAACCTCCATGGGAACAAGTACCAAGGTAGGAAAACCTGAACTATAACCAACCAGTTTCTGGCGGCTCAATGTGGACAAGTCTGAGACTTAAAACTCTAGAGGAGACGGGTGGCTAGTCGTGGGGGGAGGACACAATTTTGTATGCTCTTACAGGTACTGATAGTGAATATCAGAAAAATCTTCTCATGCTTCCTACAAAGGAGAGGGGAAAAGAAGCCATTATGAAATAAGCCAGAGCATTCTGTTCTTTTTAACAAGGGCTGCTCTCAAGAGACACTCGTTTACTGAAGCCTATCTTATTGGGTTATTAGAGCCTAACTGACTTGGGGGAAGGGAAATACCAAAATCCAGCTCACTTTGACCATCCAGTCCCACCTAAGGGGGGGTGGGGAACAGAGAAGCACCTGCGAAATTTATAGCCTGGGGCATAGGCTCACTAAAAGACTGAGACCTAATCACAGGAATATAAAATGCTTTCCTTCCTCTGACACCACAGCATTAATGCTTATTCACTAGAGTTCTTTTTACTCACTATATCATATCTAGCTATCAAGAAAAAATTACAAGGCATACCAAAAGGCAAAAACACAGTTTGAAGAGCCAGAGCAAGCATCAGAACCAGATTCAGCTGTGGCAAGGATATTAGAATTATCAAACCATGAATTTAAAACAACTGTGTTAATATGCTAAGAGCTGCTCACAATACTTCTGATATCAAATGTGTGGGTTTTCCCAGAATTTTCCAGTTCTTTGTGGACACCAACTGGGTGACCTACAATTAATTAATTTCTAACATTAGCTACCTTGAGTTAGAACAGACCCCATAGGTTAAGGGCTCAGTCCCACAAGATTGTGCCTCACTTGCCACTTGCAAGTACTGAGTCTCCAGATTGTCCAACTTGGCTACAAATCAGGAGTTCTTACAACCGTCCCCTCAAGTTCAATAATTTGCTATAATGGCTCACAGAACTCAGGGAAACATTTTACTTACATTTACTAGTTTATTTTAAAGGACACAAATTAACAGCTAGATGAAGAGATACATAGGATGAGGTCCAGAAATGTCCCAAGGACAAGAGCTTCTGTCCCCATAGAGTCTGGGGTGTGACGCACTCTTGGTAAGTGGATGTCTTCAGCGACCTGGAAATTCTTCGAGCCCCATCATTAGGGTTTTCATGGAGATTCCATTTAGTAGACATGATTGATTAAGTCATTGACCATTGGTTATTAACTCAATCTCTGGCCTCCTCCGCTCCCTGGACCTCAGAGCATGGAGCCAAAAGTTTCAACCCTCTAATTACATGGTTGATTCCTCTGGCAACCAGCCCCTATCCTCCAAGAGTCACATTATTAGCATAAACTCCTATATGGTTAAAACAGGTTTATTATGAGTAACAAAAGACACTCCTATAACTCCTATTATTCAAGAATTTACAAGAATTTTAGAAGCTCTGTACCAGGAAGATGAAATATATACTTCTTATTATATCACAATATCACAGGGCTCTAGTGGAAAAGGTAGATGACATAAAAGAACACGTGTAATGTAAGCAAACATGAAAATTTTAAGAATCAAAAAGCAAAGCTTAAAAAGAAAAGAAAACCCACTGTAACAGAAATGAAGAATGCCTTTGATGAGCCTACTGGAAGACTGGACATGACTAAGGAAAGAAACTCTGAGCTTGAGGAAATGGTGATAGAAACTTCCAAAACTGAGAAGCAAAGGGTAACAAGACTGAAAAAAAAACCCAGAATATCCAAAATCTGTGCGACAACTACAAAAGTTATAACATATGCACAATGGGAATACAAGAAGGAGAAGAAAGAGAAAGGAACAGAAGTAATATTGGAAGCAATAATGACTGAGAATTTCCCCAAATTAATGTTAGACACCAAACAGGAATCTCAGAGAACACCAAGCAGGAAAAATGCCAAAAAAACAAAAACAAACAAAAAACTCACATAGGCATTTCATATTAAAATTTCAGAAAAATCAAAGATAAATGGACATCCTGAAAGAAGCCAGAGGAAAAATTCACCTTATAAAGGAACAAGGATAAGAATTACATCAGATTCCTATCAGAAACCATGCAAGCAAGAAGAGAGTGGAGTGAAAGATTTGATGTGTTAAGAGAAAAAACTCATCAACTCAGAATTCTTTATCCTGTGAAATTATCCTTCAGAAGTGAACCTGAAATGAGGATTTTCTCAGACAAACAAAAATATAGGAAATTTATTGCCAATGGACCTACCTTGCATGAAACGTTAAAACAAGTTCTTCAGAGAGAAGGAAAATGATAAAGGTCAGAAACTGGAATCTACATAAAGTAAGGAAAAGCACTGGAGAAGGAATAAATGAAGGTAAAATTAAAACTTTTTTTTCTTATCCTTAATTGATCTAGGAGATCAATTTGTTTGTTCAAAATAATAATAGCAACAATGTATCTGATAATATACTTTTACATATATATGTTTATATATAAGTAAAATGAATAATAAAAATGATACAAGAAATAGGAGGGAGGAATTAGGACTATTTTGTTATTATAAGTTATTTGCACTACCCCAGGAGTGGCATAGTGCTATTTTAAAGTGGACTTGGTTTTAGGTGTAGATGTATATTGCAAACTCTAGGGCAACCAATAAAAAAAGTAAAAAAAGAAGTATAATGAATAATGTTAAGAAAAGAGAAAAAATGGAACTATATAAGGAGCTCAATTAAACTACAAATGACAGAAAAAGAATGGAATTTAAAGATAGGAATAAAGTGAAAGCCACTGAGAGAGCAGATCTTTTAAAAAATATTTATTTATTTATTTATTTATTTATTTGGTTGCGTTGGATCTTAGTTACGGCAGCCAGGCTCCTTAGTTGCAGCTTGCGGGCTCCTTAGTTGTGGCTCGCCAGCTCCTTAGTTGTGGCATGTGAACTCTTCATTGCAGCATGCATATGGGATGTAGTTCCTGGACCAGGGATGGAACCTGGGCCTCCTGCATTGGGAGCACGGAGTCTTAACCATGCACCACCAGGGAAGTCCCAAGAGTAGATCTTTCTCATCACAAGAAAAAAAGTTTGTTAACTATGTACAGGGATGAATGTTAACTAGACTTATTGAGGTGATCATTTTGCACTATATACAAATATCAAATCATTTTGTTGTATAGCTAAAAGTAATGTTTTGCTTTATTTGGTTTATTTGCTTTAAATTTTCTATTTATTTTTTTATTGAAGTCTAGTTGATGTACAATATTATATAAGTTACAGGTGTACAATATAGTGATTCACACATTTTAAAAGTTTTACTCCATTTATAGTTATTATAAAATATTGGCTATAGTCCCCATATTGTACAATATATCCTTTTTTTTAACATCTTTATTGCTGTATAATTGCTTTACAATGGTGTGTTAGTTTCTGCTTTATAACAAAGTGAATCAGTTATACATATACATATATCTCCATATCTCCTCCCTCTTGCATCTCCCTCCCTCCCACCCTCCTTATCCCACCCCTCTGGGTGGTCACAAAGCACCGAGCTGATCTCCCTGTGCTATGCAGCTTCTTCCCACTAGCTATCTATTTTACATTTGGTAGTGTATATATGTCCATGCCACTCTCTCACTTTGTCCCAGCTTACCCTCCCCCCTCCCCATATCCTCAAGTCCATTATCTAGTAGGTCTGCATCTTTATTCCCGTCTTGCCTCTAGGTTCTTCATGACCTTTTTTTTTTCTTAGATTCCATATATATGTGTTAGCATATGGTATTTGTTTTTCTCTTTCTGACTTACTTCATTCTGTGTGACAGACTCTAGGTCCATCCACCTCACTACAAATAACTCAATTTCATTTCTTTTTATGGCTGAGTAGTATTCCATTGTATATATGTGCCACATCTTCTTTATCCATTCATCTGTGTACAATATATCCTTGTAGCTCATTTTATACCTAATAGTTTGTACCTCTTAATCCCCTATATTGCCCTCCCCCCTTCCCTCTGCCCACTGGTAACCACTGGTTTGTTCTCTCTACCTGTGAGCCTGCTTCTTTGTTGTTATATTCACTAGTTTGCTGTATTTTTTAAATTCCATATATAAATGATACCATACAGTATTTGTCTTTCTCTGTCTGATTTATTTCACTTAGCATAATGCCCTCCAAGTCCATCCATGTTGCTGTAAATGGCAAAATTTATCCTTTTTTATGGCTGACTAGTATTCCATTGTGTGTGTGTGTGTGTGTGTGTATACATATATATATATTATATTTTTTATCCATTCATTTGTTGATGGACACATAGGTTGCTTTCATATCCTGGCAATTGTAAATAATGCTGCTATGAACACCGGAGTACATGTATCTTTTCAAAACAGTGTTTTCATTTTTTCCAGATATATACCTAGGATTGGAATTTCTGGGTTATATGGTAGTTCTATTTTTGATAATGTTATACATCAAGCATACCATAATAAAAAAGGAACAAAAAACAAAAGCATCAAATTGAAAATAGTAACAAATATGGTAGATATTAATCCAACCACATCAGTAATCACTTTAAACATCAATGGCTTAAATATACTATTAAAAAAGAGATTGTCGAAGGAATCAAAAACCAAAACTCAACTATATATTGTCTAAGAGAAAACCACCCTAATTTTAAAGACATATATAGATGAAAAATAAATGGATGGAAAATGATACAACATGCTAACACTAATTAAAAGAAAGCAGGAGTAGCTACATTAATTTCAGGCAGAACAGATTTTGCAGCAAGGAAAGTAATCAGGAATTAAGAAGAGCATTCCATAATGGTAAAGAGTCAATTCTTCAAGAAGATATAACAATCCTTAACATGTATGCACCTAAGAACAGAGCTGCAAAATGCATGGGGCAAAAGCTGGTAGAAATGCAAGAAGAAATTGATTAATCCATTATTATATTTAGAGACTTAACACTCCTCTAACAAAAATGGGCAGATCTAGTAGGCAGAAAATTAGTAAGCACATAATTTAACTCAATAGAACCATCAATCAAACATAAATAATTAACACCTATAAATTACTTAGTCCAATAACAGCAGAATACATATTCTCAAGCTCACAAGGAACATGCACCAAAACAGACCAAAACAGACATTATGGCACATAAAACACACCTTAACAAGTTTAAAAGAAGAAAATCGTATAATGTCTGCTCTCAGACCACAGTAGAATTAAACTAGAAATCAATAATAGAAAGGTAGATGGAAAATACCCAAATAATTGGAGATTAAACAACACACTTCTAAATAAAACAAAGGTCAAAGAAGAAATCTCAAGAGAAATTTAAAAATAATTTTAACTAAATGAAGATGAAAATACAACTTATCAAATTTGGGATTCAACAAAAGCAGTGCTTAGAAGGAAATTTATCACACTGAATGCATATGTCAGAAAAGAAGATCTAAAGTCAATAATTTAAACTTCTACCATAGGAAACTAGAAAAAGAAAAGCAAAATAAATCCAAAATAAGCAGAAGAAAAGAAATAAAAATTAGAGAAGAAATTAATAAAATTTAAACAGAAAATCAATAGAGAAAATCAATGAAACCAAAATCTAGTTCTTTGAAAAGATCAATGAAATTAATAAGCTTCTACCTGGGCTATCCAAGAATAAAAGATAGCAATGCAAATTACTAATATCAGAAATGAAAGAGGGGACATCATTACTGATCCCATGGAAATTTAAAGAACAATAAATATTATGAACAACTCAATGCCCACAAATTTGATAACCTAAATGAAATGAACCAATTCCTTGAAAAACACAATCTGTCAAAATGTACACAAGAGAAAGAGACTGTCTGAACACACCTATATCTATTAAATAAGTTGGGTTAAAAATTAATAACCTTCCAAGTCAGAAAGCACCAGGACCAGTTGGACTCATTGGTGAATTCTACTAAACATTTAAGGAAAAAAAATTATACCAATTCTCTACAATCTTTTCCAGAATGTAGAAGCAGAGGGATTACTTCCTAACTTATTTTATGAGGCTAGTATTATACTAACACCAAAAGCAGACAAAAAGGCATTACAAGAAAAGGAAACTACAGACCAGTACCCCTCATAAAACTAGATGCAAACATCCTCAACAAATTATTAGCAATTCAAATCCAACAATATATAAAAAGAATTATACACCATGATTAAGTGGGATTTATCCCAGGTATACAAGGCTATTTTAACATTCAAAAATCAATTAATGTAATCCATCATATCAACAGGTTAAAGAAGGAAAATCACATATCATTAGATGCAGAAAAAACATTTCACAAAATCCAATACCTATTCATGATAAAAACTCTCAGAAAACTAGGAACAGAGGGGAACTCCCTTAACTTGATAAAGACTATCTACAAAAAGCCTATAGGTAACATCATACTTAGCAGCAAAAAACTAAAAACCCCTGCTAAGATTAGGTTCTCTCACCATTCCTTTTCAACATTGTACTGGAAGTACCAACTAATGCAATGAGAAAGAAAAGGAAGTATAAGGTATACTGATTGGGAAGGAAGAAATAAAACTGTCTTTGTTCACAGATGACATGATCATTTATATAGAAAATCTGAAAGAATGGACAAAATGTTCTATATTTTGATGTGGGTGGTATTTATACAGATGTATTCATATATAAAATTCATTGAGCTGTACACTTAAGATATGTGCACTTCACTATATAGCATAGAATCTTTTCTTCAGAGTGTCCTTCAGCCTGGTTCTCATATACTTTGGCCTGGGTCCCAGGATGGAGCTCATCAGCTGAAATCCTATGGGACATTGAGATCCCAAGGTGTCAGCAGCTTTGGTAATAACAGGAGGTAGCACAACCAGCAGCAATGTAAAGGGTCCTCTGTATAGACAGTAGTGTCCTCACCTTCAGGCATTTGCAGCTTGGATTCCCACATCAATAGCAGGAGCAGCACCATTAGTTAAAGCTCTTGTGACACTGGGGGAATCACAGCTGTTTTTGATATTTACAGGCACTAGAGATTTCACCACTGAGGTGGAGGAGAAGAATGGAGGTTACTTTGTGGGGTCCAAGAGAACCACTTCCTGGAGACCACTCCTTCTGAAGACTGCTGTCACACAAGGAGGTCAATGCATTTATGCCCTTTTGCACTAGAGTTCTGAGCCATTTGATACAGAAAGTGGAACCAGACAGATGGAATGCAAATGTCAGCCTCATTATTAATAGATCAATGGGAGAAGACGGTATAGAAGAAACATGAGAAGAATTAGATTCCCAATACTTAACCTCAGAATTAGAGGCAGTGCTGGGAAACCACAGCCCCCTGCTCCCCTGCAATGACAAAGCCTTTATCATTTACCTCATGATCAAGAGCAGCCTAAAACACATGCCTTCTGCAGGCAAGCATACACCAGTAATAAAGAAAGAGGAAGGAGCTAAGCTGTAAGTGCCCAGTTCATTATCTGAAGCTCCCTACTCAGATGAGGTGCTACCTTTCAGAGGAGGAGAGTGAGGCAGCACTGTGCCACACAAAGCTGTCCTCTACCTGGAAACCTCAGGAGTGGGGAATGAGCGTCTTCCAACAGCTGCCCGAAATATCTGGCAGGAATGAGAATCTTGAGTTCCCACAGAGCAGACAGGGAATTGTCATTATCACTATGGTCTGTTTTTAGTCAGATAATAGCATAGTCTTGCAAAAAAAGGCACATCCTGAATGTAGGACATTTTGTAATGACATGTGGTGGTCATCATATTATGTCAGGGTCCTGAGAGTGTATGAGGAGACAACAGGAGAAAGATGATGTTTTTTTTGTCTATTTATGAGAAGAAAATAAGGCAGGCTCATATTTGGATCAGAATGTAATTTTTACAATTCTAGGTGCCTGTTGCCCCAAGACGAGTGTAAAGAGAGTATTCCTTCTTTCTATGAGGTAAGCCTGTGTAGGAGGAGAAGATGCATACTCAGGGGTCTTTCATCTGGACAGCTAGATCCCCCAGAAAGAGGTCAAACCCAACCTTTCTCTCATCTAAAATGGGATCAGGATGCTGTTCAGATCTTCTGGGGCCGGGCTCCAGTTATAAAGCAGGGAAAAATCAGTGTGCTCAAAAAGGCACATGCTTTCACACAGAAAATAAGCTTAAAAGCTTAAGGTCACTTCAAGCTGGGAGAAAGTGAACTAAATTGCTATCAAGTTTTAAAGGCAAAGATAAAGAATTGCCACAATCATGTGAACGATGTGTGAAAAGTACCAAACTTTAGGTACTTGACAAATATTGTACTTGGGACATCTTATTTCCAGTTATTACTGGATGATATTTTCCTAATGTTTTAGAAATTATTAATATTTTTGAGAACCATTCATATTTTTACCTATAATAGTTTATTTAAATATGTGATTTTAACAGCTGTTGTATTAAGAGCTTTGTCCAGATATTAAATTACTTCCAGGAAAATATATCTCTTTATGATAGTCAACAATCACATCACAAAGTAGAATTCACTTGAAAGATATGCTTTACTGTTTTTATTTCAAACCAAAATTCATGTAGTCCATAAGCAACCATGCCATGAAATACAAATGGAGGGTTTCAGATCCTCTGTGGGGGTAGACTCTCAAGCCACTTAGTGCATCCTTGAGAGAACACAGATGTTCTGGCAAAGGAATCAGAGAAGAGTACAGAGGGGAAATGACCAGAAGCGACACCAGCGAGGGAGAGACAGGGTCTACAAGAGCAACCACAAGGAAGAAGGAAAGGTTGTTACAAACTTCCCCGATTTCAAAATTTTGCAAAGGACTTGGGTCTAAACTTCTAGTAAATTGAGATAGAAAATTTATAAAAACATTATTATACACTTAAGGCAATTCTTAAAGTTTTGCTTTAATCTTTTGTGTAACTTCCTCTATTCTCTGGATTGTTGCAGTGATAAGGAACAGCAGAGACATTCTTCGTAGAAACAAGAAGAGGTAATTACCTTCTATACTGGCACTGTTTCTTTTTTTTTTCCTCTCCGTTTTATTCATTCATGGGCTTCTTCAGCTGTCCTGAGTCTAGGGGAAAGGGTGTTTACCCGTTAGTCATTGAATGCCTATTTCTCCCTTCCCTGCACTACTGATCAAGTAAAGGACACTTTCAACTTCTCAAAAGTCCATTTTAGATGTTCCTTGTATGACTCAATTGACATGTTCACTGGCGATAAGCAATCTCACTATGACTAACCAGCTTCTGCTTTTGACATCTTCCAGTAGAAGAAATGAGTTACTGTGTAGGAGTTTCCTTTCAGGGGGCCTTTACCTCAACAACTAACAACTGATCAATTCTATAATGCAAAACTTTCTCTTCAAGAGATCAGATGCCTTATTAATGTAAAGTGCTTACTGCTGCCAAGTTCTACCTCTCAAAATGGTAGAAGAAAACGATTTTCCGTTACTGTAGGGAATTTTTTAAAGAATTTTTTACTTGGCACCCAAGAATAAAACTTTTTCCTGTTTCAGATTTTCAGAAAAAATAAGAACATTCCTCCTAAGAAGCTGTCATCTGAATGTACCAGACTGAAAGGAGGGTTTTGCATGCCAGGTGGAAATCTACATTCAATTGAAGGTAACTAGAAAGCTATAATATTTAATATTAGCTTTAAGATCCTATCTTCCTAACCACCCTGAAGAACCTTGTATATTATTCATAGTGGATTTCAGAGCAGACTTGGATCATCAAGGCATTTGAGATGGGGTTGACAGTTATGGGAGCTCTAGTATAAGATGAAGCTTCAGTGATGGACTGGGTTTGAGAATATGATGGAGGGACCATAATTTAGTACTTGGTGTTCCCAGGGCTTGTTGGAAATCACAGGATATCATGACAGTTTTTCAACACACGTATTAAAGTGAAGGGGAAAAGCGAGGGGAAGAGAAAGGTATTGTGGGTAGTAGAATACAAGCAAGATAAATGGAAAAAAAAAGAAGAATTGAGTATTAATTGCAGAGTGATAGCAAGGATAATTTAAATTATTTAACTTTAATTATTTAATTTTAGCTTTTTCATGTTAATTTAGGTCATAGAATATGACATAATTGATGCATAAACCTTATTTTAAATTAATATGATTATCTTTACATTTTGTCAAAATCCCCTGAATTAGTAAGAAACATATCCTTGATCACACTGCTTACTATTGTATACAAAAATGTCACTGCCAGATATTAAGGGAGTAATTTTTATCACCATTGCACAACACTAACAGATATTTCTTCAGCTCAATATTTCACTTTTATATTTAACAGATAAACCAACTTGCTACTAAGTTTGTTTCTCCAGCCTGGGCTGTAAAAAAACAGCATCTTCTGGGAAGCTTTGCAATTAATGCAGTATTACAGAGATGCCAAGACACAACTTCAGTGAGGTCCATACTTACTCAGGTAAATTCAACTAATTCTTGTGCTATGTTAGCTAAATGGTAAACTATTAGTCATTCTACTTACAAAAATTGTTAGATTTTACATTAGGTCAGAATTTCATCAAATGCCTATCTAAAACTTATGTAAAGGTGGATGTCTGTGATACTGAAAATAATTAAAAATATACTGACCTCTACGAGCTTCAAGTTGTGCAGTGCTCTAGGCCATTAGCATCCATATTTATCCTGAGAGAATACATATTTAGAAATGCAGATAACTGGTACTGTGATGCCAGCTGCCTCTGTCTTAAGGATGATTACCATTATTTTCTTGGCACTTATTTAGTAATAGGTTAATGGCATTCTTTGTAAAGAGTGCTAGTTCATTGTTGAGCTTAGCTCTGTATCTTTAATAGAAAATTCCTTTGGATTCTTTTTAAAAAATTCTAAAAAGTTCTTTTATTATAAATGCTTAAATAACTTCTGTTTTTCCAACTTTTTACTATGAACATTTTTCAAGCATATAGAAAATTTGGAAGAAAAATACAACAAACACTCATATCACTTATACACATACCATCTAGATTCAACAATTGTTAATATTTTTGCATATAAGCTTGTGTGCGTGCCTGTGTGTGTGTGTATATGTTTGCTGAATCCATTTCAAAGTGCAGACTTGATGATATTCTTCCCTAAAGATTTTAGCTGCATCCCCTTAAAACGGCATTCCACTACAGAATCACATCATTAACACCCCAAGGAAATTAACATTAATTTTATAATATTATCTAATACCCAGACCACATGCAAATTTCTTCATTTGTTCCGCAAATACATTTTATGTCATATATTGTATAGCTGGTTTGTGTGTCTCCTTAGTCTTTTTTTTTTTTTTGCGGTATGCGGGCCTCTCACTGTTGTGGCCTCTCCCGTTGCGGAGCACAGGCTCCGGATGCGCAGGCTCAGCAACCATGGCTCATGGGCCCAGCTACTCCGCAGCACGTGGGATCTTCCCAGACCGGGGCCTGAACCGGTGTCCCCTGCATCAGCAGGCGGACTCTCAACCACTGCGCCACCAGGGAAGCCCTCCTTACTCTCTTTTAATTAGAACAGTGCTCTCCCCAGCACTCCCCGCCCTCAACACATGCACATTTTCTTTTCTTTGGCATTGGACTTTTAAAGTGTTCAAGCCAGTTTTTTTGTATAATGTTCTACGTTCCAAATCTGTTTATTTTTTCATAGTGTCATTTAACTCGTTCATCTCTTCTGTGTATTTCTTGTGAACTCAGTTGAGTCCTTTAAGTCCATCTTAAACATTTGATCTAGCTACACTCAATTATGTTGATTTTTTTTATCATCACATGTACATAAGACTTGGCCTTATCCAATAAACTAGTCTTTCTAATTTCATAAAATGTAATACCATTTAGTGAGACCACTCTCCTGTGCTTTATGATTTCTTAGCAAAACATACACTGCACATTTACCAGTTGAATCATACTATTCATATTCAACCTCTTTGCATTCTCATCCAAATATTTTCATTTAGAATGTAGTATACTACACTAAAAATTATTCTTTTCCTGTCAGTGTGCCATCATTTTTTCTTAGTATTATCTGTTTTTTTATTTTAATTTAATATACTCTCCTGTATTAATATGCAGTTAAAATCTTAGAACTATCTAAACAACTGGTTATCTGCTTCTAGAATAATAATATATATTATGAATATATTAGAATGAATGCATTTTATAAAAACTAAATTCTTTAGTGTACCAATGAAGTGTGAGGGAAATCTGTATGCTATTTCTATAACGTGTAATGAGTATCATGAAGTAAAATAGTCTATAAATGTGAAATTTTTAATCCAAACTATGAATATCTGGAAAACCAATGTCTGAATGTTTCAGTGACTGCAAATTAAACTAATTACAAATCTATTACAATTTATAAGTTAGTTCTTTAAGCTCTTCTCAAAAGAACATAAAAGTGGAATGTTTAATTATGTTTGATTTGACTATGCACAGTATTTGTTTTAGGGCAACATTTTAGTCTTTTTAAGATTCACCCTTTAACTAGATATTGGGGAGAAATTAAACTTTTATAAATAGCAGACATATTTCTGGCCCAGAGGGCACAAATTCAATCACAAATGACACAGTAAAATGTACAGCACCTTGCATCAGAGAATCATTATGTATAATACAGAAAAGAATTAAAGCCAGAAAAGGAGATTTTTCATCCATTTAATTAGTCATTTAAGTTGAGAATTAGAGAGCTGGTAAGCCCTTGAGGTACAGTATCTGGAAGAGGAGGCCAACGTTCTGAAAATTTATTAAAAGTTAATTTACCAATTTTCCAATCTTAATTTTAGCTGATAGTCTTCTTGAATCTATTTGCCCACTAGGAACAAATTATTCTTGTATTCAATTAATTCATTTAACAAGTACTTCTTGAGTGCCTACTATGTCCAGGAATTTTTTTTAATGTTGTGCCCATAACAGAGAGCATCAATAACAAAAAGTCGCTGCCCTCACTGTGCTTAAGGGAGATGAACAATGAACACATAAAATACATAAAATGTAACATCTGGTAATGATAATTGCTATAAAGTCCCAACTGTACCTCCTCTCCCTTTCTCTCCTTAGTAGATCTCAGTGGTCTAGATCTGGTATCTATCCCCTGGCAAGTAGCCAAGAAAAGGAGTAATGCTCATAAAGTCATATATGGATCCATGGTCCCTACTTTGGATGAATGAACCATGAGAATATCTAGGGAAATAATAGTACAGGCTGAAGGAACTGCAAATACAAAGAACTTAAAGACAAATTCCTTAATAAACATTTATTTTAAAAGACTACACTAGAAAAAAATGGCCATAAGAACCCTAGACTGCCTATGTCCTCACTTGCTACAAGTTGAATATTCTTTAAAATGATCCCATGAATACAGGCGTTTAATATATTCAATATATTTCAGAATGTTAAATTATCTTAACCATGAGGATAATCTATTTCTCTAATTATTTAGGTCCTGTAATTGGGTTTTAAAACTTTCTCCATAGATGTCTTGCATATTATTTTAAAAGTTTATTACTAGGCACTTCATAGTTTTTCTACTGCTCTGTATTTCCTATTGTGTTTTCTAGATCAGCAGTCCCCAAACTTTTTGGCACTAGGGACTGGTTTTGTGGTAGACAATTTTTCTATGGGGGGTGGGGATGGTTCAGGTGGTAATGCGAACCATGGGGAGCAATGGGGAGCAGCAGATGAAGCTTTGCTCGCTTGCCTGCCACTCACCTCCTGCTGTGCAGCCTGGTTCCTAACAGGCCGAGCAACGATACTGGTCCAAGGCCTGGGGGTTGGGGACTCCTGTTCTAGATGATCATTGCCTGTATAGAGAAATGTTAACTGACTTTTAAAAACTGATCTCATACCCAGCATCTTTGCTGAACTTCCTGATTTGTTTTACCTTCTTGAGTTGTTATAATATCCATATATAATATTGTTCTTTGGCTTTTATAATATTTTTCCTTGAATTCTCTTTTGATAGATATTAAGATTGGTACTCTAGCCCTTTTTACTGTTGTTTATATTTTAGTATGTTTTATTAATGATTTAAATTTCCATCTTTCTGTATCTTTTTGTTTTAAATCTCTTATTTTTACATTTAGTATATTGTTTTGTTATCCAATATGAGTAACATTTACATTTACTGTAATTACAGTTATATCAGATTTATTTCTGCATTTCATATTTCCCTTTGCTATGCTGCTGCTTTTTCTTCTTCCTATTCTTTCTTTCTTTCACACGGATAAAAATTTGTTCAAATATCAAATTTCTTCAAATATCAAAAATTGAGATTTACATTCCAGTTTTATTCTTTTAATGGGTTATCCCTAACTTATTAAGACTGATCGTTATACTTTTTCATATTTTTCTATTTCCCAAGTTTATCAATATCTTTACTCAAACAATAAAAATGATTTAGAATTCTCTCATCTCTTTAGTTTCTCCCTGAAGTGTTTTGGTTCACATCATCTAGAATTTCAGTTTTGGAAATTCAGTTGTAAATGTGTTTTTCTTCATTTTCTGACATTTTCCTCTTATTATTCTTTATTTTTTGTCCTTATATTTTTAGACAATAATTTTTAAAAGTTTTTTGCCCACTCTTTCTTCCCCTATTTCTATAATATCATACTGAATTTATTTCTATTAGAGTTCTTCTAGAAGTTTTCATGCATTTTTTAATTGTGGTAAAACATACAAGGCATAAAATTTACAGTTTTAACTATTTTAAATTGTGGTAAAATACACATAAAACTTACCATTGTAACCATTTTTAAGTGTACAGTGCAGTAGTGTAAGTACACTCACATTGTTGTGCAACCATCACAACTCTCTGTCTCACGAACTTGTTTCATCTTCCCAAACTGTACCCATTAAAAGTAAGTCTCCATTCCCTCCTCTCTCTAAACCCTGGCAATGGCCATTCTACTTTCTGTCTTTATGGATTTGGCTACTCTAGGTACCTCATATGAGTGAAATCATATAGTATTTGTCCTTTTGTGTTTGGCTTATTTCACTTAGCATAATGTCTTCAAAGTTCATCCATGTTGTAGCATGTGTCAGAATTTCCTTCCTTTTTAAGGATGAATGATATTTATTTGTATGTATATACCACATTTTGGTTATCCATTGATGGACACTTGGGTGGCTTCCATCTTTCATTATTTGAATAATGTCACTATGAACATGAGTGTACAAATATCTGTTCAAGTCCTTGCTTTCAATTATTTTGGGCGTATAACCGGAAGTAGAATTGCTGGATCTATGCTAATTCTATAATCAGATGATAATTCTACAATCATATGATAATTCTACATTTAACTTTTTGAGTAACTGACATACCATTTTACATAGCAACTGCACCATTTTACATCAACATCCTTCCTACCAATGCACAAGGGTTCCAAATTCTTCACATTCTCACTAACACTTGATGCTTTCTGTGTGGTTTTTTTTTTTTTTTTGCCTGTTTTTTGTTTACAATAGCCATCCTAATGGGTGTAAAGTGAGGTTTTGACTTGCATTTCCCTATGATGTGTGACACTGAGCATTTTTTCATGTGATTATTGGCCATTCACATATTGTCTTTGGAGAAACATCTATTCAGGTCCTTTGCCCATTTTCGAAACGGACTGTTTTCAGATTGTTCATTGCTAGTGTGTGGAAATGCAACTGATTTTTGCACGTTGACTTGTATCTTGCTACTTTGCTGAATTCATTTATTAGTTCTAACAGCTTGTGTGTGTGTGTAGTCATTAGGGTTTTTTACATACAAGATCATATAATCTGCAAACAGAGATAATTTTACCTCTTCTTTTCCAGTTTGGATGCCATTTATTTATTTATTTATTTTTTGCCTTATTGCTCTAAGACTTCCAGAACTATGTTGAATAGGAGTGGTGAAAGCAGGCATCGTAGCCTTGTTCCTGATCTTAGAGGAAGAATGTTCAGGCTTCCATCACTGAGTATGATGTTAGCTGTGGGTTTTCCATAAATAGGATTTATTATGCTGAAGTAATTTCCTTCTATCCCTAGTTTATTGTTTTTATCATGAAAGTGTGTTGAATTTTGTCAAATGTTTTCTCTGAATCAACTGAGATAATCATGTTTCATTTTGTTTTTTGGTCTGTCTTTCATTCTCTTAATGTGGTGTATTACATTGATTGATTTTTGTATGTTGAACCATCCTTGAATTCCAGGAATAAATCCCACTTAGTCATGGTGTATAATCATTTTACTATGCTGCTGACTTCTGTTTGCTAATATTTGGTTGAGGACTTTCACATTCATATTCATAAGGAATATTGGTAGTTTTCTTGTCTGAGTTTGATATCAGGATAATGCAGGCCTAAAATGAGCTAGGAAGTGTTCCTTTCTCTTCCAAGTTTTTGGAAGTATTTCAGAAGGATTTAATTCTTCTTTAAATATTTGGTAGAATTCACCAGTGAAGCCATCTTGTCCAGACTTGTTTATTGACATTTTTTTTTTTTTGTGGTATGCGGGCTCTCACTGTTGTGGCCTCTCCCATTGCGGAGCACAGGCTCCGGACACACAGGCCCAGCAGCCATGGCTCACAGGCCTAGCTGCTCCGCGGCACGTGGGACCCTCCCGGACCGGGGCACGAACCCGTGTCCCCTGCATCGGCAGGCGGACTCCCAACCACTGCGCCACCAGGGAAGCCCTGTTTATTGACATTTTTGATTAATGATTCAATCTCCTTACTGGTTATAGGTCTATTCAGATGTTCTACTTCTTCATGATTCAGTCTTGCTAGGTTGTATGTTTCTATGAATTTGTCCATTTCATCTAGGTTATCCAAATTGTTGGTGTACAATTACTGATGCACTTTTATAATTCTATTTATTTCTATAAATCAATAGTAATGCCCCCTTTCTTGTTTCTGATTTTAGTTATTTCCATTCTCTCTTTTTATTGGTCAATATAACTAAAGGTTTGTCATTTCTGTTGATCTTTTTGAAGAACTCTTGGTTTCATTTTCTCTATCATTTTTATATTCTCTATTTATTTTTGCTCTAATCTTTATTTCCTGTTGCTGGCTTTGGATTTGTTTGTCCTTCTTTTTCTAGTTCCTTAAGTTGTAAAGTTAGGTTGTTGATTTTAGACCTATATTCTCTAATGTAAGTCTTTACAATTATAAACTTTCCACTTGGCATTACTTTTGCTGCATCACGTAAGTTTAAATATGCTGTGTTTTCATTTTTATTTTTCTCAAGACATTTTTAATTTCCCTTGTGATTTCTTCTTTGACATATTGGTGTGTTTAATATTTATATATTTATGAATTTTCTAGTTTACCTTGTACAGTTGATTTCCAGTTTCATTCCACTGTGATTAGAAAAGACACTTGGTATGTTTTCAATCGTTTAAAGTTTATTAAGACTATTTTGTGGCCTTAACATATGGTCTATCCTGGAGAGTGCTCCTTCTGCATTTCAGAAAAATGTATATTATGCTGTAAGGAGAGTTCTGTGTATGTCTGTTAAGTCCAATTTGCCTATAGCGTTATTCAAGTCCATGCTTTCCTTACTGATCTTCTGTCTAGTTCTTCTATCCATTATTGAAAGTGGGCTATTAAAGTCCTCTACTATTATTGTAGCAAAGAGCTTTTTTCTTTTTTTTTTAACAGTCTGTGTGTGGCAATGTTTCTGAGGCCTTAAATGGCTGAGATGATTTTTTATTGTACTCTCATATTTAAATGATGATCTGGATAAGTGCAAAATTCTAGCTTCAGAAATTTGTCTCCCCTACAATACTAAAAAGTATAACTCAGTTATCTTTTTACAGAAGTTTTTGAAATGCCTAAAATGAGTATATTGCCTGGTCATATGTGAGTGATCTGTTCTTTCACTCTGAAAGTTTTTCTTTATTTTTGATATTCTTAAATTTTACTAAAATGAGGCAAAGTATGAAAACTATCCAAATAACATCAATCTGTCTTATTTAACTGTGTGAGAGTCTATGTAATCTCCATGTTTTAAAGTATTAATTTTGGGCATGTTATTGACTTTGAATTTTATGAGGGCAGGGGTCATGTCTTTCTGGTTCTTGGCTTTATCTTCAGTGCCAAGCAGGGTTCCTGGCATATGACAGGTGTGCTAAATAAACATTTGTTGAATGAATGAATGAATGAATGACTAAATAGATACTAAGGGAACTGCCAATTTCCTAAGATTCTATAAAATTTATTAATATTTCTTCTGTAATTTATCTCAATAGCTAGGGAATTTTTATGGCAGAAATGTAAGAAATAGACATTTAATAGAATTTAACAGTAAACTGAATTAGTTCCATTAAATGATCTATGGATTATATGAAATATAAGAAATACATAGTCAGGAAAAGGACCATGCAAATTATCACTGGCTTCTACACAAATCTGGAAACTGAAAGATAGAAGTCTCAGTCATAAATGCAGCAGCGCTTTGTACATGTCACTTATCACACTGTACTTGGTCTACAGCCCTTCCTCCCCTACTAAACTGTGACCAACTTGGAGGGACAACCTGTTTTTGAAGGAATACTGTATATGACAAGATTTGTACTGCACTTCTTTAGACTAGTGATATGTACCACTTTATAATAATTTAAATACTTAAAAGTGGAAAGAAGTGGTAGTTTTCTTTTTTTCCCTCAAGAATATCCACTTAGGATTTAATGTACAGCATGGTAGCTATAGTTGATAATACCATTGTATATATTTAGAAGTTGATAAGAGAATAGACCTTAAAAGTTCTTATCACAAGAAAAAAATTTTGTAACTTTTTATGGTGATGGATGTTATCTGGACTTACTGTGGTGATTGTTTCTCAATATGTACAAATATCGATTTATTTTGTCATACACATGAAACTAATAAAATGTTGTACGTCAATTACATCTCAATAAATAAAAAAAGAATATCCACTTATATCAATGAACACTAAGTTAAAAAAAACAGAATGGAAGAGAGAATGGGGGACATTCTTTCTTAACTCGTCTTTGCTATGGTTCTAAGCTTATTATGCTTAGTGGTCTGATTTTTTTCTAATGATAACAACCAGGTGTGAGCCCCCACCATCATATTCTCTGCTTCTCTTAACTACCATCTAAAATAATAGCAGTAAGATGCAGACGTAGAGAATGGACTTGAGGACATGGGGAGGGGAAAGGGGTAAGCTGGGACAAAGTAAGAGAGTGACATTGACATATATACACTACCAAATGTAAAATAGATAACTAGTGGGAAGCAGCCGCATAGCACAGGGAGATCAGCTCGGTGCTTTGTGACCACCTAGAGGGGTGGGATAGGGAGGGTGGGAGGGAGGCACGAGAGGGAGGGGATATGGGGATATATCTATACGTATAGCTGATTCACTTTGTTATAAAGCAGAAACTAACACACCATTGTAAAGCAATTATACTCCAATAAAGATGTTAAAAAATAAATAAAAATAAAATAATATCAGTAATGTCCACTTTTAACAGTCCTATACATTTGAAAGTTGTCACAGATTTAGAAACACATAATCTTTCCTGAAGAAAAGTAATAAAAATGTTGATAGAAAAAGAAAAGACAGGTATTCTCATGGTTGTGAATATAGAAAGTCTAATGATAATTCACAGCCACAAAAGACATTATTGTGACAACAGTGGTAAATGCAAAAAGATCTTAAGAATATGCTTTGGATGGTGGAATTCTTGCAGGTTTTTTGATATTTAGAATCTGTAACACTGAACTGTATAAATAACTAACAGTAAAAAAAAAAGCCTATGTTTTTCTACAGAATTTGAATGAATTACAGAAATTCGAGAAGGTTTTAACAGACTTGAAAATATGAATTATTTGGATTTTGCACAGTAGGTGCAAAAGTGGTATGTGATATTTCAACCAGTATGTCAAATAATATATGCATAAATTGGACAGAGTTGCCTTATATTTTAAATAATAGTAATCAGTTTAAAAATAAACTCATTTAACTTTTACATGCTTTTCATATTTCCCTGTCTTAATTAGTTCCTCAAGTTATTCCTAGCCCATGCTATTTCATTTGAATATATTGATGAATGTAGAGCAAGGTGAGAAAAATGATTCTCATAAAGGAAGTATAATAATATATTTGCTTTCAGAATAAACCTCTATTCAAGTCTGCACATCCTGTAATGACCACAGAATTCCCTTTTACTGTTGTTTCATGGTTCCTAAGGTATCATTCCATTTGGGAACATATTTGAAAATTAAAACTTCGGCAACCATCTTTACAAAGTATATAGGCATACTTTAAAATCTGAACTTTAACATTTTGAACCATGTCTATATATCTTCCCTTTTGAAACAGTTGCCTTGTTTGAATAATTTAAGCAATGAAAATGCAGGTAAAGTCACCAACAATGAGGCCATGTGGGCTAAAATAACTTGAGGAAAAGTTACCTTTAACAGAAGTTACACAGAATTTTAGACTTGAAATGGACACTACAGATCATGTAATCTGAAAACCATTTGGGGAGCCCATGGTAAGGATTGAAAACATCTTTCACCCTAAAATTTTTAAGTGATTCAGATATTTAATGTTTCTATCCTGCTTAGCAAAGGCAAATCTACATTTTTTGCACTATCTAAATGTTATTTAAATGTAATTCCCATTACGTTGACTAGAATCTTTTGTGGAAAAGAGAATCGCATTATGAGTACGTAATGAATTTTTGGAGTTTACTTAATTCCTTGGAAAAATACATCTTCATTAGTATTTTTTTAGTTGGGCAAAAAGTCTTTCTATGATACTTATATCAGTTAATTTTTTATGCTACCACACTTTTGGATAAATATGAGGGAAGGAACATATGGATTAAGTCCAAGTATTGTTTTTCAATATTTTATCTAAAATTGTATTCAATTTTCAATTTAGTTTTTAAAAGTTAGTTTTGCAATATCATTGCAATTAAGCCTGTAATTGTTGTATTTATTTAAAGCAATACTAGCCTATTCATTTACATTTAAGTTTTAAACAACTTATTTTGTTTTTATAATGATAAAGTTGAGTAGCATGTTCTTACATGGATATACTAGTTTTATGCTGATTGTTTTCAGAATAAGCTAATCATATATGATATAATTAAAATTTTATGTTAAATAAAAGTATGCTAAAAGAAATACTTCAAACATAACTATATATACATCATTAATATGCAAATTTGACATATAAACAATAAAATACTGTTCTAGTTGTCTGAAGAGTTAGAATAAAGGCATGTCTAGTAAGGCAACTGCCTTGTACATAGTCGTACAAATGGCATAATTATATCACTTTGTTTATCATTCTATTACTTTACCACTCATTTGGTGTTTGATAGCTGTGCTGGGCTGACCAGAAATTTTGAATATGTGAAAAGAATTTGTTGGGTTGGTGGGTTTTTTTCTTTCTTTCTTTCTAAATGTAAAATTTCCTAAAAATTTTAAAGTTTTTCATTTGGTTTTTCATTTACTTGGAATTTAATTTAATTTTATGTATAATGTTGGACACAAATTCAACTCCAATTCTCTCCCCCGTGAAAACTCAATTGCTCCAGTTTTGAACAATTACTTATTGAACTGTTCCTCCTTTCCTTTTGGTATCTTGTCAAAACTGTCTTGATATTCTTGGCACTTTATACTTTTTCTTTATAATCCCCTTGTCAAGGTCCACAGGAAAAAGCTCTGCCAGTAATTTGACAGTGAATTTCATTGAATCTATAGATTAATTTTGGGGAAAGCTGACATCTTTATCATATTAAATTTTTATACCATGAACATAGTGTATCTCTTTTCCATGTATGTTTCCAATAAAGTTTATTATTCCTTCTACAACTATCTTGCATACATTTTAAAAGATAATTATTAACTGTTCTTATATATTTTTAGTTGATACTATAAATAGTATATTTTAAAAATTATGTTTCCTATTTTGTGTTGCTAGTGTACAGGAATGCAGTTGATTTTTATAAACTGCACTTGTATTTGAATTCTCTTATTCTAAAATATTATCTGCATATTCTCGTATTTTTATGTGAATTCTCACAGTTTTTGAATAGTAGGTTTTTTTTATCTTAATGTGGTAAAATACACATAAAATTTATCATCTTAACCATTTAAAGTGTACAGTTCAGTGGCATTAAATACATTCCTATTGTGCAAGCATCACCACTATCCATCCCCATAACTCTTTTCATCTTATAACACTGAAACTCTGTATCTATTAAACCATAACTCCCCATTCTCCCTTCTACCCAGCCCCAGGCAACCATCATTAACACTTTCTGTCTTTATGATTTTGACTACACTAAGTACCTTATATAAGTGGAATCATATAGTATTTGTCTTTTTGTAACTGTCTTATTTCACTTAGCATAATGTCCTCAAGGTGCATCAATGTTGTAGCATATTGCAGAATTTCCTTCGTTTTTAAGGTGGAATATTTCATTATTTGTATATACCACGTTTTGCTTATCCATTCATTGATCAATGGACACTTGGACTGCTTCCACATTTTAGCTATTGTCCACTCTGCTGCCGTGAACTTGGGTGTACAAATATCTCTTTGAGACCCTACTCTCAATTCTTTGGGGTATATACCCAGAAGTGGAATTGCTGGATCAAATGGTAAAGTAATTCCATTTTAAATTTTCTGAGGAAGTGTCATACTGTTTTCCACAGTGACTGTATCATTTTACATTCCCACCAACAGTGCTCAAGGGTGACATTTCTCCACATCCTCTCCAACAAGTTATTTTTTGATGTAAGTGTTCCTAATAGTTGTGATGCGGTACCTATGTTAGTTTTGATTTGCATTTCCCTAATGATTAGTGATGTTGAGCATCTTTTTTATGTGCTTATTGGCCATTCATACATCTTTCATACCCAAGAAATTACTGCCAAGTCCAATGTTATGAAGTTTTGTTCTGTTTTCTTCTAAGAATTTTATTATATTAGGTATTACATTTGGGTCCTTGATCCATTTTGGTGTTTGGTAAGGGTCCAACTTCATTCTTTGCATGTGAATATCCAGTTTCCCAGCACCGTTTGTTGAAAAGACTGTCTTTTCCCCATTGAATGGTCTTGGCACTCTTGTTGAAAATCATTTGACCGTATATGTGAGGGTATATTTCTGGGCTCTCTATTCTATTCCATTGATCTATGTCTGTCTTTGTGCTAGTACAAAACAGTTTTGATTACTGTAGCTTTGTAATAAGTTTTGAAATCAGGAAGTGTGAGTCCTCCAGGTTTCTTCTCCTTTTTCCAGATTATTTTTGGATATTCTAGGTGCTTGAGATTTCATCTGAATTTTAGGATGGGTTTATCTATTTCTGAAAAAAAAATCATTGGGACTCTTCTAAGGGTTACATTGAATCTGTAGATTGCTTTGGGTAGTACTAAATCTTAACAATATTAAGTTTTCTAATCCATGAACTTGGGATGTGTTTCCATTTATTTTTTCTGCTTTAATTTTTTCCAGGAATGTTCTGTAGTTTTCAGTGTATAAGTCTTTCATCTCCTTGGTTAAGTTAATTTCTAAGTACTTTCTTAGTTTTGATACAATTCTAAGTGGAAATGTTTTATAATTTCCCTTTCAGATTATTTATTGTTTGTGTATGGAAATACAACTGATTGTTACTTAGTGACTTTGTATTCTGCTATTTTGCTGAATTCATTTATTTTAACAGCTTTTGTATGGGTGTGTGTGTAGTCTTTTTTTACATATAATATCATCTGCAAACAGATAATTTTACTTCTTTCTTTCCAAGTTGAATGCTTTGTATTTCTTTTTCTTGCCTAATTATTCTGACTAGAACTTCCAATACTATGTTGAATAGAAGTGGTGAAAATGGGCATCCTTACCTTGTTACTAATCTTAGAGGAAAAGTGTTCAGTCTTTCACCATTGAATGTGTTGTTAACTGTAGGTTTTCCATAAATCGGATTTATTACATTGAAGTAGTTTCCTTCTATCCTTAAGTTTGTTGAGTGTTTTTATCATGAAAGGATGTCAAATAATTTTCTGCATTCATTGAGTTGATCATGTGGGGTTTTATCCTTCATTTTATTCATGTGCATATTGCATTGATCAAATTTTATATGTTGAACCACCTCTGCATTCCAGGAATAAATTCTACTTATCATGCTGCTGAATTCTGTTTGTTAGTATTTTGTTGATTCCTGCATCAGTGTTCATAGGGATTTGGCCTGTAGTTTTCTTTTCTTGTAATGTCTTACCTGGCTTTGGTATTAGGTTATGCTGGCCTCACAGAATAAACCAGGAAGTGTTCCCTCCTCTTCAATTTTTTATAAAAGTTTGAGAAGTATTAGTATTAGTTCCTCTTTAAATGTTTGACAGAATTCACAAATGAAACCCTCAGGTCCAGGACTTCTCTCTGTTGGCAGATTTTTGATTACTGATTCAATCTCCTTACTGGTTATAGGTATACTCAGATTTTCTATTGCTTTGTGATTTAGTTTTAGTTAGTTTTATGTTTCTGGGAAATTTGTCCATTTCATCTGGGTTATTCAATTTTTTTGGCATACCATTGTTAATTGTACTCTCATAATCCTTTTTATTTCTGTAAGATTTCTAGTAATGTCTCTACTTTTATTTCTGATTTTAGTAATTTGAGTCTTCTTTTTTCTTAGTTCTTCTAGCTAACGGTCTGTCAATTTTGTTGGTCTTTTCTAAAAATCACTTTTGTTTTCATTGATTTTCTCTATTGTTTTTCTATTCTGTATTTCATTTGTCTCTGCTCTAATTTTTATTACTTCCTTCCTTCTGCTAGCTTTGGGTTTTGTTTGTTTTTTTTCTGGTTCCTTAAATTGTAAAGTTAAAGTTGTTGATTTGGGAGTTTTCTTCTTTTTGTATATTTCCTGCTTAGCACTGCTTTTGCAGCATACCATAAGTTTTGGTACATTATGTTTTTGTTTTCATTAGTCTCTAAGTATTTTTTAATTTCCCTTGTTTTTCTTTGATCCATGGTTGCTTCAAAGTGTACTGTTTAGTTTCCACAATTTTGTGAATTTTCCAGGTTTACTTTTGTTATTGATTTCTAACTTCATCCCATTGTAGTCAGAGAAGATACTTTTTACTTTGTTGATATATATATTTTTAAATCTGTGAGACTTAATTTGTGGCATAAAATATGGTCTATCCTGGAAAATGTCTCATCTGCACTTGAGAAGAATGTGTGTGCTATTGTTGTTGGGTAGATTGTTCTGTATGTCAATTAGACCTAGTTGGTTTATTGTGTTAAATCCTCTATTTCTTACCTATCTACTGTCTTTTTGTTCTATCCATTATTTTGAGTGGGGTATTAAAGTCTCCAACTATTATTATTGAATTGTTTTTCCCTTCAATTCTGTCAGTTTTTGCTTCATATTTTGATAGTGTGTCATTAGGTACATAAATGTTTATAATTGTTATATCTTCTTGCTGTGTTTAATCTCTTATTAATATATAATGTCCTCCTTTGTCACTTATAACTTATTTGATTTAAAGTCTACTTTCTCTGATATTAGCATGGCTTCCCCCAGATCTCTTTTGTTTACTCTTTGCATGAAATGTCTTTTTCCATCCTTTCCCTTTTAACTGTTTGTCTTTGGATCTCATACGAGTCTCCTGTAGACAACATGTAACTGGTTCATGTTGTTTTCTCCATTCTGCCAATCTCTTTCTCCAACTTTTTTTTTTTTGCGGTACGCGGGCCTCTCACCATTGTGGCCTCTCCTGTTGCGGCACAGGCTCCGGATGCGCAGGCCCAGCGGCAATGTCTCACGGGCCTAGCCACTCTGAGGCATGTGGGATCTTCCCAGACCAGGGTACGAACCCATGTCCCCTGCATCGGCAGGAGGACTCTCAACCACTGCGCCACCAGGGAAGCCCTCTTTCCTCAACTTTTGACTGGAGAGTTTAACCCATTTACATTTAAAGTTATTACTGACAAGGAAGGACTTACTCCTGCCATTGTGCTATTTGTTTTCTATATGCTGTATAGCTATTTTGTCCCTCATTTCCTGCATTTCTGTCTTCTTTTGTGTTTAAATGATTTTTATTTTCTAGTGAAATGTTTAAATTCTTTTCTTATTGTTTTGGTGTATATTCTACAGCTATTTTCTTTGTGGTTACCATGGGAATTACATTTAACATCCTAAAGTTGTAACACTTTAACTTGAATTTATACCAGCTTAATTTCAATAATATAAAAAAACTCTGCTCCTTTACAGCTCTGTCCTTACCCCTTTTGGTTTTTGGTGTCACAAAATGACATGTTTATACATTGTATGTCCGCAAACATAGACAACTAATAATAATTAATCTCCTAAATTAAGCAGAAAACATTTGGACTTACAAACCAAAGTTACAGTAATACTAGCTTTTACACGAAGAGTTGATTTTTTCTTTAAATGTATTAGTCTCATAAATCATGTAGAAAACAAAACATACAGTTACAAGCCATTGTTATAATACTAGCTTTTATAATTTCCCATGTAGTTACCTTTACTGATTTCTATATTTTTCTATACAGCTTCAAGTTGCTGTCTAGTGTCCTTTCATTTCACTATACAGGAATCCCTTGAGCACTTAATGCAGGGCAGGTCTAGTGGTCACAAACTCTCTTAGCTTTTGTTTCTCTGGCACTGCCTTAACTTCTCCCTTCACTTCTGAAGGGCAGTTTTGGCAGATATAGGCTCTTTGGTTGACAGTTTTTCCTTTTAGCACTCTGAATATATCAGCCAATTCTCTTCTGGCCTCCAAAGTTTCTGATGAGAAATATACTGATAATTTTGAGCATCCTTTGTATGTGATGATTTGCCTCTCTCTTGTTGCTTTCAAGATTCTCTCTTTGGCACTGGCTTTTGAAAGTTTAATTATAATGTGTCTTGGTATGGACCTCTTTGCATTCATCTTATTTGGAGTTTGTTGAGCTTCCTGGGTGTTTCTATTCATGTCTTTCACAAAATTTGGAACATTTTCAGTGATTATTTCTTCAAATATTGTGTCTCTTTCTCTCTCTCTCCTCTGGGACTCCCACAAGTGTGTATTTTGGTCTTCTTGATGGTGTCCCCCTGAGTATGAATTTCTCATAAACTTTGATATGCAGTATTTCTATTATTATTGAGTTCTAATGGATACTGAAACACCAAGACTCCTGAGAGGAAATCAGAATATAAGTTCACTTATTTGTTACACTGCTCATTCAAACCCACTTGGAGGGCTAGTTTTTCTCCATACCCTTAAAAGGAAGGGTACAGAGAAATCACATGAATCTTCTGGTCTCTCTCAATAATAAAAAATCCTGTGGTCACTTCTAGCCACTAGACAAATAAGCAAAAAGTCTTGGTTTGATAGTTAATAGGTCCACTGTAATATTAAAATTCAGAATTCAATACTCATTTAAACTTAAAGTTCTTCTGCTAGCAGAGCTTACACATGCTGCAGGTGAGTTGTTGCAGTGGAAAAAGTAGGGGTGATTACTACTTTTATATACGTTTCTGTCTTTCTCTCATACTTACTAGGCTGCTCTGACTTTTCCAGAATTGTTTGGGAAAAGGAGAAAAATTAAGACACAGGAAAGGTCTTTTAAACCAGTACTGCCATGAGAGTGCAGAGGCCTTCCTTGGATGTCTTTCATAGGGTGCTTTCCTGTATTCTTCAGGGTCACTGTTTTATCCCTATGTATCCAGCTGTCCCAGGTCCCCTTTTGGGGTCATCTTGAAGTCTCTGCTGGCTTTCTCTCACCTAAGACCCACATCTTGAGGAAATGTGCATCCTTTTGTCACAATAAACTCTGGGAGTAAGGTGGCCCTAAACACATTAAACTTTCTTACTCAACTTCAGAGCAGTTAGCCAGCCATAACACTTGCCCTTCAGATTCTTAAGGTTTGAGTCAAATAGTCCACCATGTTCCAAAAATTCCAAGGGATGCATATTAAATATTCCAAGTGATTCCTCTGAAGCTCCTTTTGCTTGTCTTGAGGTGTGGAACTTAGCTCTGCAATAGCTCTATCAAAAACATTTTCTTCTCTTCCTCTAACCTCCCATTCCCATCCTCTAATCCCTTCCATCCAACACTTTCATATGCTCAATGTAGATGAGGAATTAGGATCATAAAATCTATGTTGTTGACTTCCTTTGGAAATCTTATATGGAAGACTATCTCACATTAAATGTGAGGTTTGTCATTTTAGGGCCTCAGCTGAAGAAGTCTTATAACTTGTTCCTTTTAATTATTACATATTTATTATCTAATTTCCATCATGATTTTTTTCTCTGACCCATAAGTTTAGAAGTGTTTTTAAATTTCCAAATATATCATCTTTTAAAAATATTTTTGAAATATTGATTTGACTTAATTCATGGGACTAGAGAACATGATCTGTCTGAAGCAGACTGCTGGAAAGTTGTTGAGACTTATTTTATGACATAGTTTATAGTCAATTTTTAAAAATGTTCCCTATGTGCTTGTGAAGATGTTTATTCTCTAATAATAAAATAGAGTACTCTATATATGTCCATTAGATCAAGACAGTTAATTGTGTGGCTTGATTCTACTTTCTTTTTAATCTGACAATTACTGTGAAGAATATTAAAAATTTCTACAATGTTTATGGCCTTACAAGTTACTCCTTGAAATTCTGACAACTTTTATATATTTGAGACTATTGGTAGGTGGTTATAAGTAGAGATCCTTTTTTTATCTCCTTGGTAAACTATGCCTTTTATAATTTCTGTGGCTAATTTCTTTGTCCTTAAGGCTTTTCACATTAAAGCTTGTATTGTCTGATATTAATATTCTGAGCTATTCTAATTGTTTTTTCCCTCTACTATTTCTCTATTATATCTTTTTACTTTACTTTCAGCCTTGCCTTTACTTTCTTAAGAGTATGTATTGTAACTGACATACAGCTGGATTTAGTTTTTATCCAATCAGAAAGTACCTTTTACCAGGAAAATTAATCTTTTAAACACATTTATTGCTTTTACTAAAATATATGGATAATTTTTATTATTTTGAGCTATTAATCATGCTTTTGCTTTATTTTTCTCCTTTCCTGCTTTGTACTGGATTGATTTTTATTATCCACTTTTTTATTAAGAACTTATATGTTCCTTTAATATTTCATTACATATACCCTGACATTTAATGTGAATATTTCACTTAGTAAAAATCATCAGGTGAGCCATGGCCCCTGAGCCTGTGTGTCCAGAGCCTGTGCTCCGCAACGGGAGAGGCCACAGCAGTGAGAGGCCCGCGTACCGCAAAAAACAAAAAAAATCATCAGTATCTCTACTCTCCTCTTTTCCAACAGAAACATCTTAAACACCTTAGATTTTTTCATTGTTATCACATTTTCAAGTTTTTTGTCCAGCATTTTAATTTTCCTTTATTTTTTACATATTTAAATTACATCATTATTATAGTTTTACAGTTAATGGTTGTTTGCTAATTTTTTTAGGCTAATCATTCTTCTTACATTTCAGATGTTTTCTGAGTTCAAAGTCCTTAAAAAGATCCTGTAGTGAGAGTCCACTGGTTTTATACTTCTGATTGTTTGAAAATATTCTTATTTTGCACTCACTATAGTGTAGCAGACTATGAAGTTCTAGGTTGACAGTTATTTTCTTTTTGCACTTTGAAGTTACTATCCCATTGTCTCCTGGCTTCCTTTCTAATATTGAGAAGTCTAGTGTTATCAGTTAAATTGTCATTCTATTCTATAGGTAACCTGTCTTTTCTAATGGCTGCTTTCAAGACTCTTTGTTACTTTCTTTTGTAATTTTACTTCAATGTGTGCAACTACTGGCATATATATTTTTTTAATATTGCACCCAATTTATTGTGCTTCCTGAATCTGAGGATTTCAGCTATCATTTCTTTGAAAATTTTCTTTCCTCATTCTCTCTATTCATTACTTCTGGAAATCCAATTCTAGCCTCCATTTTTCTTAACCTTTCTTTTGTACTTTCCCTCTACTTGACATTTTGTCCTGCATTTGGGGTCATTTCTTTAGATCTTACAGGTCATGAATTCTCTATTAGGGTTTTTTCTTTTCTTTCTTTGTTTTTGGGAGGGGGGATATGTCCACTCTGCTTTTATTTTTTTAATTTTGTATTTTTTAATTTTTATTTTTTTTGAACAATAGTTGATTTACAGTGTTTCAGGTGTACAGCAAAATCAGTTCAGATTCTTTTCTATTATAGGTAATTACAAGATACTGAATATAGTTCCCTATGTTATATGGTATATTATGCTGTGTTTGACCTGCCATTTAACTTAATATTGAGTTTTAAATTTCAATAATTAAAATTGTCACTTCCAAAAGTTCTAGTCCTTTTAAAAAAATCTATTTGCTGTTTTTTTGACTGTGTCTTTTCTCTTTCTCATGTTCTCAGTTTCATTTTTTAAAATATCAGTATGTATTTTATCTATTCACACACACACACAAACTTTTATCTAATACTTCTCATAACTGAAACTACTAAGGGTCTATCTTTGTTGCATGTTTGTCCTACTGGCTTTTGTTCATGGTGGCTCATTTTTGTGTTTTACAGTTTGGGGACTGTGAACTGTTTTATAGGGCTTTATCTCTGAGAATTTTGAGGGATCTTTGTTTTAACATGTTTTCTTTTAGAAAGGATATGCTATTTTCTTTCTCCCAACCTGGATGTAATTAAACTGGCACTACATTATGCTATTATTGTGGCTTGGGGTTTCCTAGATCATGCAGATTATGTGAATTCAAATTGTAATCCATTTGGGGGCATGCTGTGGTTTCAAAATGTCAGAGGAAATACACACACGCACGCACACACACACACACACACACCCTGTCCAAAGAGCCCATGCCAAGAAAAACAAGTCTCTCTTCTTCATCCTCCCTGTTTTCTGCTCTCCAGAGTTTTCTTCTAGCCCACTGTTTCACTGAGGATGTTACCTTTCAAGGTTCTGATTTCAAATGAGAGCCTCAGTTCCAATATGGGACCTTATGAGAGCTTAAGACCATGTCTTCTGTCCCCACAAAACTGTTAAAATTCAGACCTTTTGGTAACTGAGATGCACAGATGCTTCCAGGACAGCAGTGGTATAAGCGCCAGCTAAATAAGCTAGCTTTCACCTCCCTCCTTACTTTTGGCCTATGAGTATCTTACATACTTTTTTTTTGCAAGGTCTGCTATGCATTTTGAGTATTTTTATAAAATTATTTCAACCTGCAGTTCCTCGTGTTTTGTTGATTTGTTAGGCTTACTATGTGACATGATATGAAATATTACATGAAATTGAATCACAGGATTTAAGTTTTCAAATCTAAAAGTATCTTCTGTGAAATATTTTTGTATACCTATCATATTGCAATGAGTATCAGGAATCATGTTCTAGTCCTGATTTTATTTGCTATTTGTGACCAGGGGCAAATAACCTAACATTTCTCAAAACTATTTTCTTGTCTTTAAATTAAAGCACAGGATCAAGGAATCCCTTAAATTTCTTCAAGTTCTAATATATAATGAGTCTATGAAGTAAAAACAGCATTGGTGAAGGTTCAAGAGGTAATAATGCTCATCACATTCCTAACACTAACCTGCCATTCACTATATATCTTTCACTACACCTGACTCAAGAATCAAATTGTCCTTTTGTTGACCCAAGTTTTTTTTTTTTTTTTTTTTTTTTTTGCGGTACGCGGCCCTCTCACTGTTCTGGCCTCTCCCATTGTGGAGCACAGGCTCCGGACGCGCAGGCTCAGCGGCCATGGCTCACGGGCCCAGCTGCTCCGTGGCATGTGGGATCTTCCCGGACCGGGGCACGAACCCATGTCCCCTGCATCGTCAGGCGGACTCTCAACCACTGCACCACCAGGGAAGCCCTTGTTTTGTTTTTTAATGAGAGTAAAAGAATATATATTACATGAAATTTACCTTCTTCACCATTTTAAAGTCTACAGTTCAGTAGTATTAAGTACATTCACACTGTTGCATAACACTGACTTTTAAACTTTAAGGTTTAGGTTACTTATTGGCAAACAAGAACACATCTATTTCTATCATCTCTACCCTGCTCTCATCTGTTCTTCCTTTCTCCCCCTTGATACAATGGCTGGAAAACTGTATCAGGGGAGAAATGCTACAACCTAAAATCAGCTAACTAAAACTCTGAGACTCAATTTCTTATGCTGTCTTATGTTTTCATACTTCTATGGTCTGAATGTTTGTGTCCCCTCAAAACTCATATGTTGAAATTCTAATGCCCCTTGTGATGGTTTTAGAAGGTGAGGTCTTTGGGAGGTGATTAGTTCATGAGATGGAGCCCTCATTAACAGGATTAATGCTCTTAAAAAAGAGATACCACAGAGCTCTCTAGCCCATTCCACCATGTGAGGACACAGCAAGAAAGGGCCAGCTATGAACTGGACGAGGGCCTTTACCAGAATACTACCATGCTGACACATTGATCTTGGACTTTCCAGCCTCCAGAACTGTGAGAAATAAATTTCTGCTGTTTATCCACAGCTACCCAGTCTGTGGAATTTTGTCATAGCAACTGAAATGGACTAAGATACATACCTATTTTTTTTGAGCTTTTTTGCTGGATTAACTCACAATTTTGGAGGTCTATGAACCACAGATAGATTCATATTTGACTTCTGCAGTGTGAATATAAAGACTACTTTTTTGTAAAATATTAAAAGGTTTAATCCTCTTTCTCAAGGGCCTCTTTGATAATCAAGTAATACTCTTTTGAAATGCCCATGCTATCATCATCTGTGTTTTTTCTCTTTTTGTATATTTTACAGGCTTAATTTTGCTAGATCATACTTTGCCAATGGTTTTGCATCCGACTTAGTTATCCAATATCATTTTTATTGACTTTTGGTAATTCCTGAATATTTTGCAAGGTTTTCAATTTCACTTTGCAGTGCAGTTTTACAGTGTTGGATGCTTACAATATCAGCACCTAGACAAGGATGTCACTCTAATGGGCTCAGACAAAAGCTACTGTTAAATGGGGGAAGGAATGTTTCAGGATGTCTAATTTTGTGAGGCATGTAAGTCACTAAAACATATTTTATGTCATGATTATTTCGCTTCACCATGTATCATAACCATGGTGGCGAGATTAAATAAGAAACACTCAGAAATTGAGGCCCCCTTCACTTCTGTTAGTCACAAGAGTATTCCATCAGCCAGATGAGCTCTTTCATTTAAATCAATGTTTACTTCTACGTGATTTGTCTACTCACTCCTATTTAGAGGTTAGCTCTTTAGAAATGAACATCTTAAATCAGTGGACCTCTGGAAAAATAAGACAACATTAAAAAATAAGACATTACACAACTAGTCATTTCAATAGGGGAAAAAATCAGATTTCTTCTCTGATAGTTGCAGAAAAAAAAAAGTAAGCTTGATTGTAATTTCCAATTGCTATTGATTTTAGGGACAATGTGAACAGAATTTAAGTAAAACAGATATATTTCATCAATTCCAATTCCAAGAAGATTTTTCCCTACATTTTAGAATTTCCAATATCAAGATGCATGTTAAAATCAAGAGTAACAATTATAATGAGTTTTTTTCAGCTACACCTAGAAAATATGCCTTGTAATCCATGGTGTTTAAGTTAGAATCTAGTCTAAAATTCTAATCTAATTAATAATGTACTATCAATGATTAGCCAAAATATTAAGTTGAAGAAATGGCTATGCAGAATTCAACTTTCAAGTGGATGCATTCTGTTGATAACAATAGTATATTGCAATACTAAATCCTTACTGTGACTAGGCATTGTTTTAGGTGTTTTATTTATTTAACTTTTACAATAACCCTATTATTAATCTGTCATGGGTGAGGACACTGAAGCAGTGGGGTTAAAGGACTTAACCTCTTAACCATGTGTGAGGACCAACATAATGGATGAATTAGATGTTTCTCTTCCATACAAAATTTTTACCTGCTGGTAAACAGAAACAAGTGCTATTCTAGATGAAGCATTTTATGAAAACACACTAAGTTTTAGTATCTGTCAAAGAATGGATACCTATTTACAGAGCAAATAGCCATATAGTTTTTCTCATTAAGACCCGTGGTAGGCAGAATAATGATCCACCAAAGATATTCACATCCTAATCCTTGGAACCCATGAATATGTTACTTTATATGGCAAAGGGACTTTGTTGATGTGAAAAAGGGTATAGACCTTGATATGGGAGGATTATCCTGGATTATTGGGGGACCCAATCTTATCATGTGAGCCCTTAAAATCAAATAGTCTTTCCCTGCTGCAATTAAAGGGAGATGTGACTATGGAAAGGTCAGAGGGATGCAACATTGCTGGCTTTGAAGACAGAAGGGTGTCCATGAGCCAAGGAATGTGTATAGCCTCTAGAAGCTGGAAAAGGCGAGGAAACATACTCTGCAGAGCCTCCAGAAAAGAAGGCAACCCAGCTGACACTTCGATTTTAGCCTAATGAGACCAATGTAAGGCTTCTGACTTACAGAACTATAAGATAACACTTTTATGCTGTTTTAAGCCATTAAGTGTTTGATAATTTGTTACAGCAGCCATAGGAAACTAATACAGGCCCATGCAGGCTAATCTACTTCAATGAAATAGCCTACAGCACACAAAAACATTTTAACATGTGATGAAGCATTTTTGGATCAATCTACATACAATGTCTGGAAAAGTATTAGATGAGCAGTATTCATTAATTCCTGAGTGGTATGCTGCCCTGAAGATGCTTACCAAAACAGCCTGATGGTTTGCTTAGTGTTTACCCATAACGTGTTATACAAACCACTGGTAACTTGGGATGGTACACGAAAAAACACTTTCAAGTTTTCACAGTATCTTTACCTTTGCCTTCTACTTAGGGCATGCGTTGCAGGTTTTGTACTTAGAGAAGTTATTTATAACTTACTACATTTTAGTATATGGCCTAAGAAAATACGCCTCCTCTGGGTGTCCTGAGCCGTCGGTTGAGGCGGCACTCCAAGCGGGAACCGCTCGCCTCCTAAAGTCCCTGGGCGTCCGGCAACTTGACGAAGGAACCAAGCGCCTAATATAAGCCACAAGATACGATCGCGGGGACGACGGTCTCCTGCCAGGCCGTCATCCTCCTTACCGGCCCTTAGAAGACCCACCGCAGGTTCACGCCCACGAGCATCTTTCTGCCTCTCTCGGCAACCGCCAAGAGCCGCAGCAGGCTACCAGGCGATATCAAACTTCGCGATACTTGCAACTATCGCGGATCTTTGTGTTACCGGTTTCCTAGAGGAAAGACGGCCAGAAGATCGCTCCGCCCATGTCAACCAAGATTTTGTTCTCGCGAGATCCCGAAAACAGCTCGGGAGCCAGTTATCGCGGGATTTTCCGAGTCAGGGCTGGAAGTTGTGGTGGGTCCCAGAGAGAGGCCTGTTACTGAGAGGGAGGTTAGGGGGTCGACCTTCCTGTTTGTTGTCCTCCCCCAGCGGCGGAGCCCCAGACGATTAGGTGAGCGCCGCCTTGCCAGCTTCCACAGCGCCCTCCGGCTCTGCCGCTGTCTCGAACGCCACCGGCCCTTCTCCCGGGACCCCGTCAGGCTCCACCTTTGCTCCCTCTCGTCCCGTGACGTCGGGCTTCGGGGGTCGGGGGGCGATGTACAGAGGGCGGCGGCAGGTGGAGTTGGCCGCCGTCCGCCCGCCAGCCTCCTCCTGGCGGTCCTCCGCCGCCTGTCAGGTGTTAAATGCAACCAGGCTGCCAGGCCCTTCCCCCTGGCCAGATGGATCTCTCTGTCCCGAAGCCCCGCGCGGAAACCGACAGCAAAGGTATAAGCTCCGAGCTCCCCTCTCTCCCCAGACAACTGTCTTTACTGCGTAGGGTTGGACCTGTTCCTGCCAGTTCCCTTGGGGTTGGGGTTTTACTCTGTGGCTCCTGTGAGTGACAGCTGGAGATTGTGAACCACCTCTAGGGCTGGGACAGTTCTTTGTGATTCAGAGTTGAGAACCTGCACTCTGAAGTCAGACTGCCCTGGGATCTAGTGCTGGCTCTGACAGTCATTTGCTGAGCAACTTTGGGTAGTTTCTTCGTCTGTAAAACTGAGATCTTTGCTGAGTGAGTTCTTGTGATTATTAAATGAGATGGTGTTAAAGCATTTATGTGACCCAGTGTCTGGCTCATAATAAACCCTAAGTACATGCTTGGTATTTTTATTCTCTGTTCTTGTATGCCTCAGTTCTTAGTGAATGGTAAATTTGTTATTAAGTAGGTGAATAAAGGCTGAGATATTTCATTCAGTTTATTACACAAAGAGCTTAATATATGATGTACTGAGTCAGGATCACCTTTAATGGGTCACCAAGAGAGGGTTTAAGGAGGGTATGGTTATCTGCCACAAGTCATGTGGGATGGCTTCTTGCCCCTAAATTAATAGCTTTCATTATTAATAGTGACATAACAAAAGCTACCAGATATTGAGTGCTTGTTCTGTGCCCAGAAATATGCTAATTGTTTATGTACATGTTTTCCTTTTTGGAAGATATTGATCTCATTAAATAGATGAGGGATTCAGAACTTAAGTTCAGAGACGTTTAAGTAACAAGCCTTAGCTCTGACGGCTAGGAATTGATGACACTATAACTCAGCGACCACAAATATAAATACCTATAGAAACCTGGCAGGTGAAATAAATGGATGAAGCTGCTGAGTGGAGATTATAGTAACTGGAATGCTCATACCTCATTTAAAAGGGGCAGGGCTACTCAGTTCCAAGGAATTGTTCATTCATGTGTGAACTGGTACAGCATTGTAGTTACAAGTTCAAATAGCTTGGTTCAAATCCAGGCTCTGCACTTTCTAGCTGTGTGACCATGGTTAACCTTTATCTGTTTCAACATTTGTAAAACGGAACTAATAATATTACTTACATGAAGGGTTGCTGTGAGGCTTAAATGAACTACTACATCTAAATTGCATGCCTGGCACACATAAGCCCTCAAAATGTTAGCTATATATAAATATTTGTTAATTTGACAAGTATTTGAGTTTCAAACATTGTCCTAGGTGCCCAGAATATGGCAGTGAACACAAGTCCCTGCTCTGGGGAGCTTATATTTAAGTTGAGATAAACAATAACAGACAGTTCATATTTTTCTCTGAAAATGGAATCAAGCAGGGTGGAGGAAGAGAGAGTGGCGGGGAGTGCTATGTTAAATTGAGTGGTCAGAGAAGATACCTCTGAGGAAATGCCATTTCAACAGAACCCTGAATGAAGTGAAAGAATCAGTCACTTTGGTATTTAGGAGGACCGTTGACGGAAGGAACAGAAATCTCAGGGGACTAAGGTGGGAGTATGCTTACCATGATTGAGGAATAGCAAGGAGGCCAGTTTGGAATGAAATCAGGAGAGAGGGAGGAAATGAAGTTAAAGAGGAACACAGGGACCAGATCAAAAGGAGCCTTACCCCTATTCAGTCCAAAAGGAAATCATCCTAATTTAAGCTATTTGTTCTGGAGTTTGAATACTGAGAGATAATCGCCCTGCTCAAACTTAACGGAATCTATTAATATTTAGTTCTAGAAATTACCCAAACTCAGGAACCAAATAGACTTCTGTAAGTTGTGTGAAGCCCATGAGGATTTTGCACATGCTGTATGTGCCCTCTGACTGACATTCTCTTCTTAGATCTCCTTACTTTTTTCATTTTATTTTATTTTATTTTATTTATTTATTTTTTGCGGTACGCGGGCCGCTCACTGCCGTGGCCTCTCCCGTTGTGGAGCACAGGCTCCGGACATGCAGGCCCAGCGGCCATGGCTCACGGGCCCAGCCGCTCCACGGCATGTGGGATCTTCCCGGACCGGGGCACGAACCCGCGTCCCCTGCATTGGCAGGCGGACCCTCAACCACTACGCCAGTAGGGAAGCCCCTAGATCTCCTTACTTTTTAAACTGTTTCCTCAGTACCTGTTTCTTACAGCACTCTGTTCTGCCAAAGCACTTAAAGCAATTTCATGTGTGTGAACTTCTGAGTATTTGTCTCTCTCATTAGATGTCAAGGTTCTATGAGATCAAGGATGTGTTTTTGTTAATAAATTCAGCTCATTTATTGAGTGCCTACTGTGTGCTGGTCCTGGGGATAAAATTTTGAAGAATACAGACATTTTCTTGGAAAAGATATTATTCTCTAGTGAGAGAGGCAGATTAAAAAAAGTGAACGTGATAATTAAACATTGTGATATGTGCTATAGAGGCAATAAAATAGTACAGAATAGTGGGGTTCCGTACTTTAAATAAGGTGGTCTGAGATAAAATCTCTGAGGCGATGACATAAAAACACCTGAGAAAAGACCTGCTTAATATGCTTGAGTCAAGGGAAAAATTGATAGATTAAGTTGGAGAGGTAAATAGAGGAAGATCATACAGGGTCTTATAGGCCATAGTAAGGAGCTTGGACTTTATTCTTTGTGCAGTGGGTCATTATTAAAAGATATTAAATTAAAGATTTACTAATAATTTATATTCTTAAATAGTCACTATTGCTGCTATGTGGAAAATGGATTGTAGAGGGAAGTAGTGTCAGCAGAGAGAATGGAGAATAGAGAATGGAGTCTGTAGCAGTAACTTAGGAGAAAGCCAAAGTTTGGCAAATTACAGTCAAGGCCGAATTCAGCCTGACACTTGTTTTTTTGTAGATAATGTTTTACTGGAGCACAGCCATACCCATTTGTTTATGTGTCTGTGGCTACTTTTGTGTTACAAGGGCAAGAGCCAGTATAGCCTGCAAGATGTAAAATAACAAGTAGCTAAAATCTGACTCTACAGAAAAAGTTTACCAACAGTTGTTTTAAAGTGATGGTGGCATGGAGGAAAGTGATACTTTTTTTTTTTCTTTTTTAGGGAGAGCCAGCAGGACATTCTGATGGAGAGGATGTAGGGACTAATATAAAAAGAGGAATAAAGACTGACTAAAAGTTTTCTACCTTGAAAAGTTGGTTAGACAATGATGGCCTTTTAATGAGATTTGGAAAGACTAGTTCTAAGCAAGGTTTAATCACTATTATTTTTGACATTGGTTTTCTTCATTTTAACTGTGTGGTACAGTTCTAGCAAATAATTGGTGTTAAATCATATATGTTGAAAAATAAATTAATGAATTAAGTCTTTAAAAATTAGAAGGCATTTGCTGGATAGGTAGACAAAGCATGTGAAACAAATAATGTATTAAGAATTGTTGCAAGGCTTAATGTAGGTTTTAAGGCTCAAACAGTACTGTTATGAAAATAGGGCCCATCAACCTATTTTTTATCCCTGTATAGTGAATAAAGGTGTTTTTTTTTTTTGTTTTTTTTTTTTTTTCCGGTTCGCGGGCCCCTCACTGCCGCGGCCTCTCCCGTTGCGGAGCACAGTCTCCGGACGCGCAGGCTCAGCGGCCATGGCTCACGGGCCCAGCCGCTCCGCGGCATGTGGGATCCTCCCAGACCGGGGCACGAACCCGCGTCCCCTGCATCGGCAGGCGGACTCCCAACCACTGCGCCGCCAGGGAAGCCTGAATAAAGATTTTATTTTCACATTAAAACTCTTGTCTTTTAGAATAATGTAACAATTCTCAAACAGTTTGGATGCAAAGATTAGAGTGGGAGAACAGATTTTTTTGCTGATTGTTTTATAAAAACAACCTTATCAAAATTAGAATAATGGTTTTACTTTTGAGGAACAACTGATGAGGAATAGTATAATGAGCTCTTCTTGCTGAAGAGAATATAGATGTACTAGTTATAATCATGAATGTTATAAAAGCCTAATTCAGCATCATTAGGAAGTCCCTGGGAAACTGCCAATGATATATGATCTCAATGAGAAATATGTGAGAAAAATAATTCCTAGTATCCTTACAATTGTAGCCATACAATTCCTCTGGGATTCTTGATATAAGAAATTCCATTTGGGAAATTATTTTTACTTAATTTCCTCTATTTGGTACCTTTTAATTGTACCAACAGTATACTCTGTAGGGGCCCTCTTCCTCATTCACAGTGCTATATTTTCTGAATAGAAAATAAAAAGCTCTACGGTTAAGCACAGAATAAATTTGTACATAGAGACAAGTCAGACTCTTCAAAGAATAATAGAATCTTAGCAGAAAGAGATCTTAGAATTCATCTCTTTTTTAAGAACCTTGGCTCTTCAAAACCTAGAAGGGATAAAAAGCTGTAACAAAGCTGGTACATATCACTCTAGTTGAGTTGGAGATTCCCTTGATTAGTTGTATACAGATTCAAGCAACATTTTAGAAGCAGCAATATTGACAGTGAGAAGAAACAGCTGTCTTCAGAGAAAGGAGATGGAGTAACTAAAAAAGCAGACAGAAGAATCACAAAAATATTGCTCTTCAGAGGATTTTAGCTTACCTGTTACCAGGTCCTATTCAGTGTTACTCTAACATATCATGAACGTTATACCTAATGTTCATGAGTCATCATGAATATTTAAATAAGTGGTTCTCAATCCTGGCTGTGCATCAGAGTCACCTTTTGAATTCAGCAGTAACAACCAAACACAATAATAAAACCAAATGCCCATGGCCCATATCCACTGAATCAGAATCAACAGACGAAGCATATATGGGGAGATTATGACACACAGCCAAGGTGAGAAAAACTGGAAATAAATTATGTACCCTTTATTATGATAATATACTTGAGGAAAATATACTTTAGGAAAATATTTGTACATGTTATAAGTATAATTTATCTTGTTTCAGACTTTGGAAAGGGTATGTGAGGAACACTTTTTTCTCATAGCAGTGGATAAATGAGGTATTACTTTATAAGTTAGATTTGTCAAGTTTATTTTCTCTTTTATTATTATAGATATATGGCATCCAGGAGAAAGATGTCTCGCCCCTTCTCCAGATAATGAAAAACTTTGTGAAGCAAGCATAAAATCTATCACAGTGGATGAAAATGGGAAGTCATTTGCAGTCATCTTATATTCAGATTTTCAAGAAAGGAAAGTACCTCTTAAAAGACTTCAAGAAGTGAAATCTGTTAAAGATTGCTCCAGGAATTTTATATTTGATGATGAAGATTTGGAAAAACCTTATTTCCCAGACAGAAAATTTCCATCATCTGCTGTTGCTTTTCAATTATCTGAAAATGGAGACTCTATTCCTTATACTATTAATAGGTATTTGAGAGACTACCAAAGGGAAGGAGCCCTGTTTCTCTATGAACACTTCATCCAAGGAAGAGGGTGTATTCTTGGTGATGACATGGGACTTGGAAAAACAGTACAGGTATTTATTTTAATTACTTTATAATTAAAATTCAATAAAGTCATACATATTATATCATATATATTACATACATGAATGGATACCATATGGAAATTTCTGTTTGTATCCCAGATCTTATAATTGTTTCGTGTGTGTGTGTGTGTGTGTGTGTGTTTGTCTCACACAGTACTTAAGGATGGTGTTTAGTCATTATTTTATCCTCAATATTTATTTAGTACCTATGAAATACATTATTTAAAATGATGTTATAGTATAACTTGACTTGTTTTTACCTTTGGTAATACTAGTACTAAGATATCAATTATATTTAGAGTAATTTAACTTTCTTAGTAATACCTTATGGAAGGAAAGCATTCTGACATTTGTTAAGCTACATAGCATGGTTAAATTGACTTCTGCAGGCCTTTTGTGCATATTGTTGGAGTTTATCATAGCATAAATTTCTTAGTCTGGGATCTCTGGGCCACTAGGAGTTCTATTGGTGGACTTAAGAGAGGCCTCCTGTTTCTCTAAAATGTGTGCCAGAATTTGTATATGTATATACTTTTCTGCAGGTAGGCTCTATGTTAGTTATCTATTGCTATATAACATTATTCCAAAATGTAGCAGCTTAAAACAATACACATTTATCATATTAAAGTTTCTGTGAGTCAGGAATCTGGGTACCATTTAGCTGGGTCTTCTGGCTCTGCCTCTCATAAGGCTGCAGTTATTTCAAGGTTGGACTAGGGAAGATTCACTTCCTAGCTTGTGTGGTTGTTGCAGGATTCACTTCCTTGTGGGTTCTTAGACTGAGGCCTGTGTTTCTCGTGAGCTATTGGCAAAGCCCTTCCTTGGTTCCTTACCACACGGGCCTCTTCATGGTGCTTCTCACAGTGTGGAAGCATGCTTCAACAGGGAGAACAAGTGATTGGGCAAGAGAGAGCACTAGTGAGTCAGAAGTCATGGTCTTTTGTAACCTAATCACAGAAGAGACAGCCTTCATTTTTGCCATATTCACATCATTAGAAGCAGGTTGTGAGGTTCAGCCCGTACTGGGCTGAAGGGGGGACATTAAATAAAGTCATGGATACCAAGAAGTGGGGATTATTGGGAGCCTTGTCAGAAGCTGTGTACCACAAAGGTTTATAATCCAAGAAGATTAGAGTTCTGAACCTAGTCTTTATACTAAGCAATCACTCTGGATTTTCAGGAGTGTTTGTCTAGTGTGATTAAGTCCTTCTGTGTTTCCATCTTTACAATTGAATTTAAGCTACTTTATTCTTCATGACACCTCCATTGTTAGTGGAGTTCAAAGGTAAGCGAAAAATTAAGTTTAACATTTGAAAATAGCCAAATAATAGCTAGGTATAAAGCTCTGGTGTAAAAAGCTAGGGTAAAATTAAGTCCCTCAGTAATCATAGTGTGTTTCTATTAGCCATAATCTGTTTTCCTTTAATCTCAGACAATGCACATAGTTCTAGGCTTGCACATTGAAGGTGTTAAATAATTGCTTGTGGAATAAACGAATTTACTTTCTCAGGAGAACAGGTTCCAAGAATAAAGATAGGAGCCTTTTGGAAACTACCATCTGTGACCAAGATATGCAGATGAATATTAAAGGAAAATAAATAATAAAGCCCTTCTGTGACTGTCTTTACATATACTTTTACTGTTTCTGCCCATGCTAGAATGTTCTTTCCCACATGTCTTTGACTAGTCAATGCCTGTTCACCTTCAAAATCAGAAACATGAGGGTGCTACAAAAAGTGACCTGCAATTTGGGAAACCCCACCCTAAACCTACTAAATACAATTCAAATTCTTCTGCACATTTTAGGCCCATATTAAACTTTCATCTTGGAAGCTCATGTCACAAAGAAATCCCCTTTATTTTACATTTTATAAGACTATTTTAAAAGTGACTTTACTGCACAATTTTATATTATCTGACACACTGAAATCATTGGAAGGCTTTGAGTTGTATTATATGCTATGACAGTGCTGCTATGAATATCTTTGAGGGCTCACCTTCTCAAGATTAGGAAATAGTGTTTGCACTAATTCTGATGCATAGCTGGATTTATCTGATCCTTGGGGACCTAGTTCTCTGGTTATTATTCTTGTAACTCAGAAAATAATTTCTACATAAATAGGCGGTTTGGGGGTTCCATTTAAGATAGAGCTTCTGTAGATAGGATGACTAACCCAGTTGAAGAAATGTGAACAATAGTTAATGAGTTCACTAGAATTTAAAATGTAGTAGAATTAGGTGAAAATGTTCTCTGACAATAGACCATTGGCAATTACTCTTTGAACTGTAGTAGTAACTTCTTCATTTCTTTTTCCTTTTTTCTGATCTCATCCCTTAAGTTTTCCCCTTCATACATTCTAACTTGGCCGTAGTATGAAATTGAGCTCTTCTTTTTAAAAATGCTTGTTTTACATACCAAAAGAGTTTGCTTCCCTCATTCCAAATTGAAAAGTGGGTAAATTTAATATTTTACATTCTTCAAGGGATGAGGATTTAAAAATATCCATTTGATCTACTGACTTGGAAATCATTGAAATCTTTGAGTAAGAGCCATTTTGCTGGAGTATTGGGGGCACAAGCCAGAATGGAGTAGGTGAAGACATGGACACCAGAAGTGTGCTCATCTCTTTATACGACGTAGTCTAAGTAGCTGAAGGAGGATGGGATTTCTTTTTTGTTTGTTTTGAACCATTTGGGGATAGGGGGAACTTGAGTATGTTTAAAGTGAATTGGAAGGATCTGACTGAGAGGGAATACTTGCATATACAACATACATAAATATATACATGCATATGCTTCATATGTGCATGTTGATGAACATACAGACATACATAAATATGCAAAAAATGGAATCCCTACTACCTTACAAACTGATTTTTCCTCAACATCTTGTTATGAAGCTTTTCAAACACATAGAAGAGCTGGAACAATTGTACAATGAATACCCACGTACCTACCACCTAGATTCTGTTAACATTTCATTATATATGGCTTATTCACATATCCATCCATCCCACCATCTTTTGTTGAGTTTTAAAGTGGCATACATTAGTATGTTTTATCCCCAAACACTTGAACATGCATATCATTACCAAGGTTCAATATTTAATTATAATTATTATTTTTTTCATTTTGAAGTAAGATTTACAATGAAATGCAGAAATCTTAAATGTACCCACAATTCTATGAGATTTGACAAATACATGTCTCTGTGTAATCTGGCTAAACTGTGTAAGCTCTTTCAGGATATAGAGCATTATCACTCCAGAAGATGTCTTCACGTTCCTTCCTGCCACCCCCAAGAGACATCATTGTTTTGCTTTTTTATATCATAGATTAGTTTTGCCTTTTAATATAAATGGGGTCATACAGATGTATTCTTTTTTTTTTTTTTTTTTTTTTGTGGTACGTGGGCCTCTCACTGTTGTGGCCTCTCCCATTGTGGAGCCCAGGCTCAGCGGCCATGGCTCACGGGCCCAGCTGCTCCGTGGCATGTGGGATCCTCCCGGACCGGGGCACGAACCTGTGTCCCCTGCATCGGCAGGCGGACTCTCAACCGCTGTGCCACCAGGGAAGCCCCCAGATGTATTCTTATATAAGGCTTCTTTTACTTAGCATAATATTTTGTGATTCATTTTGTTATTGAGTGCATGGGTAGTTTGTTTCTTGTTACTGCTGAGTAGTATTGCTGAGTTGTATGGATGCTGCATTCTGTTTATCCATGCTCCTGCTGATGGACACCTGAGCTATTTCCATTTTTTAGCTGTTAGAAATAAAACTGTTAAGAACTTTCTTGAATAATCTCTTGCGTATCCCTTTCTCTTGGGTAAATAATTAGGAATGGAATTACTTGGTCATAAGGTGATGTGTGTTTAGTTTTGTATGAAACGGACACTTTGGAAACACTTTTCTTTCATTCCTATCAGCAGTGTATCAGAGTTATGGTTACTCAATAACCTCACAAAATTTGGTTTTGTCAGTCTTATTAAATTTTTGTTGGTTGTGTGTAAGTTTGTGTGTTGTTTATGTATTTGATTAAGGTATAATTGATATACAATAACTGTGTAAATTTATAGTGTACAATTCGATAAGTTTTACATATATTTGCACCCAAGAAATGATCACTGCAGTACCACAATCAATATATCACTCCAGGGCTTCCCTGGTGGCGCAGTGTTTGAGAGTCCGCCTGCCGATGCAGGGGACACGGGTTCGTGCCCCAGTCCGGGAAGATCCCACATGCCACGGAGCGGCTGAGCCTGTGCGTCCGGAGCCTGTGCTCCGCAATGGGAGAGGCCACAACAGTGAGAGGCCCACGTACCGAAAAAAAAAAAAATAATGTATCACTCCAAAAGTTTCCTCATGTCTATTTGTGCCCATGATTTTTTCAACACCAATAATTCTATCACCACTATTTTCACTTTTAATTTTTAATTGGACTAAGAAGTTAAATTGGGAAAGAATGCAAAATCGTAGATTTTTATGAAAATTTCTTAGTGTTTTACAGAAATCTCACACCTAATTCAAAGGTAATTTGAAAATGACTATATATTTACATGATATTTAAACAGCTAATGTAACTATAATAAACAATTTCAGCTGGAATATACAGGTTTGGGAAACTGACCTTTGATAATCAAACAGCTCAAATGATAGGAATGGAGTTGAATGGGAATTTACTATAAGGCTGTGTTTCTCAAAAGTGTGATTTCTGGACCAACAGCATCAGCATTACCTGGAATTTGTTAGAATTGTAAATTCTTGGGTCTTGTCCCAGACATACTGAATCAGAAACTCAGGGGGTGGGGCCCAGCAATCTGTGTTTTAACAAACCCTCTAGGCAATCTGAGGTCCACTAAAGTTTAAAAACCTTTGCTCAGACTATACCTTTTTCAGAGGTTATGGGAAAACTTGTTAATCTGGTGAGTTGGTTCAGTGAAGGTTGATTAAGAGAGTGTTTAGTCTATGTGAATATTTATACATAAGATGACCATTTCATTTTTAAAATAAAATTGTAGAAACAAATAATATTAGAGATAATCTTGTTCAGCTTCTTTAAATGAAGAAACTGAGGCACAGGAGTACTAAATGGCTTCCCTCTAAGGACACATACAGGAAGTAACTTTTTTTTTTTTTTCCTTGCGGTACGCGGGCCTCTCACTGTTGTGGCCTCTCCCGTTGCGGAGCACAGGCTCCGGACGCGCAGGCTCAGTGGCCATGGCTCACAGGCCCAGCCGCTCCACGGCACATGGGATCCTCCCGGACCGGGGCACAAACCCGCATCCCCTGCACCGGCAGGCGGACTCTCCACCATTGCGCCACCAGGGAAGCCGCGGAAGTAACCATTTTAATTTCCATTCTAGTACTTTTTTTCCCTTCTATCTCTTCCCTTTGCTGCCTCCATCTTGCAACCTTTTGTTCAGCTTTTAATTAACTGTATTCATTCATTCAATTAGTTGACATTTATTAAGCACTTAGCGTGGTCCAGGCCCTGTGATAGGCACTGAAGAGCCTAATATAGATGTGCATGATCACTACCCTTACAGAGGTCACAAATGATGATGAAAAGAAATGTAGTTAAGGGGCCATCACCCAGTCTGATATTCCAGTGGAATTAAGTGGAGAAGCAAGCCTGCCTGGGGGTGTCAAGGAAGGTTTCCCAGGAAGTTGGTATTTTCATCCTTTGCTTTTTTTGTTGGGTTTGCTTTTGAAAGTTCACCAAAATTTAAAACTAATTTGAGTGATATCAGTTAGGACGTTGAGGGTTTTTTTGTTTCTTTTTTTCACTGATGGCATAGTTCTAGTACAGTGTTTGAAAGGTTTATCATAAAAACTCATTCATTGAATCAAAGTGATTTTGAAAATCTTAATTTGGTAATTAGCTTTCATAGGCACAAAGTCTTAAAACACTATTATTAAATAAGTACATATGTGTTTTACATGTTTATTTCCCCATCTGCTATGTAAAGAAGATGGTATTAGTACTTTTTGAGCAGCAGAGGAGAGATAAAATTTTGCAAACTGTAAAGATTTTCTTTGAATCTTTGTTTTTATATTATTTGATATTATAAAAAATGTCATTACTATACATTTAAAAAATATAGGTATAGTGAACCTGAATCCTGAGAGAAATGGTGGGATTGCTGATAATTACAGCTTTCTTAGGTTATTGTCAATACTATTTCTTGGATAATATGATCTTTAGTTGATTCAAAAGGTATACTAATATTTAAAATTTCTTTAGATCACAAGTCATGTTGTTCACTCAGGAATATAGTAATAAAGAAAATAATCATATTGTCTTTATTTTCATTCATGGAGAAAATGCCATGACATCCAATGTGAAAGGTGAATTAACCTCCAGAGGCACAAAGCCTTTAAAGCAGAAACAAAAATGTCTTAGCATTTTGAAGATAAATTGCTTTTCTTGTTTTGGCATGTACTTCAGGTTTTAGAAGTAGAACTTTGTAAAGATAAATGTGCTAGGTCCCCTTTTAAAACAGCACTTTGTTGTTTCTGTTGTTTAAAGCAAGCAAAAGTCATCATACTTTTTGAAGTATGATTCCAAAGTACTTGCTTACCTTTTTATCTCCCAGGGAGATGAAAAATAAGGAAAGTAGGTTTTTTTTTTTTTAATCCTATAAGAAATAAACAATTTTTGCTCTGCCTTCTGTTGATCTAAGAGGAGGTTTGTTGCGTTATTTGCCTGTCTCTGACTTATGCTATATATCACGAGCTGACTGTGTATGAGAAAAGATGGCCTATAAAAATGTTTGCCTGACAGTTTCAAAGGAACGCCTGTAAAAACAAAGCTTTCCCAGAGTGATATATCATTTCTGAAATGCAGTTTTTGGCCTTTTACTGTTCTATAGGTGGCTGATTAAATAGTTTTTTGTTCTTTTCATCTTTAATCATAATTTTAGAACTACTGTATTCCACATTAAAGCATGTTCTGTTTTTTTTTTTTAGATTAGTTTTGTAAACCTGCATTGTAAATATGTTGTTCTCCTTCTGTGAATTAAGATTTTGATAGACCTCTCCTGTGCTAGTATGAGTGACAGAGATGGCTAGATCTACACCAAAATTATGTATTCCCTTTGCCTTCTTGGAGTTGTGGCCAAATGACAAAGAATACGTTTCCCAGTTCCCCTTTCATGTCTTGGGCTTGTCAACAGAGATGAGGGTGGAAGTGATGAGTGCTATTTACAGTCTGGGTACATAAAATCCACCTGTGCTATTCTTTGCATTCTCTCTCTCTCTCTGTCTGCCTTCTGGATGTTGACACATTACTGCTAGCATTACCCCAATATAATGAGCTAAAAAGTTTGTCAGTGGTTTTAAGTTAGCCTTTCTAGTTAGTGTGTATTCTCAACTAAATTCACATTTATTTTCATTTCAACTTACATTTTAGGGGGTGGGTGAATAATCTGTTAAGAGGTAGTGTAGACTATTTTAAAGGGATGCAAAATTTTTCTTTAAAATCATTAATGTATATAGTGAATTAAGTAAAGCTAATCCATAATTAGAGCTTACAAATTTAATCATCTTTTATGGAACTTCTTCTAAAGATGAGATTTTGCAGTAAAATAGACATTTTATGTATCTTTGTTTCATGGAATTTGATAAGTTAGAGCTAAGATTGTATATAAGATAGATGAACACATTGAATTATGAATTATCATAATTAGGACTATATAAGCATACCTCAGAGATATTGTGGGTTCAGTTCCAGACCATTGCAGTAAAGTGATATCATAATAAAGCAAGTCACACGAATTTTTTGGTTTGCTAGTGCACATAAAAGTTATATTTACACTATGCTGTAGTCTATTAAGCATGCAATAGTGTTATGTCTAAAAAAACAATGTACATACCTTAATTAAAAAAATACTCTGCCACTGCTTTATCAACTAAGTTTATGTAGTATTCTAAATCCTTTGTTGTCATTTCAACAGTCTTCATAGCACCTTCACCAGGAGTAGATTCCATCTCAAGAAACCACTTTCTTTGCTTATGAATAAGAAGCAACTCCTCATCCCTATAGTTTTCTCATAATATGGCAGCAGTTCAGTCACATCTTCAACCTATAATTCTAGTTCTCTTGCTATTTCCACCACATCTGTGGATACTTCCTCCTCTGAAGTCTTGAACCTTACAAAAGTCATCCATGAGGGTTGGAATCAACTTCTGAATTCCTGTTAATGTTGATATTTTGACCTCTTTACATGAATCATGAATGTTCTTAATGACATCCAGAATGGTGAATCCTTTCCAGAAGGTTTTCAATTTACTTTGCCCAGATCCATCAGAGGAATCACTATCTATGACAGTTATAGCCTTATGTAGTATATATTTTAAATAGTAAGACTTGAAAATTTAAATGACTTCTGATCTATGAGCTGCAGAATGGATGTTGTGATAGTAGACATGAAAACAGCACTAATTTTATTGTACATCTCCATTAGAGCTGTTGGGTTAACAAGTACATTGTCAATGAGCAGTAATATTTTGAAAGGAATCTTTTTTTTCTGAGTGGTAGGTCTCAACAGTGGGCTTAAAATATTTAGTCAACTATGTTGTGAACAGATGTGCTGTCATCCAGGCTTTGTTATTCTATTTATAGAGCATAGGTAGAGTAGATTTAGCATCATTTTAAAGGGCCCTAGCGTTTTCAGAATGGTAAATGAGCATTGGCTTCAACTTAAGTTACCAGCTGCATTAGCCCTTAAGAGAGTCAGCCTGTCCTTTGAAGTTTTGAAGCCAGGCATTAACTTCTCCTCTCTAGGTATGAAAGTCCTAGATGGCATCTTCTTACAATATAAAGCTGTTTTGTCTACATTAAAAATCTGTTGTTCAGTGTAGCCACCAACATTAATTAGTTACCTAGATCTGGGTAACTTGCTGCTTCACCTTGCACTTCTACGTTATGGAGATGGCTTCTTTCCTTAAACCTCATGAATCAACTCTGCTAGCTTCAAACTCTTATTCTGCAGCCTCTTCACTTCTCTCAGCCTTTGTAGAGTTGAAGAGAGTTAGGGCCTTGCTCTAGATTAGGCTTTGGCTTAAGGGAGTTATTGTGGCTTGTTTGATCTTCTGTCCAGATCACTAAAACTTTCTTCATATCAGCAATAAGGCTGTTTCACTTTCTTATCATTCATGTGTTCACTGGAGTAGCATTTTTTTTTTTTTTTTCGGTATGCGGGCCTCTCACTGTTGTGGCCTCTCCCGTTGCGGAGCACAGGCTCCAGATGCGCAGGCTCAGCGGCTGTGGCTCACGGGCCTAGCCGCTCCGCGGCATGTGGGATCTTCCCGGACCGGGGCACGAACCCATGTCCCCTGCATCAGCAGGCGGATTCTCAACCACTGCGCCACCAGGGAAGCCCTGGAGTAGCACTTTTCATTTCCTTCAAGAACTTTTCTTGTGCATTCATAATGTGGCTGTTCTGTGCAAGGTGCCTTGTTTTTGGCCTGTCTTGGCTTTTCACATGCATTCCTCACTAAGCTTAATCATTTCTGGCTTTTGATTTAAAGTGAGAGACGTGATTCTCTCTGTCACTTGAACACTTAGAGGTCACTGTAGGGTATTAATTGGCCTAATTTCAATATTGTGTCCCAGGGACTATAGAGTTGCAAGGAGAAAGAAGGAGAGAGGGGAACAGCTGGTTGGTGGAGCAGTTAGAATACACACAATATTTATTGATTAAGTTTGCTGCCATATGTGGGCACAGTTCATGGCACCCCAAAACAATTTGAATAACAACATCAAAGATCACTGATCACAGATCACCATAACAAATATAATAACAGTGAAAACGTTTCAAATATTGTGAGAATTACCAAAATGTGACACAGAGACATGAAGTGAGCAAATGTTGTTGGGAAAATGGCACTGATAGACTTGCTTGACACAGAGTTGCCACAAACAAAAAACACAATTATCTGTGAAGTGCAATAAAGTGAAGTGCAATAAGATGAGGTATGCCTGTAGTTTTCCTATAATGAAACAATCTGAGATGAGTGAAGAGGAAAGCAATGGATTAGGTCTTATACTGCCTCATTTAAACTGTTATATGGTAGCTAATAGGTATTTTTTTTTTTTGCCTTATCAGTAGCCTTTGAAGACCAGTTGCCTATAATTTAAAAGAATATATGTATCAGTGTGTGTGATGGTATGATTGCAAACAGTAAAATGTACACATCCTTAAGATGAATGAGTTTTGACAAATATATATATGTGTGTATATATATATTTGTAATCAGTACTGTAATCAAGGTATAGAACATTTCCCTCACCATAGAAAGTTTCCCCATGTTCTTTTACAGTTAATACCCCAGTTGCCTAAACTTTTTATTATACATTTTCTATGATTCTTTCTGTTTTAAGTTATATTCTAGGAAGTGTTGAGAACCCAAGGTGAATACTTACATCATCTATGAATTCACTAAATTCTAAACTTCAGTTACATATCTTTGAATACAAAGTATAAATAACTTTAAATTGACTAAAAAAATTATAAAGTGGAAATAGTGGGCATGTATCAAAGATCTTTTATCAGGTTATATTAAAAATATTCAGGAGGTGGGATCAAGATGCCAGAGTAACAGGATGTGGAGGTCGCCTCCCCTCCATAGACACATAAAAAAATATATCTACATGTGGAACAATTCTCATGGAAAACTAACTGGAAACTGGCAGAAGAACTCCTAACAAGCAAAGCTGCAAGAAAGATCACCACATAACCAGGTATGATGGAAAAAAATGGCATTGGATCAGGACCTGCATGCCTGGGAAGGATCTGAAAGAAAGAGAAGGTCCACATGGGCAGACCCTTTCCTCAGGAGTAAGCAGGTGGAAGCATAATCTGGGCATCCCAGTCCTGGCATCCTGTGTAGAGGAGACAGGCTCCATTGCCTGTGGAAAAAACCACTGGGACAGACAGAAGGGCTGGAGAAATCTAGACTCTATTCCAAGGAATGCGTGCATGCTGGCTTGCCAGCAGTCATGGCGGAGAAAGCCTTGCACTTATAGCTGCCACTTTGATGCACTTCCCCATCTGAACTGGGAGAATACCCCAGCCTTGTTCACTCCACACTGCAGCATGGCCAACCGAGCCCTGGGAAAAGACTCAATCTTGCTACACAGAGACAGACCAGGGGTCCTGGTGTGTGATCTAGGTGGGGTGGTGGCCATTGTCAGCACACGCATGAGGCAGCAGGCAGGACTGCTGCAGCCACTGTCAGGGCCTGCACAGGTCAGTGCCACAAGAACACACCGTGGCAAAGTGCTGAACCTCAAGCAGACAGGCCCTGGGAGAGGACTCGATCTAGCTATGCAGACAGCCTGGGAGGCCTGAGGTGTGATCTGGGAAGGACAGTGGTGGCTATTGTCAGTATGTTCAGGAGTATGCAGTGGTTCATCTCCCAGTGAGAACACCCTGCTTCTGCGCACTCCACACCACAGCTTAGTGCTAGATCTGGGACAGACAGGTCATGGGAGAAGACTGCCTCAGAGGCAGCCCAGATCTCTTGCAGCTGTACAGCCACCTGAGTTCCTGTAACCACAGTGCCCTGACCCCCAGCCCACACCACACCCCAGCCTTGCACTAAATGTGGGATGAACACAACAGAGAAAGGGATGTGAATTTGGGCTGCTTCTGAGCAGAGCTGCAGCTGCCTACACAGGCTATGCACAGGTAATCTGGAGTACATGAGCCTCACTTGCTTCAGCAATCACAACCTTTGGGGCAGAGCATGCAGTCAAGGACACTGGAGCTTGATTGAACCTGACCCTCAGGGCTTCTACTCCAACAACTGGGCAGCAAACCCCACCCCTGACAGAGTGGCAACAGCCACAGAGCAGAGAGGACATTACGCCTCACACCTTCATAAGCTTTAGATACTCTGACAAAACCAACCACACCCCCTTTCAGGAAGATAATGGCCAGCATGCCCTGAGGAAAGATGTGGCCGGCATCCATACCAAAGCCAGCCCTGGCATCAAAAACATTGGATGCACAGTCTACAGAGGGACACTCCCACATAAAAACATTCCTTCAGGACCACAGTAGACAACTGTTTCTCCTAACTTCATAGAGACAGAGAAAGTTAAGTAAAATGAAAAGGCAGAGGAACTACTCCCAATTAAAAAACAAGAGAAATCCCCTGAAAGAACAAATAATAAAACAGAGCTCATCAGTCTCCTAGGCCTTGAGTTCAAAAAGGTGGTAATAAGAATGGTAACTGAATTAAGAAAGATTATTGATAGAAATGCAGCTCACTGTAACAAGGAACGAGAAACTATAAAGATGAACCAACCAAAAACAGACAATTCAATTGCCAAGGTAAAAAACAATCTGGAAGCAATGAATAGCTGACTGAATGACACAGAAGAATGAATAAGTGATCTGAAAGCTAGTTAATGGAAATCACCCAAACAGAGCAGCAGACAGAAAGACAAATGAAAAAAAAAAAATGAAAGCAACATACGAGATCTATGGAAAAATATAAACATGCCAACCTATGCAAAATAAGGGTTCCAGAAGGAGAAGAGGGAAAGAAGGGGATAGTAAATGTATTTGAAGAAATTACGGCTGAAAACTTCCCAAACTTAAAGAAGGAAACAGATATCCATGTACAGGAAGCACAGAGGGTCCCAAGCAAGATGAACCCAAACAGACCCACACTAAGACATCATAATTAAAAGGGCAAAAGTTAAAGAGAAAAACAAAGAGTCAGTTTCAAGGGAACCCCCATAAAGTTATGTAGAAACTTTGCAAGCCAGAAAGGAGTGGCATGATATATTCCAATTCCTGGAAGGGAAAAACCTGCAACCTAGGATACTCTACTCAGCAAGATTATCATTTAGAATAGAAGGAGAGAGAAAGAATTGCTCAGACAAACATAAACTAAAGGAATTCAGCAATACTAAACCTACCCTAAAAGAAATATTGTAGGGTCTTCTCTAAATTGAAAAAAAGCAAGAATCTATAGGGAAGGGAAAATCTCATTAGGAAAGGCAAATATATAACAGGATTGAAGATCATATAAATAAGCCAGTACGTAGGTTAAAAACCAATTAAGAAATTATAAAAGTGATTATAACTACAATAAACAGTAAAAGGATAAGGATGAAGATGTAAAATAGGACATCAGAATCACAAAATGTGGGGGAGGGGAGTATAAAAACGTAGATCTTTAGAACGTGTTTGAATGTAAATATCAATTTAAAGCAATTAGATATAGTTATGGTTCAACATTCTTGAACTCCATGGTAACCACAAATTGAAAATGTATAATAGATTCATAGAAACCAAAATGAAAGGAACTCAAGCATACTACAAAGGAATTCATCAACCCACAAAAGGAGAAACAAAAAAGAAATGAAAAAAGAAGAACTATGAAAACAACTGGAAAACAAGTATTAAATTGGCAATAAGTACATACCTATAAATAATTACTTTGTCAATGGACTAAATGCTCTGATCAAAAGACACGGAGTAGCAGAATGAATTAAAAAAAACAAGAACCTCCAATATGCTGCCTACAACAGACCCACTGCAGAGCAGAAGAGACAGACACTGAAGGTGAGGGAATGGAAAGATATTTCATGCAAATGGAAGTGACAAGAAAGCAGGGGTAGCAATATTCATATCAGACAAAATAGGCTTTAAAACAGAGGCTATGAAGAAAGACAAAGAAGGGCATTGTATAATGATAAAGCAATCAATGCAAAAAGAGGATGTCACACTTGTTAACATATACACACCTAATATAGGAGCCCCTAAGTATATAAAACAAATACTAATAGACATAAAGGGAGAAATTGACAATAATAAAATAATAGGAGAATTTAACATCCCACTGACATCAATGGACAGATTATCCAGACAGAAAATCAGTAAGGCCACAGAAGTCATAAATGACACAGTAGACCAGTTGGATGTAATTGATATCTAAAGGACACTACATTCCAAAAAAAATCCCCCCAAAACCCCACAGTACACATTCTTTTCAAGGGTGCATGGAACATTCTCTAGGGTAGATCACATTTAAGTTCACAAAATAAGCCTCAACAAATTTAAGAGGATAGAAATTATTTCAAGCATTTTTCGTGACCACAGTGGTCTGAAACTAGAAATCAACCACAAAAAGAAAAACAGGAAAATAATGAAAATGTGGAGACTAAACAACATGCTACCAAAAAACCAATGGGTCAACGATGAAATCAGAAAATACCTTGAGATAAAAAAGATGAAAACACAACTTTATAAAATCTATTGGATGTGGCAAAAGCAGTTCTTAGAGGGAAATTCATCACAACACAGGCCTTCCTCAAGAAACACGAAAAATTTCAAACAACCTAACTTACCACCTAAAAGAATTAGAAAAAGAAGAACAAACAAAATCCAAAGTCTGCCGAAGGATGGAAATAATAAAAATCAGAGAGGAAATAAATAAAATAGCAATAAAGCACAATAGAAAAGGTTAATAAAACCAAGAGCTGGTTTTTTGAAAAAATAAACAAAATTGACAAGTCTCTAGCCAGGCTCACCAAGAAGAAAAGAGAGAGGCCCCAAATAAGCAAAATAAGAAATGAAAGAGGAGAAATAGCAACCCATGCTGCAGCAGTACAAAAAAATCATGAGAGAATACTATGAACAGTTATATGCCAACAAATCGGGCAACCTAGAAGAAATGGACAAATTTCTAGAAATAGCCTGCCAAAACTGAGTCCAGAAGAAACAGATAATCAGAACAGACTGATCACTAGAAGTGAAATAGAATCTATAATAATAAAAATAAATTCCCTGCAAACAAAAGTCCTGGATTGGATGGCTTCACTGGAGAATTCTACCAAATATGCAAGAAGAACTTATACTTACCCTTCTCAAACTATTTCAAAAATTGAAGAGGAGGGAACATTCCCAAATTCATTCTATGAAGCTACCATCACCCTGATACCAGAACCAAAGAGGCTACAAAAAGGAAAATTGTAGGCCAATATCTTTGATGAATATAGATGCAGAAATCCTCAACAAAACATTAGCAAACCAAATCCAACAATACATAAAAAGGATCATACACCATGATCGAGTTAGATTCATTCTGGAGTCACAAGGATGTTTCAACACATGTGAATCAATCAGTGTGATACACCACATTAACAAAAGGTAACAAAAACGACATGATCATCTCAATAGACAGAAAAAGCATTTGACAAAATTCAACATCCATTCATGATAAAGAAAAATCTCAATAAAATGGGTATAGAGGGAACATATCTCAACATAATAAATACAATTTGCAACAGACACACAGCCAAAGTAATACTCAACTGTGCAAAGCTGAAAGCCTTCCCTTTAAATTCAGGAACAAGACAAGGATGCCCACTCTCACCACTTCTATGCAACAGGGTACTTGAAGTTTTAGCCACAGCAGTCAGACCAGAAAACGAAATAAAAGATCCAAACGGGAAGGGAAGAGGTACTGTCACTATTTGCAGATGACATGATACTCTATATAGAGAACCCAAAATTCTCCACCCAAAAACTATTAGAACTAATAAATGAACTCAGGAAGGTAGCAGGATACAAGATTGATATACAGAAATCTGTTGTATTTCTTTACACTGATAATGAAATATCAGAAAAAGAAAGTAAAAAAAAAACCCCATTTAAAACTCACATTAAGAAAGAAAGAAAAAAAAACCCCCTAGGAATAAACTTAACCAAAGAGGTGAAAGACCAATATGCCAGGGGTCCCTAACCCCCGGGCCATGGACTGTTATTGAGCTTTAGCCTGTTAGGAAATGAGCTGCACAGCAGGAAGTGAGTGGTGGGTGAGTGAGCAAAGCTTCATCTGCTGCTCCCCATTGCTTGCATTACTGCCTGAACCATCGCTTGCATTAGTGCCTGAACCGTTCCTCCCCCCCTACCTGTGGAAAAATTGTCTTCCATGAAACCAGTCCCTGGTGCCAAAAAGGTTGGGGACCACTGCTATACGCTGAAAACTATAAAACATTGGTAAAGGATATCGAAGATGATTCAAAGGAATGGAAAACTATCTCATGCTCTTGGATTGGAAGAATTAATATTGTTAAAATGGCCATCCTTCCCAAAGCAATCTACAGATGTACTGCAATCCCTATCAAAATTCCTGTGACATTTTTCACAGAACTAGAACAAATAATCCTAAAATTTCTGTAGAACCGCAAAAGATCCAGAATTGCCAAGGGAATCCTGAGGAAAAAGAATAAAGCTGGAGGTATAACCCATCCGGACTGCAGACTATACTGCAAAGCTACAGAAATCAAAAGAGTGTGGTATTGGCACTAAAACAGACATATAGATCAATGGAACAGAATAGAGAGCCCAGAAATAAACCCATGCACCTGTGGTCAATTAATCTATGGCAAAGGAGGCAAGAATATACAATGGAGGAAAGAGTCTCTTCAGCAAGTGGTGTTGGGAAAGCTGGATAACTATGTGAAAACAATGAAATTAGAATATTCTCTCACACCATATACAAAAATAAACTCGAAGTAGTTTAACACCGAAGTACATGACCCCATAAAACTTGTAGAAGAGAACATAAGCAAAACATTCTCTGACATAAATCATAGCAATATTTTCTTAGGTCAGTCTCCCAGCAAAAAATAAAAGCAAAAATAAACAAATGGGACCTAATCAAACTTAAAAGCTTAACACAGCAAAGGGAACCATCAACAAAATTAAAAGACAACATACAGAATGGGAGAAAATATTTGCAAATCATGTGACCAAAAAGGGATTAAGATGCAAAATATACAAACATCTTGTACAACTCAATATCAAAAAAGCAAACAACCCAAGCAAAAAAATGGGCAGAATACCTAAATAGGCATTTTAACAAAGAAGACATACAGATGGCCAACAGGCACATGAAAAGATGCTCAACATTGCTAATTATTAGAAAAATGCAAATCAAAACTACAATGAGGTATTCCCTCACACTGGTTAGAATGGCTATCATCAAAAAGTCTACAAATAATAAATTTTGGAGAGGGTGCGGAGAAAAGAGAATCCTCCTTTACTTGGTGGGAATGTAAATCAGTGTAGTCACTATGCAAAACAGTATGGAGTTTCCTTAAAAAACTGAAAATAGAGCTACGGTATGATCCAGCAGTCCTACTCCTGGGCATATATCTAGAAAAGAAAACACTAATTCAAAAAGATACATGCATCCCAGTGTTCATAGCAGCACTATTTGCAATACCCAAGATATGGAAACAACCCAAGTGCCCATTAACACATGATTGGTTTAATAAGATGTGGTGTGTGTGTGTATACAGACACACACAATGGAATGTTACTCAACGCCCCCAAAAGAATGTAGTATTGCCATTTGCAGCAACATGGGTGGACCTAGAGATTATTATGCTTAGTGAAGTAAGTCAAAAAGAAAAGGACAAATACTAATGATGTTTATTCTTATGTTCCACTTCTGTGTGGAGCATAGAAAATTATGTGTATACACACACACACAAACAACAGAAAAAGACTCACAGACGTAGAAAACAAACTTATGGTTACCAAAGTGGAGTGGAAGTGAGGAGGGACAAATTAGGAATATGGATTAACAGATACAAACTACTATATATAAAATAGATAAGCAACAAGGATTTACTGTATAGCACAGGGAATTATATTCAATATCTTATAATAAGCTATAATGGAGTATAATCTGAAAAAAAGTAACTGAATCACTGTGCTGTACACCTGAAACTAAAAATATTGTAAATCAGCTATACTTAAGTAAAAAAAAAAAAAGTAATTGTCCAGTGCTTAAAACTCAGTCATTTGTGGAACATTCTTTATGCCTCCTTTAATCTCAGTTCTGTGTAGTACATCAATCAGTTTTTTCTCATCAATCTCTTGCTGAATTTTTCAGTAACTTTATTTTTGTTCAGTTTTTTTCTCAACAATGCTTCTTCAACTCTTCTCCATTACCTCCTCAGTTGCCCATGCTAACTCATGGATTTAAAACTGCTGGAGGATAGAAATAAGCCTTTCATCTAAACTTTTGCAGTGCCCAGGACAGTACCTGGCATGTAGTAGGTAATAAGTATATTAATATATTTTATTGAATGCATTAATTAATTTTAAGTTGAATTGAGTAATCATATCTTTCTGTGGTTATATATTTAATGATCCCTAACCTATGTGCCATGTTCTATGATATACATTTTCCATTAAACATATGTTAATTAGGCATTATTCACGCATTTTATTGATGAAAAAGTTGAAATTTATGGCGACATTATAGAAATTGCACAGGGTCACATAGGTAGTATAATGTTGGTTGGTCAGACTCCAAAGTCTTTGTCATAGCTCCTTCATTACACTGCCTTTTGTAATGTGGGTTCAGAATGTGGATTTTAAAGAATATTTTAAAACTCAGCAGAAGTTTTGACCATCCTTATTTATCATTATTTTACAATGTTTTAGATAACATAATTTACTGAAAATCTACTTTGTTTATTGTGATATGCAAGATTGTATTCAGGGCATAAAGCCTCCTTACCTCAGTGAAATGATGCTAACAAAAATAGCTCTTGTTTATTGAACCATTCTTATGTACTAGCTTGACATTTCACATATTTTTCCTCTTTTTCTCAAGAACTAAAATAATAGTGATTATATCACACATAAATGCATACTCATACTCATAAAACTGTAAGGTATAATTTTTTTATTGAGGTGAAATTCACATAACATAAATTAACCATTTCAATTTTTGCAATTCAGTGGCATTTAGTGCATTCACAGTGTTGTGCAACCCCCATCTCTCTCTGGTTTCACAACTTTTGCATCACCACAGAACAATACCCCATATGCATTAAGTAATAAGTTTTCTTTTCCCCTTCCTACCATCCCTTGCCAACCACTAATCTTCGGCATCTATAGATTTGCCTTTTCTGAATATTTCATATAAAGGAAATACAGTTGTGACTTCTTGTGTCTGGTGCTTTCATTTAGTGTAATGCTTGCAAGGCTCATCCAAGTTGTAGCATGTATCAGTACTTCATCCTTTTGATGGCTGAATAATATTCAATTGCATGTAAATACAGCAATTTTGTTTACCCATTTATCCTTTTATGGACATTTGGGTTGTTTCTACATTTTGGCTACTGTGTATAATGCAGTTATACACATTTGTGTATAAGTTTCTGTGTGGACATATGCTTTAATTTCCCTTGTATCTATACCTAGGAGTGGAATTAGTAGGTCATATGGTAATTCTATGTTTAATTTTTTGTGCAACTGCTAAACCATTTTCCACAATGGCTGCATCATATTATATTCCCACTAGCAATGTATGAGGTTTCATGTTTCTTCACATCCTTCTCAACACTGTTATTTTCTGTTTTCTTCATAGTAGCTATCCTAGTGCATGTGAAGTGGTACCTCACTGTGGTTTTGATTTGCATTTCTGTAATGATCAGTGGTGTTGAACAACTTTTCATGTGCTTTTTGGCCATTTTGTATATCTTCTTTGGAGAGCTGTGTATTCATGTTGCTATAGATAGAATGCATCTCCTGAAAATTCATTTGTTGAAACTCTAATCCCCAATGTGATGGTGTTTGGAGATGGGGCCTCTGGAAGGTAATTAGGTCATGAGTGTGAAACCCTCATGATGGTGTTAGTGGCTTTGTAAGAAGAGATACTACCCCCTTTGCTATCATTTCTTTTTCATTTATTCCTGATCTGATCTTTATGATTTCCTTCCTTCTGCTAACTTTGTTTTTTTTTTGGTTGTTGTTGTTCTTCTTTCTCTAATTGCTTTAGGTATAAGCTTAGGTTGTTTATTTGAGTTGTTTCTTGTTTCTTAAGGTAGGATTGTATTGCCATAAACTTTCCTCTTAGAACTGCTTTTGCTGCATCCCATAAGCTTTGGTTCACCTTGTTTTCATTGTCATTTGTTTCTAGGTATTTTTTGATTTCCTCTTTGATTTCTTCAGTGATCGCTTGGTTATTAAGTAGTGTATTGTTTAGCCTCCATGTGTTTGTATTTTTTACAGTTTTTTTCCTGTAATTGATATCCAGTCTCATAGCATTGTGGTCTGAAAAGACACTTGATACGATTTCAATTTTCTTAAATTTATCAAGGCTTGATTTGTGACCCAAGATATGGTCTGTCCTGGAGAATGTTCCATGAGCACTTGAGAGGAAAGTTATTCTGTTGTTTTTGGATGGAATGTCCTATAAATATCATTAAGTCCATCTTGTTTAATGTATTATTTAAAGCTTGTGTCTCCTTATTTATTTTCATTTTGGATGATCTGTTCATTGGTGAAAGTGGGGTGTTAAAGTCCCCTACTATGATTGTGTTACTGTCAATTTCCCCTTTTATGGCTGTTAGTATTTGCCTTATGTATTGAGGTGCTCCTATGTTTGGTGCATAAATGTTTACAATTGTTATATCTTCTTTTTGGATTGATCTCTTAATCATTAGGTAGTGTCCTTCTTTGTCTGTTGTAATAGTCTTTGTTTTAAAGTCTATTTTGTCTGATATGAGAATTGCTACTCCAACCTCTTTTGATTTCCATTTGCATGGAATATCTTTTTCCATCCCCTCACTTTCAGTCTGTATGTGTCCCTAGGTCTGAAGTGGGTCGCTTTTAGACAGCATGTATACTGGTCTTGTTTTTGTATCCATTCAGCCAGTCTATGTCTTTGGTTGGAGCATTTAACCCATTTACATTTAAGGTAATTGTCGATATGTATGTTCCTATTACCATTTTCTTAATTGTTTTGGGTTTGTTATTGTAGGTCTTTTCCTTCTCATGTGTTTCCTGCCTAGAGAAGTTCCCTTAGCATTTGTTGAAAGGCTGGTTTGGTTGTGCTGAATTTTCTTAGCTTTTGCTTGTCTGTAAAGGTTTTAGTTTCTCCGTGAAATCTGAATGAGATCCTTGTAATCTTTGTTGTAGGTGTTTCCCTGTCATCACTTTAAATATGTCCTGCCTCTTCCTTCTGGCTTGCAGAGTTTCTGCTGAAAGATCAGCTGTTCACCTTATGGGGATTCCCTTGTATGTTATTTGTTGTTTCTCCCTTGCTGCTTTTAATATTTTTTCTTGTATTTAATATTTGATAGTTTGATTAATATGTGTCTTGGTGTGTTTCTCCTTGGATTTATCCTGTATGGGACTCTGTGTGCTTCCTGTAGTTGATTAACTATTTCCTTTCCCATATTAGGGAAGTTTTCAACTTTAATTTCTTCAAATAGTTTCTCAGTCCCTTTCTTTTCCTCTTCTTTTTCTGGGACCACTATAGTTTGAATGTTGGTGCGTTTAATATTTTCCAAGAGGTCTCTGAGACTGTCCTCAATTCTTTTCATTCTTTTTTCTTTATTCTTCTCTGCAGTAGTTATTTCCACTATTTTATCTTCCAGATCACTTATCCATTCTTCCGCCTCAGTTATTCTGTTATTGATCCCTTCTAGAAAATTTTTAACTTCATTTGTTGTGTTGTTCATGATTGTTTGTTTACTCTTTAGTTCTTCTAGGTCCTTGTTAAACGTTTCTTGTATTTTCTCCATTCTATTTTCAAGATTTTGGATCATCTTTACTGTCATTATTCTAAATCCTTTTTCAGGTAGACTGCCTATTTCCTTTTCATTTGTTTGGTCTGGTGAGTTTTTCTGTTGCTCCTTCATCTGCTGTGTGTTTGTCTTCTCATATTGCTTAACTTACTGTGTTTGGGGTCTCCTTTCCGCAGGCTGCAGTTTCGTAGTTCCCATTGTTTTTGGTGTCTGCCGCCAGTGGCTAAGGTTAGTTCAGTGGGTTGTGTAGGCTTCCTGGTGGAGGGGACTGCTGCCTGTGTTCTGGTGGATGAGGCTGGATCTTGTCTTTCTGGTGGGCAGGTCCATGTCTGGTGGTGTGTTTTGGGGTGTCTGTGACATTATTATGATTTTAGGCAGCCTCTCTGCTAATGGGTATGGTTGTGTCCCTTTCTTGCTAGTTGTTTGACATAGGGTGTCCAGCATGTAGCTTGCTGGTCGTTGAGTGGAGCTGGGTCTTGGCATTGAGGTGGAGATGTCTCGGAGATTTTTGCTGTTTGATATTATGTGGAGCTGGGAGGTCTCTGGTGGACCAATGTCCTGAACTTTCCTCTTCCACCTCAGAGGCACAGCCCTGAGGCCTGGCTGGAGCACCAGGAGCCTGTCATCTACACGGCTCAGAATACAAGGGAGAAAAAAAGAAAGAAAAAGATAAAATCAAATTAAATTAAAAAAACACTTATTAAGATAAAAAACAAAAAAGAAGCATTAAAATTTTTTTAAATAATTAAAAAAAAAAACGGACAGACAGACCCTAGGAGAAATAATAAAAGGAAAGCTAGACAAAATTACACACAGAAGCATACACATACAGACTCACAAGAAGAGAAAAAGGGAAAAGTATATATATATCATAGCTCCCAAAGTCCACCTCCTGAATTTGGGTGATTCATTGTCTATTCAGGTATTCCACAGGTGCAGGGTACATCAAGTTGACTGTGGAGATTTAATCGGCTGCTCCTGAGGCTGCTGGGAGAGATTTCCCTTTCTCTTCTTTGTTTGCACAGCTCCTGGGATTCAGCTTTGGATTTGGCCCGGCCTCTGCATGTAGGTCACCTGAGGGTGTCTGTTGTTTGCTCAGACAGGATGGAGTTAAAGGAGAAGCTGATTAGCGGGCTTTGGCTCACTCAGGCCTCGGGGAGGGAGTGTGGGGCTAGCCTGCGGTGGCAGAGGCCAGCGTGACTTTGCAACAGCCTGAGGCGTGCCGTGTGTTCTCTTGAGGAAGTTGTACCTGGATCACAGGACCCTGGCAGTGGCAGGCTGCACAGGCTCCGGGGAGGGGAGGTGTGGATAGTGACCTGTGTTTGCACACAGGCTTCTTGGTGGCTACAGTAGCAGCCTTAGCATCTCATGGCCGTCTCTGGGGTCCGTGCTGATAGCCGCAGCTCATGCCCGTCTTTGGAGCTCCTTTAAGCAGAGCTCTTAATCGCCTCTCCTCGCGCACCAGGAAATAAAGAGGTAAGAAAAAGTCCTTTGCCTTTTTGGCAGTTTCAGACCTTTTCCCGGACTCCCTCCTGGCTAGCCGTGGCGCGCTAGCCCCTTTCAGGCTGTTTTCACACAGCCAACCCCAGTCGTCTCCCTGGGATCTGATCTCCGAAGCCCGAGCCTCAGCTCCCAGCCCCCACCCATCCCGGCGGGTAAGCAGACGAGCCTCTCGGGCTGGTGAGTGCTGGCCAGCACCGACCCTCCATGCAGGAATTTCTCTGCTTTGCCCTCTGCACCCCTGTGGCTGCGCTCTCCTCCGTGGCTCTGAAGCTTCCCCCTCCGCCACCCACAGTCTCCGCCCGCTAAGGGGCTTCCTAGCATGTGGAAACCTTTCCTCCTTCACAGCTCCCTCCCACTGGTGCAGACCCTGTCCTTATGCTTTTGTCTCTGTTTTTACTTTTTTCTTTTGCCCTACCCAGATACATGGGGAGCTTCTTGACTTTGGGGAGGTCTGATGTCTTCTGCCAGCGTTCAGTAGGTGTTCTGTAGGAGTTGTTCCACATGTATATGTATTTCTGATGTATTTGTGGGGAGGAAGGTGATCTCCATGTCTTAGTCATCCTCCATCTTGAAGCTCCTCCTCTCCTTGTCTCTTGTAACATTCTTTATTTTAAAGTCAATTTTATCTGTTATGAGTATTGCTACTCCAGCTTTCTTTTGATTTCCATTTGCATGGAATATCTTTTTCCATCCCTTCACTTTCAGTCTGTGTGTGTCCCTAGGTCTGAAGTGGGTCTCTTGTAGACAGCATATATATGGGTCTTGTTTTTGTATCCATTCAGCAAACCTGTGTCTTTTGGTTGGAGCATTTAATCCATTCATGTTTAAGGCAATTATCGATATGTATGTTCCAATTACCATTTTCTTAATTGTTTCTGGTTTGTTTTTGTAGGTCCTTTTCTTCTCTTGTGTTTCCCAGTTAGAGATGTTCCTTTAGCATTTGTTGTAGAGCTGGTTTGGTGGTGCTGAATTCTTTTAGCTTTTGCTTGTCTGTAAAGCTTTTGATTTCTCCATCGAATCTGAATGAGATCCTTGCCAGTAGAGTAATATTGGTTGTAGGTTCTTCCCTTTCAATACTTTAAATATGTCATTCCACTCCCTTCTGGCTTGTAGAGTTTCACCTGAGATATCAGCTGTTAACCTTTTGGGAGTTCCCTGGTATATTATTTTTCGTTTTTCCCTTGCTGCTTTCAATAATTTTCCTTTGTCTAATTTTTGCCAATTTGATTACTGTGTGTCTCGGCGTGTTTTTCCTTGGGTTTACCCTGTATGGGAGTCTCTGCACTTCCTGGACTTGAGTAGATATTTCCTTTCCCATGTTAGAGAAGTTTCGTCTATAATCTCTTCAAATATTTCTCAGGTCCTTTCTTTTTTCTCCTTCTGGGACCCCTATAATGCGAATTTTGTTGCATTTAATGTTGTCCCAGAGGTCTCTTAGGCTGTCTTCATTTCTTTTCATTCTTTTTTCTTTATTCTGTTCTGCAGCAGTGAATTCCACCATTCTGTCTTCCAGGTCACTTATCAGTTCTTCTGCTTCAGATTTTTTGCTATTGATTCCTTCTAGTGTATTTTTCATTTCAGTTATTGTATTGTTCATCTCTTTTTGTTTGTTCTTTAATTCTTCTAGGTCTTTGTTAAAGATTACTTGCATCTTCTCAATATTTGCCTCCATTCTTTTTCTGAGATCCTGGATCATCTTCACTATCATTATTCTGAATTCTTTTTCTGGAACGTTACCCATCTCCACTTTATTTAGTTGTTTTTCTGGGGTTTTATTTTGTTCCTTCATCTGGTACATAGCCTTCTGCCTTTTCATCTTGTCTATCTCTGAATGTGGTTTTTGTTCCACAGTCTGCAGGATTGTAGTTCTTCTTGCTTCTGCTGTCTGCCCTCAGGTGGATGAGGCTATCTAAGAGGCTTGTGCAAGTTTCCTGATGGGAGGGACTGTTGGTGGGTAGAGCTGGCTACTGCTTTGGTGGGCAGAGCCCAGTAAAACTTAATCTGCTTGTCTGTTGATGGGTGGCGTTGGATTCCCTCCCTTTTGGTTGTTTGGCCTGAGGCGACCCAACACTGGAGCCTACCCAGCCTCTTTGGTGGGCCTAATGGCAGACTCTGGGAGGACTTACACCAAGGAGTACTTCCCAGAACTTTTGCTGCCAGTGTCCTTGTCCTCTCAGTGAGACACAGCCACCCCTCGCCTCTGCAGGAGTCCATCCATCACTAGCAAGTACGTCTGGTTCAGTCTCCTATGGGGTCACTGCTCCTTCCCCTGGGTCCCGATGTGCACAGTACTTTGTATGTTCCCTCCAAGAGTGGAGTCTCTGTTTACCCCAGTTCTGTCGAAGTCCTGCAGTCAAATCCCACTAGCCCTCAAAGTCTGATTCTCTAGGAATTCCTCCTCCCATTGCCGGACCCCCAGGTTGGGAAGCCTGAAGTGGGGCTCAGAACCTTCAGTCCAGTGGATGGACTTCTGTGGTATAAGTGTTCTCCAGTTTTTGATCACCCACCCAGCAGTTATGAGATTTGATTTCACTGTGGTTGCGCCCCTCCTACTGTCTCATTGTGGCTTCTCCTTTGTGTTTGGATGTGGGGTATCTTTTTTGGTGAGTTCCAGTGTCTTCCTGTCCATGATTGTTCAGCAGTTAGTTGTGATTCCGGTGCTCTCGCAAGAGGGAGCGAGAGCATGTCCTTCTTCTTTGCCCTCTTGAACCAGTCCCACTTACACTCAATTTTGTGTTAAGTACCTTCTTGTTATTTCCTGTCTCTTTTTATCCCTTTGCATTTCCATGTAAAGTTTTAATCAGTTTGTCAAGTTCCATGGACAAATCTGTCTGGATTTTGATTAGGATTGTGGAGTTTAGTTGTATTGAATTTATACAACAGTTTGGGGAGAATTAACATGAAGTGATAGCTCCCTTATTTAGGTCTTTAATTTGTCTCAGCAGTGTTTTATAGTTTTGTGCATGGGCCTTATACATTTTTTGTTAAATTCATTCTTATATTTTTGATGCTTTTGTAAATGGATTTTTTCATTTAACTTTCAAATTTTTTGATGGTATTATATAAAAGTCAAAGTTATGTTTGTATGTTTTGTATGTTGCTAAATTCTTCACTTATTAGTTCTAGTAGTTGTTTTGTAGATGCCTTAGGGTTTTCTATGTAAACAATCATGTCATCCACAAATAGAATTTTACTTCTTCAATTTTTATGCCTTTTATTTCTTTTTCTTGCCTTATTTCACTATCTAGGTATGATCTCAGTACAATTTGAATAGAACTAGTGGGAGTGACATCCTTATCTCATTCCTGCTTTTACAGAGAAAGCATTTAATGTTTCAACAGTAAGTATATTAACTGTAGGATTTTCTTAGTAGCTTTTATCAGAGTTAGGATGTTTCCTTCTAGTCCATATTTCTGAGATTTATTATAGTTAATGTGTATTGAATTTTATCAAATATTTTTTGATATCTATTGTGATAATCATGTTTTTTCCCCATTTATTCTGTTAATATATTATTATATAAATCAGTAAGATTTATATTAGTTGGTTTTTAAATGTTAAACTCATTTTGTATTCCTGGGATTAAACCTAGTTTGGTCATCAGATTTTTTTTTTTTTTTTATTGCTGGATTCAGTTGCTTAATATTTGAATAATTTTTGCATTTATATTTATTACGGATATTGGTTTGTAATCTTCTTTTCTTACAATATGTTTGTCTGGTTTTGTATATGGGCTTTGTAGGCCTCTTAAAATAAACTGCAAGGTGTTTCTTTCTTCTGTCTTTTCTAAAAAGGTTGTGTATTTAAGTTATTTTATACTTATATATTTGATGGAATTTACTAGTGAAATCTTTTAGACCTGGAGTTTTCTTTAAGGGAAGTTTTTTGTTAATGAATTCAATTACTTTAATAGATATGTGGCCATTCAGGTTTTCTATTTTTTGCTGTGTCAATTTTGGTAAATTATATTTTTCAAAGAATTTATCTGTTTTATGTAAGTTGTCAAATTGATTGGCATAAATACTTCCTCATGTTCCTTTTTTATTCTTTTAGTATTTGTGGCATCTGAGTAATACCTCTCTGTATCTTAATGTGGATCTTTTGTAGCCTCTATTTTATTCTTAATTAGTATAACTTGAGGGGTATTGATTTTGTTGATCTTTTCAAAGAATAAACTTTTAGCTTTGCTAATCTTCTCTGTTGTTCGGTACTTCATTGATATCTGCAGTTTTTCTGCTATTGTTTCTGCAGTTGGATGTACTATTCTATATAATTACCAATTAGCAGTTCAAGGTAATTGATAATATTCAGATTTTCTATGTTTTTAGTATTAATAGCTGAGGGAGGAAAGTTAAAATCTCCTGCTATGATTTTGGGTTTGTCTATTTTTCCTTTTAATTCTGTCAATTTTGTCTTCATGTACTTTGAAGCTCTGTTATTAGGTTGTAAACTTTTATGATCACTATGTCTTCCTGACCCCTTTATTCTGTATTTCTGGTAATACAATTTGAAATCTACTTTATCTGATATTAAGATAACCACTCCAGTATACTTATGCTGACTGTTAGAATGGTTTGTCTTTTTCCAACCCTTTATTTCAAGCTATCTGTGTCTTTATATTTAAAATGTGTCTCTTGGAGACAAGTCTTTTATTTATCCTGACAGCCTCTGATGTTTAATTGGAGTGTTTAGTCCATTTACGTTTAATATAATTCCTGTTATGTTTGGATTTGGTTATATTGTTTGTTTTCTGTTTGAACAGATTGCTTTCTGTTTTAATATTTCTCCTTTATTTTGGGTTGATAGGATATTTTTTAGAATTCCATTTTAATTCTTCTATTGATTTTTAACTGTGCTCTGTTTATTATTTTTTCATGTTTCCTCTAGTGATAATGATATACATTCCCAACTTTTTACTATGTGCTTAAAGCTAATGTATCATTTCACGTAAAATGTAAGTATCTTGAAGTGAAATGTTGGGTTGGCCAAAAAGTGCCTTCAGTTTTTAAGTAAAAGTAAAAGACACGTTTTTCATTTTCACCAATAACTTTATTGAACAATGTATTCACCCTTTTGTTCCACTACCTTCTGCCATTTTTCAGGCAGCTTCCTAATTCTCTTTTTGCATTAAGAGAATTTTGTAAAGATCAAAATAAATAGAAATCCAAAGGTGCAATGTCTGGTGAATATGGTGGATGAATCAGAATTTCCCAGCGAAGCTGTAACAGTTTTGCCTGGTCATCAAAGAAACATGTGGTCTTGCATTATCCTGATGGAAGATTATGCGTTTTTTGTTGACTTATTCTGGATGCTTTTTGTCGACTGCTGCTTTGAGTTGTTCTAATTGGGAGCAGTACTTGTTGGAATTAATCGTTTGGTTTTCTGGTAGGAGCTCATAATAGAGGGCTCCCTTCCAATCCCACCCACCATATACACAACATCACCTTCTTTGGATGAAGACCGGCCTTTGGTGTAGTTGTTGGTGGTTCATTTCACTTGCCTCATGATCCCTTCCATCCCACATTATTGTACAGTATCTACTTTTCATTACCTATCACAATTTGTTTTAAAAACGGAACGTTTTCATTGATTTTAAGTAGAGAATTGCATGCAGAAATATAAGAAGGTTTTTTTCAATTAATGTGGCACCCAAACATCAAAGGGATTAAACATAACCCAGCTGGTGAAAATGATTTTCAGTGCTTGATTTGGATATTTTGAGTATGTTGGCTGTCTTCTGCATGGTGTAAAACGTTGATTGTTCTCAATTAATGTCTCGCTATTAACTTCAACTGCTCTACCTGACCGTGGTGAAATCTCCAGGACGAAACTTCACAAGCCACTTTGGGCATGTTCAATCAGCCACAGCACCTTCTGCATACATTGCACAAATCTTTTTTTGCATTTCAGTTGCATTTTTACCTTTCTTGAAATAATAAAGCATAATATGCTGAAAATGTTGCTTTTTTCTTCCATCTTCAATATTAAAATGGCTCCACAAAAATTCACCAATTTTGATGTTTTTTTTTAAATGCACACTGATATGACAGCTGTCACATACAATCTAACAAAATTGTTTTGAATGAAGTTAGAAGACAACTAAGTGCTACTAGAACCATCTTATGGAAAAAACAGAGCAAACCTTTTGGCCAACTCAACAGATTGTCCTATTTTAATTTATTTTTATTTTAAGGAAGCTAAGAGTTAGGAAAGCTAAGTGTAATACCTAAGATACTAGTTAATGCGTATCTAATATCTAAATTTTGAAGGTTAAACCAACATTACATTTCCAGAGTCAACCAAACTTGGTGTTAGTATATAGTTCTTTTTTACATTTCTATGTTCCATTTGCTAATATTTTAAGAGTTTTGCTCCTATGTGGGTATGAGAAATTGGCCTGTGAATTTCCCATATTTTTGTTAGATTTTCTTATCAAGGTTATGTTGAACTCATAAAATGAGTTGAGAACATTTCTCCCTTTCTCTAAAATCTGGAGGAGTTTAAGACTGGCATTATAGCTTTCTTTAGCACTGATAGACTTTATTGGTGGCTATTTGACCGTTAGTTTTCTTTGTAGAAGGTTTGTAATTATGTATTTAGATTTCTATAATAGTTATTTGAATATGTAAAATTTCCATTTCTTCTTGTTTCAGTGTTGATAAGTTCTGTTTTTCCATTTCACCTAAAATTTCACAGTTATTGGCATAACATTGTTTATTATGTCATATATTTTTTTGTGTGTGTTTGCCTGTTCTCTTAGTTTCTATATTTTTTATCAATTTTCTAGCGGTCATCACTTTTAAAAATCTTTTCACAGAAGGATCATTTGGCTTCGTCAATCTTTTTTATTTTATGCTTTTTCATGTTTTATAATTCTATTTTTGTGTGTTAAGTTTTCTGTTATTTTTATATACTTTTCAGATAGATTCTTAGATATTTTATTAGCTGGCTCTCTTCTGTCCTAATATATATGCATTTAAGTCCATAAAGCATGGCTTTAAATGTATTCCACAAATTTAATATGTAATTATTACTCATTAGTATTCAACTTAAATATTTTCTAATCTCCATTGTGAGTTCTACTTTGAAATATATTCCTTACTTTCCAAATATTTGGGGATTTTCTATTTATATTTTTGTTATTTCTGATTTCTTGCACTGTGACCAAAGAACATATTCTGTATGATTTTTGTCTGTTGGATGTATTAAGATTTGCTCTATGACTTTGCATGTCAACTTTGGTAAATATTTCATGTGTACTTTAAGTGAAACTATGTTTTGCTGTAGTTTACAGTGGTCTATCAAATGTTTATTAGGTCAAGTTTGCTTACCATTTTTTTCAAATATTCTATATCTTTACTGGTTTCTTTGTTTTGTTCTTACTAAGTTATTTCAAAATCTACCATTGTGCTTATCAGTTTGACTACTTTTGTTTCAGTAAATGTTTCTTCTTTAGTAATTTACACTTCGTATAACTTCCAAATGAATTAATCAGTATCAAGTGTACCTCTTTAATTTAGTAATGCTTTTTGCCTCAGTATTATCTGATATTAATATAGCTTTATCAACTTTTGTTGGGTTTTTGTTTGAATGGTCCTTCTCTACCTCTTGTTGTAGATGTTTTTTGTGTAAGTGGCACACATTGTGAACAGAACCTCCATACTGTTCTCCATAGTGTCTGTACCAACTTACATTCCCACCAACAGTGTAGTAGGGTTCCTTTTTCTCCACACCCTCTCCAGCATTTATTATTTATAGACTTTTTGATGATGACCATTCTGACTGGAGTGAGGTGATACCTCGTTGTAGTTTTGATGTGCATTTCTCTAATAATGATGTTGAGCATTTTTTTCATGTTCCTTTTGGCCATCTTTATGTCTTCTTTGGAGAAATGTCTATTTAGATCTTCTCCCCATTTTTTGGTTGAGTTGTTTGTTTTATTGATGTTGAGTTGTATAAGCTATTTGTATATTTTGGAAATTAATCCCTTGTCAGTCACATCATTTGCAAATATTTTCTCCCATTATATAGGTTGTCTTTTGTTTTGTTTATGGTTTCCTTTGCTGTGGAAAACCTTTTCAATTTAATTAGGTCCCAGTTTATTTTTATTTCCATTACTCTAGGAGATGGATCCAAAAAGATATTGCTGCATTTTATGTCAAAGAGTGTTCTGCCTATGTTTTTCTGTAGGAGTTTTTTACATTTAGGCAGTGACAGATTCAATGCAATCGCTATCAAATTACCAATGGCATTTTTCACAGAAGTAGAGCAAAAAATTTCAAAATTTGTATGGAAACACAAAAGACCCCAGATAGCCAAAGTAATCTTGAGAAAGAAAAAACAGAGCTGGAGGAATCAGGCTCCCTGACTTCAGACTGTTCTATAAAGCTTCAATAATCAAAGGCATATGATACTGGCACAAAAACAGACATAGATCAGTGGAACAGGATAGAAAATCCAGAAATAAACCCATGCACCTGTGGTCAATTAATCTATGACAAAGGAGGCAAGAATATACAGTGGAGAAAACACAGTCTCTTTAATTAGTGGCACTGGGAAAACTGGACAGCTACATGTAAAGAATGAAATTAGAAGATTCTCTTAACACCATATACAAAAAATAAAGTCAAAATGGATTAAAGACCTAAATAAAAATATCACTCCATTGTATATTATCTCCACTGTTTTTGCTGCAAGATCAGCTATTTGACTAATTGTTGCTTACTTAATAGATAATCTGTTGTTTTTTTCCTCTGACCACTTTTAATATATTTCTGTCTCAAATTTTGAGCAATTTTTTCTCTGCAGGAACTACTTGTGGATTTTTTTTTTTTGGCTTCATGTTCTTAGTCAATATGGAATATATGGCTTTTTAAAAAAATTATTTAATATATTTTTGGCTGTGCTGGGTCTTCTTTGCTGTGTATGGGCATTCTCTAGCTGTGGCGAGCAAGGGCTACTCTTCGTTGTAGTACGTGGGCTTCTCATTGCAGTGGCTTCTCTTGTGGAGCACGGGCTCTAGAGCGCAGGCTCAGTAGTGGTGGTGCGTGGGCTCAGTAGCTCCGCGGCATGTGGGATCTTCCCAGACCAGGGGTTGAACCCTTGTTCCCTGCATTGGCAAATGGATTCTTAACCACTGTGTATGGCTTGATTTTTGAAATCAGTTTTTGAAAGCTTTCAGCCCTTATCTCTTCAAATATTTCTGCACCATTCCTTTTCTTCTGTCATTTGAGATTCACATTGTAGGTATCCACACCATGTTGAAAACACTATTTTTTGCTAGTTTTTCTAATTCTCTCATTTTTTCTTTAGATTTTAATATTTGTATAACTTATTTTTCTAAAGTAATGATCAGTTATTTTCCCCATATATATGTATACCTCATATATTTTCCCCTTAATATTTAAAACAACTCTTCCAGTATTATATTTGGTGTTTTCATATAATTTTAGTTATTCAAAGAGATTAACTTAGTTGCCCAAGTTCACATATCTGCCAAGCAACTTAGATTGAAATTTGAACCAAGGTCTAGTTTAAATATCTCTTGCTCTTCATTGTATGAAGTTACATTTCCTTTTTTCCTATGTCTTTTTCTCTTTCTCACTTGATATTTGGAGAATAGCTGTTATTCAGAAAGGTGTGTATAATGATGAATTGCCTTACTTTATCTTAAAATAACATTCTATCATTCCACCTATATGTATTGGATACAGAAAAATGCACAAATTTATGAGCCAAGTATTACCCCTTTAATGAGTTTATTTTCTACAAGGAAAAAGGAATGTACACAGTTTATTGTAATAAAGAATATGATATCTCAACTGATGAGATGAAGAAAGAATTCGTTGAGTAGTAGAACTGATCATGGAAGAGATGGCAATGTGAGAATTTTTATTTTAATTTTTTTTACTGCATTCAAGGATAACTTTTATATTATAGATTTGTTTGTTAATACAAATAAAGAAAACCAATACTAGTGGTTCATATTGTGTTTCCTCCCAGCAAATCTATTTGTACGTACTCAAATTGTCACTTACTGAATATTCAGGTAAACAGTAAAATTTTGTCCATCACAATACACAGTGATTGAAAAAATTGGATTTTTTCTCCCTAGGTTATTTCATTTTTGGCTGCAGTTTTGGGTAAAAAGGGAACTCGTGAAGATATTGAAAATAACATGCCAGAGTTTTTACTAAGAAGTATGAAAAAGGAACCCCTTTCTTCTACAGCAAAAAAGGTAAGATATCTAGAAATGTACAGTTCATGAAGCTGGTATTGCAAAAGTGTCTGGAAACTTTTAAACATTATACATTATAGTATAAATTTAAAACATAAGTATTTAAAGACATTATTTAAACATTCCTTTCATAGACCTAATTTCTGAAGGATTATCAGTTTTGTCCTCAAGTTAGATATGATTGACTCTGAAAATAGCAAAATGTAATTTCAGTTTGAATTTTGGGGGTGGGGTGGGGCTTTCAATCTTTTGCTTGGCAAGATTTACATGACTTAATTTAATTTGTTAAATTTCCATGAATGTGTATGTAAAGTTAATTGAAGTCCATTGTATTGTTTTTTATTTATGTGAGAATGAAATGCAGACAGTAGTAGATATTGCTAACACAGGTGCCTCAGTGATAAAGTTGCTTAGCAGAATAATTACCTCCTGAATATATGAAACAAATCCTTCCTATATAAGGAACATCAAAGTTGGAATCAGAAAGGCTAAGTAAGGTCTAGGCTTGTCACTGTCTCTGCCCATGTGACTGTTAACGCTATTCATATCTATTCTTCAGCTTTCTCCTTTGTAAATATGTGTTTATAAATATCTTATACATAATTCTTATAAAAATAAGAGATTTCTAAAAAAAATGAAATGCAAAAAAGAAAGGTGTACTATAGGTATGTGTCTGACTTTTATATTGTCCTCAGCATCCAGAAAACTGGATAGAAATAAAGTTTAACTGATTTCGTGAAATCCTTATCATATTATGGTGATGAACCACTTTCTACACGTTTTTAAGCAGTGTCTTTTACATATTTCTTATATATAAGATTGCTGAGAAGTCCAAGTTTACTCTTGTCTATGATTAAGGGCATTTCAGTATAAAATTTTGAGAAGTATTGGCTTAAGGTATTAAAAAATCTTATTACTTTAAATTTCCTATTATTTTCAATAGCATAGGTCCATTCTTAGTGTCAATTTAATTTTGATCCTAAAGAAGCATTATAATTCTTAATGTGTTTTAAGTTTTCAAGAGTTCAAGTACTGTTTTTAGCTTTGTTTTCAGATTGATATGAATGTGTTGAACCATCCTTGCATCCCTGGAATAAATCTCACTTGACGATGGTGTATGATCCTTTTAATGTATTGTTGAATCCAGTTTGCTAGTATTTCACTGAGGATTTATGTTTATCAGGGATATTAGCCTGTAATTTTCCTTCCTTGTGGTGTTCTTGTCTGGTTTTGGTATAAGGGTTATGCTGGCCTTGTAAATGTTTGGAAGTATCCCCTCCTCTTCTATGTTTTTTGGAAGAATGTGGGAAGAATTGGTGTTAATTTGGTAGAATTTACCAGTGAAGGTGTCTGGTCCTAGATTTTTGTTTGTTTGGAGGTTTTTGGTTAATGATTGAATCTCCTTACTAGTAACTGTTGCGTTCAGATTTTCTGTTTCTTCGTGATTCAATCTTGGTAGGTTGTCTGTTTATAGGAATTTGTCCATTTCTTCTAGTTTATCTAATTTGGTGGTGTATAATAGTGCAGAGTAATTTCATATGATCCTTTGTATTTCTGTGCTATTATTTGTAATGTCTCCTGTTTCATTTCTAATTATATTTATTTGAGACTTCTCTCTTTTTCTTAGTCTAGCTAAGGGTGTCAGTTTTGTTTATCTTTTCAAAAAACAGCCCTTAGTTTTATTAATTTTTTCTATTATCTCTCTAGTCTCTATTTCATTTATCCTCTCTGATCTTTGTTGTTTCTTTCCATCTACTAACTTTGGGCTTAATTTGTTCTTCTTTTTCTAGATTCTTAAGGTATAGAGTTGGGTTGTATATATGACTTTTTTTTTTTAATATAGGCATTTATCACTATATACTTCCCTCTTAGAACTCCTTTTGCTATGTCCCATAAGTTTTGGTATGTTGTGTTTCAGTTTTCATTTGTCTTAAGGTATTTTTTTATTTCATTTTTGATTTCTTCTTTGACCCATTGGTTGTTGAGGAGCATATTATGTAATCTCAACATATTTGTGGATTTTTTAGTTTTCCCCTTTTATTGATATCATACCATTATGTGATAAGATATGTGATATGATTTCAGTCTTCTTAAGTTTATTAAGTTTATTAGGACTTGTCCTGTCTCCTAACATTTTATCTGTCCTGGAGAACATTCCATATGTTCCATATTCTGCTGCTGTTGAATGTTCTGTATGTGTCACTAGGTCCATCTGATCCAATGTGTAGTTTAAGTTCAATGTTTCTTTATTGATTTTATGTCTGAGTGATCCATTGTTGAAAGTGGAGTATTGAAGTCCCCTATTATTTTATTGTTGCCATTTTTTTCCTCTTCACATCTGTTAATATTTCCTTTATATACTTAGGTGTTCTGATATTGGGTGTATAAATATTTACAGTTGTTAACATCCTCTTGATGAATTGACCCTTTTATCATGATCTAATGACCTTCTTTGTCTCTAAGAATAGCTATCCCCACTTTCTTTTGGTTTCCATTTGCATGGAATATCATTTTCCATCCACTCACCTTCAGTTTATATGTGTCTTTAAAGCTGAAGTGAATTTCGTAGGTAATATGTGTTTGGGTCTTTTTTTTTTTTAATCCATTCAACCACTTTATGTCTTTTGATTGAAGAATTTAATCTATTTACATTTAATGTTCCATTTGTTTCCATGACCTAGTCCTTCCAACTGCCTGTTCTTCATTGAGTTTTTTTTTGTTGTTGTTTTATTTTGTTGGTTTTGTCATATTTAAGTTTCTTCTGGGAAAACTCACTTTGTGGGTTTTCTTTTTTTTTTGGAAGGTTTCTCTTACGTAGGTAAAGGATGAATTCCTCAGGTCTTCAAGTATGTCAGTTCTCATCTGCTCTTGTAGTGTTCTGATCATCCGGTAGTGCCCTTCCAGGCATTTTACTGCTATTATGGATTTATTTTTATATTTGTTCTTTTGTTTTATTGGCATCAATAAATGCATGTGTTTAGTTAATCATTTGAACTGGAATTCTATAAAGAAAGTTTTTAATGAGATTACCAGTGACGTCCTACAGTATTCCCCAGAAGCAAATCCAAACAAAACTTACAATTTTGTGTGATGAAATGTACAAAAGATAAATTTGTTTTGATCCATTTAAAAACTCTGTGCATTTTTAAAGGATAGTCTATTGGGTTTCCCTGGTGGCGCAGTGGTTGAGAATCTGCCTGCCAGTGCAGGGGACACGAGTTCGAGCCCTGGTCTGGGAAGATCCCACATGCCTCGGAGCAACTGGGCCCGTGAGCCACAATTACTGAGCCTGTGCCTCTGGAGCCTGTGCTCTGCAACAAGAGAGGCTGCGATAGTGAGAGGCCCGTGCACCACGATGAAGAGTGGCCCCCGCTTGCCACAACTAGAGAAAGCCCTCGCACAGAAACGAAGACCCAACACAGCCATAAATAAATAAATAAATAAAATTAAAAGATAGTCTATTAAATAGCTAGAAGAGAAATTTCTTTATATTTATTATGCTAATGCCAAAATTTCAATGGAATATTGAAAAATTAATGTTCGAACTACTTGAAAAAAATCCTTTTAATGAATTTAAATATTATCAATTAAGGAGTGATGGGTTGGAGGTATGTATGTGTGATACATGATGCATCTTATATATATTTTTAACCTTTTCAAGTGTGAATAAATCATCTAAGAATGTGTGAAATAGATGTTTTGTGCCAAGAATAAATTCCTAAAGGAAAACATACAAACTATGCATTTCAAATATTCTTGGAATGATACTTTAGATTTAGGCTGTTAAGATTGGAATTCAGTCTTTATGAAAATGAATCAAAGTAAATTATTTTAAAAGTACTACTATCTTGTTTGATAAAACTTTAAAGATTCTGTGTAAAATTCATAATCAGTATTAATGCAGAGAGGGAGGATTTTTCTAGCCGTCATAATACCAGCATCAGACACAATTTCAACGGTGATTAAACAAAAAATTTTCCAGTATTTTATTTACTATACACTATTTCTTTAGTTTATTATCTTGCAAATGATGCTACTTGTTTGATTTTGCTACTGAGTTCTTTATATATTTTGGATATTAACCCCTTGTTATATACATGGTCTGAAAATATTTTCTCCCATTTAGTAGATTTCCTTTTCATTTTGTGGATGGTTTTCTTTGTTATACAGAAGCTTTTTAGCTTGATGTAGTCCTACTTTTTGGTTTTTGCTTTTGTTGCCTTTGCCTTTGGTGTCAAATCAAAAAATTCATTGTCAAGATGTAAAGGAGCTTACCGTCTATGTTTTCTTCTAGGAGTTTTATGGTTTCAGGTCTTAATTTCAAGTCTTTAATCCATTTTGAGTTCATTTTTGTGTATGGTATAAGATAGTGACCCAGTTTCATTCTTTTGCATGTGGTTATCCAGTTTTACCAGCACCATTTATTGATATCTTGACAATATTTATTCTTCCATGAGCATGGATTATCTTACTATTTATTTGTGACATTTAAAATTTGTTTCATCAATGTCTCATAGTTTTCAGTGTACAGGTTTTTTATTTCTTTGTTTAAATTTATTTCTAGTTATTTTATCCTTTTTCATACAGTTGTAAATGGGATTGTTTGCTTAATTTCTCTTTCTAATAGTTTGTTGTTAATGTGTAAAAATACAACGGATTTTTGTATTGACTTTGTATCCTGTAACTTTACTCAATTTCTTTATTAATTCTAACAGCTTTCTGGTGGAATGTTTAGGGTTTTCTGTGTATTTCTATGTCTTTGGCAAATAGTGACAGTTTTACTTCCTTTCAAATTTGGATTTTTTTTCCCCCTCTGGTTAGGATTTTCAGTACTATGGGAATAAAAGTGGTGAAAGTGGACATCTTTGTCTTGTTCCTTGTCTTACAGGAAAAGTTTTCAGCTCTCAGCATTGAGTATGATGTTAGCTGTGTGCTGGTCATATATGGCCTTTATTATGTTGAGGTATGTTGTCTCTCTACCCAATTTGTTGAGTTTTTATCATAAATGGTTGTTGAATTTCCTCAAATGCTTTTTCTGCTCTATTGAGATGATCGTATGGTTTTTATTCTTCATTTTGTTAATGTGGTGTATCATGCAGTTGATTTGCATATGTTGAATCATCCTTGCATCTATGGAATAAATCTCACTTGATCATAATTTATGATCATTTTTTTTTTTTTTTTTTTTTTTTTTGCTGTACGCGGGCCTCTCACTGCTGTGGCCTCTCCCGTTGCGGAGCACAGGCTCCGGACACACAGGCTCCGCGGCCATGGCTCGCGGGCCCAGCCGCTCCGCGGCATGTGGGATCTTCCGGGATAGGGGCACGAACCCGTGTCCCCTGCATCGGCAGGCGGACTCTCAACCACTGCGCCACCAGGGAAGCCCTATGATCATTTTTGATGTATTGTTGGATTCATTTTGCTAATATTTCATTGAGGATTTTATATTTATGTCCATCAGGGATATAGCCTATAATTTTCCTTTCTTATGGTATCCTTGTCTGGTTTTGGTATTGGGCCTCATAAAATAAGTTTGGAAGCATCCCCTGCTGTTCTGTTTTTTCAAAAAGTTTGAGAAGGATTGGTATTAATTCTTCTTTGAATGTTTGATAGATTTTACCAGTGAAGCTGTCTGGTCCTGAACTTTTGTTTATTTGGAGGTTTTTGGTTACTTATTCAATTTCCTTACTAGGAACTGTTCTGTTCAGATTTTCTATTTCTTCGTGATTCAGTCTTGGTACGTTGTATGTTTCTAAGAATATATCCCTTTCTTCTAGTTTTCCAATTTGTTGGCATAAAATTGTTTGTAGTAGTTTCTTATGATCCTTTTTATATCTGTGGTATCAACTGTAAGTTCTCCTCTTTTATTTCTGATTTTATTTGAGCCCTCTTTTTTTCTGTTACATCTAGCTAAAGGTTTGTCAATTTTGTGTGCGTTGTCAGAGAATCAGCTCTTAGTTTCATTAACCTTGTCTGTCATCTTTTTAGTCTCTATTTTGTTTATTTCCACTCTGATCTTTATTATTTTCCTCCTTCTACTAACTTTAGGCTTCATTTTCTAGTTTGTTTTTCTAGTTCCTTGAGGTGTAAATTTGGTTGTGTATTTGAGAATTTTTTTGTTTCTTGAGGTAGTCATTTATCACTATGAACTTTCCTCATAGAACTGCTATTGCTGCAGCAATAAATTTTAGTACATTATATTTCCATTTTCATTTGTCTTAAGGTATTTTTTGATTCCTCCTTTGATTTCTTCTTTGACTCATTGGTTGTTCAGTAGCATGTTGTTTAATATCCACAAATTTGTGAATTTTCCAGTTTTTGTCTTGTAATTGATTTCTAGTTTTATACCACTGTCATCAGGAAAGATGCTTGATATGATTTCAACCTTCATAAATATATTGACTTTTTTTGTGGCTTAACGTATGGTCTATCCTGGAGAATGTCGCATGTGAACTTAAGAATACCTTCTGCTGCTTTTGGAATCATCTGTATATAAGTTATAAGTCAATCTGGTCTAAGTTATTTAAGGTGCCACATATATTTTTAAATTTGACTTTCTTAATTCTTTGATATTCTTGTTAATTTACTGTTCATTTATTTGCTTTACTTACATTTTCTGCAAATATAATTTTACTTGTCATTTCCATTCTCATGTTTTATTTACTTTTGTTTAATTAGAAGAGATGATATTTATTGTTTTGCTATCCATTGATCTAAGTGATATTGGTCTATAATTTTCTACTTTGTTAGACTGTTTATCAAGTTTTGGTATTACTATTATGCTGCTTTTCTAAAAGGAATTTGCAGAGGCTCCAAGAGTGGATTCTCAACTTAAATTTCCATATATTAAATAGCCATAATATATCAAAGGAAAAGTTATCAATTATGCACAATTAGGATGTAAATTAATTAGATTTGGCATTTTTGAAAGAATTGAGCTTGTAGAGTTAATTACAGGGAATATGCTTTAGAGCTTTGAGTTAAATAGCAAAAATTCCAATTTTATGGTCTGTAAGTTCTCTTAATATAGGTACATTTTATTTTTCAGCTTGATATCACACGTCCTCCAATGTGAAATTTTTACTTTGGCTCTGGTGGTCTGTCATTGTCCTCTGGATAGACAGTGCTATTCCTACCTTGCCACTGACACATGCTTTTATTCATTATTTCATTTATCAACTGAACACCTTTGTTTTCTAAGCACAGCACAAAGTACCATAGACAGTGGCAAATAAGAAAGTTATGCATCTCAAGGTCATAGGCTTCCTGATTTAAGGTGCTAACATGATATATCATTGTTGGTTAAGAGCTTTGGAATTACACAGACATGGGTTCAAATACTTACTTTGCCACTTTATAGCATTATGACCTTGGGCATATTATTTAACACATCTATACTTTAGTCTTCTCATCTCTAAAAAGGAAATAATAAATATTTTTACTTTATAGCATTTTTATGTGAAGTCCTTGGGTTAATGTCTGTTAAATGGCATAACTCAGTTCTCTTACCTCTTGTAGTATTAAAATGAGTTACTGATCCATTTGATTTACCTTTTACAACTTTGAAGACCAATAATGTCTATAAGGAATATCTTAATTTTTAAAGAACTTCTGGAATCTTAGGGCCGATTCTAGGAATCTTTAGGTTCATTGGCACCTTTTTTTTTTTTTTTTAGGTTTGGGATTTTTATTTATTTATCTATTTTAGCACCTTTCTTGGAGTATAATTGCTTTACAATGGTGTGTTAGTTTCTGCTGTACAGCAAAGTGTAGATTCATTGACACCTTTGACGAATGACCCCTCGAGTGGAAAACTGCTCGAAGTATTCAGATGGAGTTTGGATAACATTTTCATCTTATGATATTAAAAAGTAAAAAGTTTGGGGGTGTCAGGCAGAGACAATAACTGGGCTTATTACTTGGAGCCCAAATTTTTTATTTGAAGTTAGTAGGAGAAAAATGGAATTCATAGGATAAATTCCGAGCCAAAAGATGAAACTATTTGAGATGAATCACGTATGACAAAAAAGTACTTATATATGCTTGATGCTTGATGCTTGATGCTGGGGTAGAAAGAGGGAACTCTCACATTTAGTAGGTTAATATTCTCTTCTTTTTCTTTTTCCTGTTTCTAAACCAAAATCACAGATTTGACATCTTACAGCTGACAAATGGCCCAGCTGAAATGTTTCACAGAAGACAGTGTAGGATTTAGAGTAGTATTGTATTATTTTTTGTTTGTTATTTTATTCTTTTGTTTGTATGTTTGTGTAATTGGCTCATCTTTATCAAGTAGGACAAGTATAAAACTTCAGAAAAGAAACTTACTTAAAACCCTATTAAAAAATAGCTTAGAAATTGTGGTAACAGTAAGAGATAAAAACATTAAAAATTAAAATGGCTGATGACAACAGGATTTGGGATTAGTACAGGAAAGGTTGGTGAAACCTCAAAACATTTATTTCAAGATTAAACAGAAATATTGTTAATCTTAATGGGTTAGGGCAGAAGTCCCACTTACATGAGTTAAGAGAGAACAGGAGGAGAGTAAGTAGGGATAGCAAGTATTGATAACTCCTGAGGATCATTTCTATAAAGAAAGTAAAGTAATGGGGGATAGCTAGAGAGAGATGTAGGTTTAAGGAAGAATTTTTTTGTTTGGTCTGTTTTTTAATGCTGAGAAATATATATTAGAATGTGTTTGCTTGGGGTTGTATGTGGTCCATTGAAAAGCAAAATGTAATCATGTTGGGCAGATTGGGGATACTTTCTTCATCACTGACTTCAGGTTGACAGGAAGTGATTGGAGCCACTATATAAGTTCAGGGTTTGTCTTTAGAAAAGAACATGGACAGTTCACCCATGGTAATAGGTGGGAGGGCAGAATATATAGAAGTAAATATATGTAGGTCATTGATCTAGTGATAAGAGGAGGTTTTCTTCTAACTGCTTCAATTTTCCAGTGAATTTTCCAGTTTATCAACTGATAGTATCTGAGAGAGGGGGAGAGGAAATGGACTAGGAAAGTGAAAAGGAAAGAGAGCTCTGGAAGACCATACATTTCAATAAAAAAACCTGGCCTGCTTTGCGTATTTCTATTACCCACGTGGCCCTTAAAGTTATTATTGGGATCCTGATTATACTCTTTTTTTTGTTTTGGAGAATATTTTTTTCTTATCTCAACTCCTTTTGGGGGGAAAATAAAAAATAGCTGCTCCTTTGGACAAGGTTGGGTACCTATTTTTTTCCTAATAAGGTGCTAAGTAAACAACAAAGTATTTTTTGATGGTCTTCTAAGTCCAGATATATTCAATTTCTCAGTTGTATTTATACTTATTAATTACAGTGTCAAAAATCAAGGAATAGGACTATTGATATTCTGTGTTTAACTTTGGGGTTCTTTTTCATTTAAAAAATTATATCATTAATTTCTTCTTCTTACAGATGTTCTTAATAGTTGCTCCTCTTTCTGTCGTCTACAACTGGAGGGATGAACTGGACACTTGGGGATATTTCAGAGTCACTATTTTACATGGTAACAAAAAAGACAGTGAACTGACTCGTGTGAAACAGAGGAAATGTGAAATTGCTCTAACAACATATGAAACACTGCGCTTATGTCTGGATGAACTTAACAGGTAATCGGAATAATGGGAATGATTGCATTAGTATTCTGTTTATGTCAATTGTATATATCCCTTTATATTGTGATTTTTTAAAGCTCTAAATATTCTTTAACATGATTTAACTTGATTTCAGGATTATTGAAATAGACAGTTTATAATAATTAACTTATTTTCTAAGAAGAAAAACCTGAGTCAGATTTTCTACAGTTTCTTATTTTATTTCCTCTATTACCTATCCAAACAATGCATGTTAATGCATAGGACTTGTCCTAAATCTCATGTACAACCTTTTATGTGTATGATACCTCTGGACTAAAACAGTGATTTTCATGAATTATTTTAATTATGGGAGTCTGTCGTGAATATAGAGTGGCAAAAAATACATATACATATTGCGAACCACTATTCCAGGACTATAAGTACCCAAAAGAAATGAACTGTATCTTAAGATTTTAGTGGGGAATCTAGAGACAGGCAATTATAAAGTCATGTGAATGCTATAATATGAAACAGGGGATGTTATAGGAGCACATGAGGGGCCTGACTGCTGCAGAGTGAGAGAGTAGTCAGGGATCTTCCCAGAGAAGATGACCTATGAGCTGAGTGAGAATTGAAGGATGGGTAAGAATAGGAAAGAGCAGGAAAATAATCCAGGAAGAGGGAACAAACAACATTTGCAGAGAGAACTTCCCTGGTGGCGCAGTGGTTAAGAATCTGCCTGCCAATGCAGGGGACATGGGTTCGATCCCCAGTCCAGGAAGATCCCACATACCGCGGAGCAACTAAACCCGTGTGCCACAACTACTGAGCCTGTGCTCTAGAGCCCGCAAGCCACAACTACTGAGCCTACATGCCACAACTACTGAAGTCAGTGTGCCTAGAGCCCGTGCTCCGCAACAAAGAAGCTACCACAATGAGAAGCCCACGCACCGCAACCAAGAGTAGCCCCCGCTTGCTGCAACTAGAGAAAGCCTGCATGCAGCAACAAAGACCCAACACAGCCAAAAATAAATAAATAAATTTATCCCTTATAAACAAAATTGTAGAGGGCTTCAGGCAACAAAGATCACAGCACTTTTTAATAAATGAAAGCAGTTCTGATGCTTTCTGCATGTAATGACTGTAGCCTAGAGTGTAAGAAGGAAGTGGCCAGGAGACAACACCAGTGTGGTGAGCAAGGAACAGATCATAAAGAATACTGAAAGCCTCTTAGAGGATTTTGGTCTTTATCCTTAGAGCAGCAGAGTGTCCCTGAAGTGTTTTCAGGAGATTACTATTTTGATAAAAATGATTACATTTACATTTTATAAGTAACCAAGCTGCTCTGTGCAGAGTAGAGCTGAATTGAATGGAGAAAGACCAATTAGGAGGCTTGTTATGAGCTAAATTGTGTCCCCTCCAAATTCATGTGTTCAAGTCCCAACTCCCAAGAACCTCAGAATGTAACTTAAGGTAATTAAGTTAAAATGAAGCCGTTATGGTGGGGCTTAATCTGGGAGTCCAATCTGACTGGTTGTCCTTAGAAGAAGAGAAGGAGATATGAGGAACTCATGTACACAGAGGAAAGGACACATGAAGACACAGCAAGAGGGCAGCAATCTGTAAGGAGAGAGACCTCAGAAGAAACCAAACTTGCCAACACTTTGATCTTGCAATTTGAGCCTCCAGAACTGTTGTGTCTGGCATCTTTTGCTCATCATCATATTTTTAAGATTCAGCTATGTTATTGAATGTATCAGTGATCATTCTTTTTTAATGCAGAATTGTATTGCATTTTATGAATATATCACATTTTATTACCCATTCATTTGAGGATAGATATTTGGGTTTTCCAGTTTTTGGTTACTGTAAGTAAAAATTTAAGTAATATTTATGTATAAGCCTTCTTTTGACATATATTTTGATTTCTCTTCTGTAAATTCCTAGGAGTGGGATTTCTGGGTTATATGGTAAGTATAGGTTTAACTTTAGAAGAAACTGATAAGCCATTTTCCAGAGAGGTTGTACTATTCTACTCCAACTAGCAACCTATTAAAGTTCATTTGTTTCATATTCTCACCAATATTTGCTATTGTCAGTCTTTTTGTTTTTAGCGTGTATAGTGGTATCCTATTGCAATGTAATTTGCAATTTTCTGATCTGTGTACACTTGAAAAAAGTGTTTTTTCTACCGTGGTTGGATGTGATGTTCTATAAATATCAATAAAGTCAGTTTGGTTAGGTGTTGTTCAAGTATTCTCTATCTTTACTGATTTTCTTTCTAATTGGCTTACAATTTCTGAAAGAGGAATGTTGAAATTTTCAATTATAATTATGGATTTGTTTATTTCTCCTTTCAGTTCTGTCAATTTTCAATTCATATATTTTGAAGCTCTGTAATTAGGTACACACACATTGATGATTAGTATTTTTTCCTTATAAATTGATCCTTTTATCTTTAAAAATGTTCCTTTTCATATCTAATAATCTTGAAGTTTTATCTGGTATTAATGTAGACAATACAGATTTCTTATGCTTACTGTATGTTTATCATTTTCCAACTTTTTGTTTTTATCTGTTCTTTATATTTAAGGTGAGTGTCTTGTGGTTAGCATATAGTTGGGTCTTGCATTTTTATCCTTTTTGATAATCCCTGCCTTTTATTTGTAGTGTTTAGTCCATTTATATTTAATGTAATTATTTTGCAAAGTTGGATTTAGAGCTACCATTTTTGTAAGCTCTAGGATTTTATTTTACTACACTTATAAGCTCATAAGTTTGCCTGTTACTATTTCCTGGATGCTGTCAGAAGACAGGAACAATCTGAGGCATGAAGTTAAGTAACTTACCCAAACCTACAACAACTAAGTCAGTGGTGGACATGAGATTTAAACCTTGACTTTGGGCTTTTATGCAATGTATTATATAAGAGATATTCTATAGTTAGATAAATGTAATAAGAAATTCATTTATCATAGCAACAGTCATTTTAATTTTTGTTTAACTGCTCCTTTAGACTGTGAGGTCTTTGATATAGAATAATTTCTGTATTTCAGTGCTTATTACACTTCTAGTATATAATAGTGTTAAGTGGTTATTTTCTGTGATTGTTATAAATATTAAATAAGAATTCTAACAGAGTTATATAAATATAAATCAGGTTTCTGTGCAAAATTAGAAAAATCAAATGTTACAGTTTCTGTTGTATTTAGTTTTCCTTTATTTGTTTGAATGGCTTTATCTTTAACAATATTCAAAATAATTTATATTCAATCTGAGTAAATATTAAGTAATTTTTGTGAGAATGCTCTATATGATAGACCAGGATTAAACATTTATCATAGATAATCCATAGAGTAGATAAACACTCTATGAGTGAGCTGTATCTCTTTTTGTTATTACTATTATGTTTTACTTCATTTTTATTTTTATCAAAGTTATATATGCATATTATTTAAAGAGCCAAATATGAACACAGTTCACTCCTGTCTGCCACCCCCATTAGCTATTCTTCAGAGACAGTCACCTTCAACTCTTTAACTTATCTTCCTAGTTTTTACTTCCATATCTCAAAGAACATGTTTATGCTGCAACTTAAAAATTGTCCTTTAAGTTTTTAACATCACTTGTTGATTTCCTCTTAAGGAAAAATGAGGAGTTTGCTGTATTTTGCCCTTCTTTTGCTTACTTTACAGTGTCCTGGCTGGCTATTTTGTGGGATAATGAATAGTATATAGGTGCTCCAGCAACTTCTTAAACAGACTGTTGAACATTTACCTAACTCCAATTTCCAGAAGCATCTGGTGCTACCATTTAAGAAAGAGCTCAATAATATGAATCAGATTGTTTCTTGGCTTTCTTTACTACTGGCATGGGATACTTCTTCCTCTGTTTTTATAAGTTGTCTTGTTCATCTTCTTCCCTGCTTTTAAAATTTTGTGATTGTTTTCTCCTCTTTTCCTTTGTTCTTGATCTCATCATTTTTCAACTTTATATTAAGAAAATGATCAAACCTTTAGAAAAACTGAAGTAATAGTACATGAACATCTATATACTCAACACCTATAGTCACCAGTTGTGTGTGTGTGTGTGTGTGTATGTTGGCAAGGTATAAGTTAATGTGTGTGTGTGTGTTGACTATTAAGTCTGTTTAGTCTCTTCTAATCTAGAACATTCCCTCAACTTTATTTTTTTATTATAAGACATTTTGAGGGGACCAGGCCAGTTGTGTTTTAGGATGTCTCACATTAGATTTGTCTGATTGCTTTCTCAAGGAGTTATGTATTCCTCTAACGTATGTAGTTTTGTAAGCTGATTTTGGTCTAAAGACTTCATTAGCTTCAGGTCAGACATTTTTGACAAGAATACTTCATAAATGATGCTGTGGACTTCATATTACATTATTTCAGGAGATATTAATGTCAAGTTGTTCTACTATTAATGTTGCGAAGTTTGTCCCATAGGCTAAGGAGGTGATCGTCAGATCTCTCCATTGTAAAGATATGTTTCTCCCTTTACAATTAGAAGTACTTTGTGGGTTATGCTTTGCTACCATTTGAATATCCTGGTCCCTCAATCCTTTTACTTAGGGGTATTAGCATACAGAAATTATTCTTGCCTGAAGTTATTTTATTGGGCTTTGCAAAATAATATTTTCCTAAGTTTATCATTTCTTCTACACTTATTAACAGCATTCTCCTATAATTAGAAATTAACTATAATTTCAACTGGCAAAGCAAGGTGAGTGATGCTTGATTCTTTTGCTTTAATTTCCAATTTTCAGACTAACAAATTGGTACAGTGGTCATTCACAATGATAGCAAAGTTTTTCTCCCACTCCCCAACCCCTGTTTTTTGAGTATCACTATGGACTCATAGATTATTGAGGTACAATTGACATGCCATAGAATGTACCCATTTTAAGCATAGAATGGTTTTTAGTAAATTATAAAGTTGTGCATTTATCACCACAATCCAGTTTAAGAACATTTCCATCACCTCAAAAAGTTTTTGGTTATCAGTCAATCTCTGGTCCCATCTCGTTCCAGGCAACCACTAATCTGCTTTCTGTCTCTATAGATTTGCCTTTTCTGGAAATTTCATACAATATGTAGTCTTTTGTGTCTGGCTTCTTTCACTTAATATGTTTTGGGGGGTTCATCATGTATGATGTTTCAGTAGTTTATTCCTTTTTATTGCTGAACAGTACTATTTTGTGTGTGTATATATATATACCTCATTTTGTTTGTCCAGTGAATGGACGTTTGGATTGTTTCCACTTTTGGGCTATTACCAATAATGCTGCTCTGAACATTTACATACAAGTCTTTCTGTGAATGTAAATTTTCATTTCTCTTGTATAGATGCTTAGGAATGGAATTGCTGGGTGGTATGAGGAAATTTTAACTTTTTAAGAAACAGCCAAACTGTTTTAGAAAAATAGCTGTACTTTCCCAAAAGCAGTGTATGAGGTTTACAGTTTCCCTTGCCAGTACTTAATATTGTCAGTCTTTTTTTGATTGACAGTCAAATAGGTTTTTGGTGGTATCTCTTGGGGTTTTTTTGCATTTTTCTAATGATGACTTTTTTTTTTTGCGGTACGCGGGCCTCACACTGTTGTGGCCTCTCCCGTTGCGGAGCACAGGCTCCGGATGCACAGGCTCAGTGGCCGTGGCTCACGGGCCCAGCCACTCTGCGGCATGTGGGATCTTCCTGGACCGGGGCACGAACCCATGTCCCCTGCATCGGCAGGAGGACTCTCAACCACTGCGCCACCAGGGAAGCCCTCTACCCATCTTTTAAATTGGATTGTTTTAACTTCAACTGTGTTGTAGTAGTTCTTTATATAATTCTGTATACAAGTTCTTTATCAGGTTATGATTTGCAAATATTTTCTCCTAGTCTGTAGCGTGTCTTTTCATTTTCTTAATTGTGTGTCTGGAAGAGCAAAAGTTTTTAACTTTGATGAGGTCCAACTTATCAAAATTTTTTTATTGACCATGCTTTTGGTGTCATATCTAAGAAATTCTTCCCTAACCCAGAGTCACAAGATTTCTTCCTACATTTTATAACTTTTATAGTTTTAGCTTTATATTTAGGTCTGTGATCTATTTTTACTTAGTTTTTGTATATGGTGTGAGGTAAAGGTCTAAAGTAAATTTTTTCATACAACTCCTGGGTTTTTATTTATTCAATGTTTTATACTATCCTATAATCATGCTTAAATTTTCTAATTAGTGTGGTTCCTGTGTCCTTTGGACATGCCCCCATTTGTCTTTGAATACATCTGTGCTTTCTCACTCTCCAGTATTTCCCCTGCTGCACACCTGAAATCAACTGTTTCACCATGGGAATCTGCTTCCTTTTAGTGGATTGACCACTATGGTTGTTCATTGCTACTGGGGTAACAATCAATTCTAAACCTTTTTAGCAGACAGAGCTATGTAGTACAACTTTTAAAAATCATGAGTTTATATTGATATTTTTTCACTCATAATTAACGTGGTAAGTTTTGCTTCTTTTATATTTATTTCTCTGTTTTATTACTTTTAGAAGATTCCTTTTTTGTCAATTTAGTCATGTTTAAATGAGTTATTTCATTTCATTGTTACTAAACAGAATCTCTATTTCTTTTTATCTTCCTACACATTTAATTTTCATGGGTTGTCCAAAGCTGTGATCATTTAAATAAGGAGGTGAGAATTCTGTGGAATCAACGAAGAGTAAAGAGGAAAAAAACTTTAAAACTTTGGTAGAGAAAGCTGTACTCTAAAAATTATATAGACTAAGAAAGGGAAGTTTTTTCAACCTTTCCTCCCTTTTTCCTCACTTTATAGTTTGGAATGGTCAGCTGTCATTGTAGATGAAGCTCATAGAATCAAGAATCCAAAGGCTAGAGTAACAGAAGTTATGAAAGCATTAAAATGTAATGTCCGAATTGGCCTCACTGGAACCATTCTTCAGAACAACATGAAAGAATTGTGGTGTGTCATGGACTGGTAAGTAAAAACACTTTTTATTTTTTGGAAAATTATTTAATACTTCCTTAACAATGTTACCTTGTTTCCTAATTATTTGTTTCTGAAAAAAAATTGTCTGTTTACAGACGTGTTTGATCCCAAACATAGTATACAGAGTAGAGTGTCCCATGAAAGCCTATCTTTATTATTCTTGGTCCCTGAAGTAAATATCTGAACTAATTTACCAGTTCCATCATCTCCTTATAGTTGTTCACTAAAATTGTCATAAAGAACATTCTGCTTTCTTGCCTTTTGTTATTGTTATCATTAATAAACAAGTGACTTAGTATATTTCTTTAAAGCAAAAAGAAGCCAGTGATTTCCTATTTAGATAGTTTAATAAAACCTTAACATTTTTTCTCATTGCCTTTATAAAGGGCTGTGCCAGGACTTTTAGGTAGCAGGATCCACTTCAAGAAGCAGTTTTCTGACCAAGTGGAACATGGTCAGAGACACACAGCAACAAAAAGAGAACTAGCTACTGGCCGAAAGGCCATGCAGAGGCTTGCAAAAAAGATGTCTGGATGGTTTCTCAGGCGTACCAAGACTCTAATCAAGGATCAGTTGCCTAAGAAGGAAGACAGGGTAAGAACAGCTTTTGTGTATATTATGAATTTCTTGTCGTGTTTTATTTTTTCTAAAAATATTCCTTTTGAAGAGAAAACCTATCTCCTATGGTATTTTATGAATATAGTTTTTTGCCTTTTACTCAGTATGAAAAAAGTTATATGCAGAATTTCATAAAATATTAATTGAGACCAATCATCTTCCTCACTAACTTTACTAACATTTTATCTAACAGGTTTACTGTTAATATACATTAAACTCATTTCTCTTATTTTAGAACAAGAAGGTTTTGATACAGTTCTTCCTCAATGAAGGAAGAACTTCTCTCCCTAATGTGTTTTCTGTTCATATTTTGTCCTTCCTATTCTGTGTACCATCTACAACCCAGTATATTCTTTGGTAATTTAATTCTAACTACAGGCCAAAGTTGTTAAAAGCTTTTTTTATATAGGTACATTTCTTGTAGAATGCAATGTACAGTTACACAACTAACCTAATTTTAAGAATTTGTAGGAAAATTACAATTAAATTCTGTTAATTATATAAGAAAATTTGAGGCGTTAACCTTAAGAAAATTTTTTTAAAATATAGTGGTCTTTTATAGTTTTTAATCTTATGGTTCTCCTAGCTCAGGCAATGGAATAGTTTCTAAAAATTACTGTGAATTAAATCTAATAAATATTGTCCTCAATTAGGGGCAGTCCAATCAAATACCCTAATCTTAGGATATCCTGTTGATTATTACTTTAAAAAATAGATTTGAAAGGAAAATATGATCTTGATATGCAAGTTGGGGAAACTGAAACAACATTTGACTTTTTGATCCAAAGCATATATTATAATTCAATTGGAATACTTCATGAACCCCACTTTTTTTTAACATTATATTGAAGTATAATTGCTTTACAATGTTGTGTTAGTTTCTGCTGTATAACAAAGTGAATTAGCTATATACATACGTATATCCCCATATCCCCTCCCTCTTGCATCTCCCTCCCACCCTCCTATCCCACCCCTCTAGGTGGTCCCAAAGCACCAAGCTGATCTCCCTGTGCTATGCAGCTGCTTCCCACTAGCTATATATATGTCAATATTACTCTCTCACTTTGTCCCAGTTTACCCTTCCCCCTCCCCGGGTCCTCAAGTCCCTTCTCTACATCTGTGTCTTTATTCCTGTCCTGCCCCTAGTATCATCAGAAACATTTTTTTTTTTTTAGATTCCATATATATGTATTAGCATATGGTATTTGTTTTTCTCTTTCTGACTTCACTCTGTATGACAGACTCTAGGTCCATCCACCTCACTACAAATAACTGAATTTCATTTCTTTTTATGGCTGAGTAATATTCCATTGTATATATGTGCCACATCTTCTTTATCCATTCATCTGTCAGTGGACATCTAGGTTGCTTCCATGTCCTGGCTATTGTAAATAGTGCTGCAGTGAACATTGTGGTACATGACTCTTTTTGAATTATGGTTTTCTCAGGGTATATGCCTGGTAGTGGGATTGCTGGGTCATACAGTAGTTGTATTTTTAGTTTTTAAAGGAACCTCCATACTGTTCTCCATAGTGGCTGTATCAATTTACATTCCCACCAACAGTGCAAGAGGGTTCCCTTTTCTCCACACCCTCTCCAGCATTTATTGTTTGTAGATTTTTTGATGATGACCATTCTGACTGGTGTAAGGTGATACCTCGTTGTAGTTTTGATTTGCATTTCTCTAATGATTAGTAATGTTGAGCATCTTTTCATGTGTTTTTTGGCAATCTGTATATCTTCTTTGGAGAAATGTCTATTTCAGTCTTCTGCCCATTTTTGGATTGGGTTGTTTGTTTTTTTTGATATTGAGCTGCATGAACTGCTTGTATATTTTGGAGATTAATCCTTTGTCAATTAATACTTGTATATTTTGGAGATAATCCTTTGTCGATTAATACTTGCTTCGTTTGCAAGTATTTTCTCCTATTCTGAGGGTTGTCTTTTCGTCTTTTTTATGGTTTCCTTTGCTCTGCAAAAGCTTTTAAGTTTCATTAGGTCCCATTTGTTTATTTTTTGAACCCCACTTTTTAAATGTTTTGTGTAATTTTAGTTATCTATCTAGTAGGAACAATAAATTTAAAGTATATGAAGAAAGAGTTGTGCACAGAGGTTTAGAATTTGATCTCTGAAATCAAATACCATGGGCTTGAATCCTGGCTCCCCTACTTATTAGTTTTATCACCTTGAGCAATTTGTTAAATCTCTCAAAACTTGATTTCTTTATCTTTTAAATGGGAATGATTACAATGGTGCTTGCCTCACATGGTTGCTCTGAAATGTGTGACATGTAAGAAGTGTTCAGTAAATATTACTACATGTTTTAGTAACAATTCAACAATAAAATACTTTGGAATATATTTAACCAAAGAGGTGAAAGACATGTATGCTGAAAACTATGAGACGTTGATAAAAGAAACTGAAGAAGACACAAATAAATTTAAAGATATTCCATATTCATAGATTTGAAGAACTAATATTAAAATGTCCACACTACCCAAAGCAATGTACAGATTCAGTACACGCCCTATCAGAATTCCAATGACATGACATCTTTCACAGAAATAGAAAAAACAATCCTAAAATTTGTATGAAACTGCAAAAGATCCCAAATAGCCAAAGAAATCCTAAGAAAGAAGAACAAAGCCGGAGGCATCACATTTCCTGATTTTAAACTATATTACAAAGCTACAGTAATCAAAAGAGTATGGTGCTGGCATAAAAACAGATACATAGACCAGTGGAATAGAATACAGAGCCCAGAACTAAACCCATGTGTAAATAGTCCACCGATATTTTAGAAGTGAGCCAGTACTCAATGGAGAAAAAAAGACAGTCTTTTGGTGCCAGGAAAATTGGGTATTCATGTGCAAAAGAATGAAATTGGACTCCTGTCTTACACTGCTCATAATAATTAACTCAAAATGGATTAAAGATTTAAATGTAAGACCTGAAACTATAAAATTCGTAGAAGAAAACATAAGGGAAAAACCTTCTTGACATTGGTCTTGGCAATGATTTTTTAAAATTAATTAATTAATTAATTTTTGGCTGTGTTGGGTTTTCGTTGCTGTGCACGGGCTTTCATGGCTCGCAGGTTCTAGTGCGCAGGCTTGGTAGTCGTGGCGCATGTGCTTAGTTGTTCTGTGGCATGTGGGATCTTCCCGGACCAGGGCTTGAACCTGTGTCCCCTGCATTGGCAGGTGGATTCTTAACCACTGTGCCACCAGGGAAGTCCTTGGTAATAATTTTTTGGATATGACGTCAAAAGCACAGCAACAAAAACAAAAATTAACAAGTGAGATTACATCAAACTAAAAAGCTTCTGTACAGAAGAAGAAACAATCAACAGAATGAAGAAGCAGCCTATTGAATGGGACAAAATATTTGCGAACCATATATTTGATAAGGGACTCATTTAAAATATATGAAATCTCATACAACTCAATAGCAAAAAAGCAAACGATCCAATTAAAAAATGGGCAGAGGACCTAATAAACAGACTTTTTTCCAAAGAAGACACACAGATGGCCAACAGACCAATGAAAATATGCTCTATATCACTAATCATCAGGGAAATGCAAATCAAAACCACAATTAGATATCAGTGCACACCTGTCAGAATGACTGTTATCAAAAAGGCAAGAGGTAGCAAGTGTTGTGATGATGTGAAGAAAAGGGTACCCGAGGGCACTGTTTGTGGGAATGTAAATTGGTATAGCCACTATGGAAAATGGTATGGAGATTCATCAAAAAATTAAAAATAGAATTACCAGCAATCCCACTTCTAGGTATACAGTCGGCCCTCTGCACCTGCAGGTTCCACATCTGCAGATACAGAGGACCAACTATACTACACTATTTTATATAAGGGTTTTGAGCATACACAGATTTTGTTAAACTTAGGGGAGGTGGGTCCTGGAACCAATCCCCCGCAGATATTCAGGGATGATTGTGTACCTGAAGGAAATGAAATTACTCTTGAAGAGATACCTGAACTCCTGTGTTTATTGTGGCATTATTCACAATAGCTAAGATGTGGAAACAACCTTACTGTCTGTTGACAGATGAATGAATAAAGAAAATGTGTATGTACATAGAATGGAATATTATTCAGCCATGAAAAAGAAGGAAATCTGTCATTTGTGACAACATGGAGGGCATTATGCTAACTGAAATAAATCAGACAGAGAAAGACAAATACTGTATGATCTCACTTATATGTGGAGTTAAAAAAAAAAAAAACTACACTTACAGAAACAGAGAGTAGAATGGTGTTTGCCAGAGGCTCAGGTTTAGGGGAAATGAGGAAATGGTGGTCAAAAGGTACAAAGTTCCAGTTATAAGATGAATAGTTCTGGGGATCTAATGTACAGCATAGTGACTGTAGTTAGCAATACTGTGTATACTTGAAAGTTGATAAGAGAATAGATCTTAAATGTTCTCACCACACATACAAAAAGTAATTATGGGGGCTTCCCTGGTGGCGCAGTGGTTGAGAGTCCGCCTGCCGATGCAGGGGATACGGGTTCATGCCCTGGTCTGGGAGGATCCCGCGTGCCGCGGAGCAGCTGGGCCCGTGAGCCATGGCTGCTGAGCCTGCGCGTCCGGAGCCTGTGCTCCGCAACGGGAGGGGCCACAACAGTGGGAGGCCCGCGTACCATAAAAAAAAAAAAAAAAAAAAAGTAATTATGTGAAGTGATGAATGTGTTAACTAACCTTATTGCTGTGTTAATCATTTTGCAATAAATACACATATCAAATCATAATGTTGTATACCGTAAACGTATACAATGTTATATGTCAAATATATCTTAATAAACCTGGAGGAAAATAATAACTCAGAATTTCCCTCTGTACCTTAATCATTGACCCCATCTTCAATATTCTTATATGCACAGTGTGTCTTATTTTTGCAGTAATTTTCTATTGTAGTGATACACACATACAAATATTTTAAAATAGGTGGCTTTTCCCCTATTCACATTCCTCAAAGTCCTGATATGGATATATTTAGTTTTATGACCCTGGTTACATACAGTTATATGTAGAAGAATTTTACCAATTTCCAGTACTACCAGAAATATAAGGCAAACTGTATCCACTATAACTTTGTGGCATTGTTTTCTTATATTTTTTTCTTTTCTTGAATTTGGGCACAAAGTAGCAACGTCTACAAGTTTTGCTTTTATGTGTATTTACTTAATTTACTGCATTTACTCTTTACTAATCTTGGGAATTTATAGCAAGATATCAAATGCAAATATTTTATCCTGTTTTCAGTAATAGGAAGTTTTTTATTTTCTTCTAAATTTTCAAGTAATTCAGTAACTATTATCCATACCATTGTTCTAAAAATCTTCCCTTTTTCCTTTTCTAGTTTTTTTATTTGACCTAAACTTTAATCACTTATTTGCATGATGAGCTAATAATATGGAACCCTGAAAAGACCCACAATAATATGTTGAGAAATTTATAAAGAAATTACATACATTTTTCATATTTTGATTTTTTTAAATTAAAGAACAAACTATGAGATTTATTTGGAAAGTAAGTTCTAATTTGTATACTTTAGGGTAGAGTTGTAGCATAGAATATGGGAGAATTAGGAGAAATTTTCTTATATTCTCCTATGTATAATGATGTATCCAGAAAAAATTTAAATTTATGAGCAGTTTTCACTATTACAGTCTATGAAACCTGATGTGCATTGTGATTATTATTGCTATAAAAAAGATACTAATAGTTACCTTGTATTTTATCTTGGCAGATGGTATATTGTTCTCTGACAGATTTTCAGAAAGCCGTCTATCAAACAGTATTAGAAACAGAAGATGTGTCTTTGATACTTCAATCTTCTGAGCCTTGTACCTGCAGCAGTGGCCGAAAAAGGAGAAATTGTTGTTATAAGGTAAGCATTTCCGTGTGATATCTTTACTATCTTGCTTTTGATTACACAGTACTCTATTCTAATAGTATCAGAGTAAGTAGCAGATAAAATAACTTTTCCTCACATGGTTCTTTATCTTTAGAAGCTGTAAGTTAAGAAAAGGGACTAATTTTCCAAAAGATTTTACAATATCAAATAATAATCACAGCAAAATACAATATTCAAGTATCTTTTCAAAAAACTAGTTTTTAAAAGTAGCTCCAATTTTATTTCTTCCCTTTCAACTGTTATTGGGAAGTATCCTGCTTTAATCTTGAAATTTCATTTCATTTCCAGTAAATTTCTCATTATCAATGGATAATACTTCCTCTTTGATAGCAGGCTTAAAATATTATTCTGATCTGAGATTGAATGTTAATTTAAAAGAAACTGTGTATCAGTACAGTAAAGTATTTTATTTTTATTTAGAAACAAATATTCATTTATGCTTTTTAAAAAAATCTATGTATTTCCTGCCCTTTTTTCACCTTGCTACTTTATTGTCACCTCATATCCACATACATAAGAGGGACCATAAGTAAATATTTATCTAGATTGATATTTATTCCATATCTCATTTATTTTGCTGACTTTAACCACTTCACATTTTTGTAATAGCACAGTTTCCTAGAAAACTGGAATGGGTGAGCGGAGAGAGTAAAGGCTTCTATGTGACACCATCACCGCACTGTAGAGTTTTATGACCAGGAACCTCTTATGGCAGCATTTCTATCACTGTGTATACTTCCTGGAATGAGGACTTTCTCCCCTCTTTTATTAAAAACATCATTGTGTATGGTTCACCAAAACTACGATTCCACATTAGTGATTCATGGATATTTTGTATATCAGTTGACCATTATTTTCTCAGGGTGTATTGTGCCAATAGTAACCGGATAATAAGTATTATTGTAAGTGGCATATTTTGTGATGTAAGTAGTTACATAACCATGTTAGTCCCTTGCTTATTTTTATTTTCTGTACTTTTCTGGTTACAGACCAATTCACATGGCGAAACAGTGAAAACCTTGTATTTCAGTTACCTTGCGGTCCTTCAGAAGGTAGCTAACCATGTTGCATTACTGCAGGCTGCTAGCACCTCCAAACAGCAGGTTTGGATTGGCTTTTTAAATTTCTTTGTGATGCTATTTGGTATAAGTATTCTATATTTAGTATAAAATTTCTTAGCCAAATACCCTTAAGTTATTTTTGTATGGAATTTAAGAGGTAACTGACTTGCTTGTTTTTTTAATTTAGGTGTCAAAGAAGTATATGCACTTAAATTTTTAATCAAAGTGAGAAAAGTTAACCTTAAATTAAAATAATTTTTTATGCCTCTGATAATGTTCATATATTTATTTTCCTAACATCTTTTGATATAATTACTAATTAAAGATATTTGATGAGTCAGTCCTAATTCCAGTAATAATGTGTCTAATTACATTTATCTTATCTACTGGATTAAAATGAGGATTTATAATAATCTGTATATTAAATATTAGGAGTGCTTCCCAAACTAGCAAAAATCAGTAATTTCAAAATTTAGGCATACATGCAGTCATTTACTTTAGTCATTTCAATTGTGTCTTATTCTAAAGCACAATGTAAAAAAAAAGATCTTTTTAAAAACTTTTTTATATAATGATTTTACATTTTCTTTTTGTGTGATAGGCTTGAGGCTGTTCAAATGTAATTTTAAAAGACTGCTCTTTGGGAAGTATTCAGTTCCTTATTTTGGAAATCTTAAAAAAAAGTAACAGCAAAATTAATAGCCATATCACTATCTCAGAACTCATCAAAGCCATATATGATTAACATATCACTTTAAGGTTTTCTGAATTAGAGAAGGTAATATCTTCAACCTAGGAAGGAATATATATTCCTTCTAGTTAGATTTTTTTCATAAGTGATTCCAATTTATACAGGTTTAAATTGTGTTGAGATTTCTTTTCTCCTTTCCCCTTAAGGAAACACTTATCAAGAAGATATGTGATCAGGTATTTTCCAGATTCCCAGATTTTGTTCAGAAAAGCAAAGATGCAGCCTTTGAAACACTTTCTGACCCAAAATACAGTGGAAAAATGAAGGTAAGTATTCTTTCAGTTTGCATACATGCAAGGATGATATACAATATATTTATCAAATGGTATGATAGGGACACCAATTAATCAGAACAGATGCCCAATCATTCAGAAGAGATAGTGACCAAAGACAACTGGTATAATTGCATCAGCTCACTACGAACCCTGCGTATGGTAGATTTCTCAGTTAGTAGTAGTTACATCAAGTGTACTTCAAACTTTCCTTATTGATGTATTGGATGCATGCCCTGTTAAGAATGTATGCTGTCACCACATATATAATATCTTGTCTTCAAATGTTTAAGGAAGTAATCTACCAGAAATAAAAATGTTAATGCCAAATAAGAGGATGAGGATAGCCAGTAGTTCCAAATTTGAGAAAGGAACTACCTGAAGAGTTCAAGGTGGACAGGGCCTCTATGTCTAGACCGAATTTTCTGGCTCTTGTTTTTACTTGCTGACCTAGGTTGTAAGGTTGCTAAATCTCATTTATGGAAAGTGGACATTTGCTGTATAGCAGAAAACTGACCTGTTGGTGCTGCTCTTGATGGTGTATTACTGAGGGAGGGGTGCGAAAAGTAAGGCTAGGTTCTCCAAACATGTCCAGGCCTTTGGGAATTTCCTGTGACAGCTGTGTGAAATACAGCTTCAAGCCACCTTGCAATAGAATTTGTTTGTTTAACCCTTTAATAACTATCAAGAAACTTTATTTATGGATTCAGATTTTTACAGAACAATTCCCAATTATTATGTTTTAATTAAGAAAAAATAAATTATTTCTTTTGGCAAAAAATAAAATTAAAAAGGAAGTAATTTAAAATAGTCAGGTTTTTTTCCCCTTAAAATCCTGCAAATATTCTTAAAACATAATGTACATGAACACACAATAGTTTAGTTTGCTTGGATGTCTAAATTCAATGAAATAAAATAAAAGCTAGGAAGATTACCTTAAAATTTTGTGTATTTTTTTTACTGAGATGTAATTGACTCTGACATTGTATTAGTTTTAAGTGTATAATATAACGATTCGATATATATATATATATATATATATATTTATATATATATATATATATATCTATTGAGAAATGACTGCCCCATTAAGTTTAGTTAACAGTCATCACAATACATATTTACAGTGTTTTGTCTTGGGCTGAGAACTTTTAATATTAGCCACTTTCAGGTATCAATGTGGTATTGTTAACTATAGTTACCATACTGTACATTACATCCCCAAGAACTTATTTGTCTTATAACTGGAAATTTGTACCTTTTGACCACCTTCACCCATTTTACCCACTCCCCACCCCCTGCTTCTGACTACCACTAATCTGTTCTCTGTACCTATGAGGTTTTTTTTTTTTAGATTCCACTAAGTAAGATCATACTGTAATTGTCTTTCTCTCTCTAACTTATTTCACTTAGCACAGTGCCCTCAAGGTCTAACCATGTTGCCACAATGGCAGGATTTCCTTCTTTTTCATGGCTGAATAATATTCCTTGTGTATTTTACACACACACACACACACACACACATACATATATGTATCACCTTTTCTTTATCCATTCATCCGTCAATGGACATTTATATTGTTTCCATAGATGTCTCTTGTAAATAATACTACAGTGAATCTGGGGGATGCAGATATCTTTTCAAGATTAGTTTCTTTCTTTTGCACGTGGCTGTCCAGTTTTCCTAGCACTATTTATTGAAGAGAGCCTTTCCCCATTGTATATTCTTGGCTCCTTTGTTGTAAATTAAATGACCATATATGCAGGGTTTATTTCTGGGCTCTCTATTTTGTTCCATTGATCTGTGTGTCTGTTTTATGCCAATATCATACTGTTTTGATTATTTTGGCTTTGTGATATAGTTTGAAATCAGAAAGTGTGGTGCTTCCACCTTTGTTCATCTTTCTCAGGATTACTTTGGCTTCTTGGAGTTTTTTGTGGTTTCATACGAATTTTAGGATTGTTTTTTTCTACTTCTGTGAAAATCCTCTTGGAATTTTGATAAGGATTGCACTGAATCTATAGATTGCTTTGGGTAGTATGAACATTTTAACAGTATTAATTCTTCCAATCCATGAGCATGGAATATCTTTCCATTAATTTGTGTCTTCTTCAGTTTCTTTCATCAGTGTCTTACAGTTTTCAGTGTACAGCTCTTTCACCTCCTTGGTTAAATTCATTACTAGTTATTTTAGTCTTTTGGATGTGAATGTAAATGGAATTGTTTTCTAATTCCACTTTCTGATAGTTCTTTATTAATCTACAAAAATGCAACTGAGTTTTGTATATTGATTTTGTATCTTGCAACTTTACTGGATTTATGTATTCTAACTTTTTTTGGTGGAGTCTTTAAGGTTTTCTGTATATAATCTCATATCATCTGCAAATAGTGACAGTTTTACTTTTCCTTTCTGATTTGGATGCCTTTTTTTTTCTTGCATAATTGCTCTGGCTAGGACTTCCAGTACAATAAAAGTGGCAAGAGTGAACATCCTTGTCTTGTTCCTAATCTTTGAGGAAAAGCGTTCAGTTTTTCATCATTAAGTATGATGTTAGCTGTGGGCTTGTCATATATAACCTTTATTATGTTGAGGTATGTTCCCTCTATGCTCACTTTGTAAAAATTGTGTATTTTTAAAATAAATAAGTTTGTGTTAGAGAGAACATCCTATGATTTATTATCACAACAAATAATTCAAATCTAACAATATTTCCTAACAATAACATTTTTGTCATCCATATTGACTTTTATTTAATTATTTTTAAATTGAGAAATGTAAAAAGCCCAGTTAGTTTAGAACTGAGCACTTATAATCCTATAATTTAAGCCAATAGAATATTTCCAGAAATCATGGCCTTCTCTGAAAACTTCATTATTCATGGCTATTTATTTAAATTTTATTCATTGTGATTCTTCACTAAAAGTTGACCACTCTTGAAATTAAATGGAATTTTATTACTCTGCACTTTATATTCTTATATATCCATTAACTATATGATTTAAAACATACTGTTAGAGTTACTTATTTAGGAATAATAGTGTTTGATTAAGATAATTATTACATTTATTTTTATTATGATTTTTAGAAGGGATTTATTGCCAGAGGCTGGGTGTGTGTCTTTATATGAGAAGGAAGCCTGTACTTTACTTGTTTTGTGGGAGAACACCAATAAAGCAGAGACTGATGGTAGTAAGCTAGGGATATGTTTTCAAGACTGTGTTTCATCATTTGATTAGCAACATCATCTCATGATCTAGTAATACAAAACTTACAGGCTTATAATGGAATTATTGCCTGTGGGGTTAAGAACTCCAAATTGCATGTACTTCTTGAATTCAAGTGATAAAAGATCCTAGATCTGCTTCTTTTATTATAGGTTAGCTGGCAACTGCAGTTTATTTGTGGACATAATACCTACTGTACCCATCATAGCCTCAAAGCTATACTCATGAACTCCAGCTCTTTCTCTTAAGTGCCAAGGTCTTTTTTGACCTCAACTACTATTCAAGGGGTTAGGCACAAAGTTGCACTCATTCCCCTGATGAGAATCCTCATTTTCCCTTTAATTCCCTTGGGAAATGCCAGAGTCTTATTGTGGAGGGTGGAAAAAAGACTAGGAAACCCAATTTAGTGCTGTTGGAATCATACAAGGGTCATGTTCATCTCTAGGCCTAATTTGAGAAAAATTAGATCTAAGATTCATTAACTGTGAACATCCTCAAATTTAGGATTCCTTTACAGGTGGATTGTCTTGTTCTGTGGAGGACAACTGAGTGACAAAACATTGGGTCTGTATTATTAAGACTCCAACTATAGTGACCACACTGTTATTTCTGAAATTTTTAGTAAGGGATCTTAGCTTATAGTTATTCATTTAACTAGTAAGTTTTTTTTTTGTTTTTTAACTAGCCTAATAAAGACCTTCGGTCCAAAAACATTCACTTTCCTTATTATTTTTTTTTCATTTTACTATAAAATGTTCAAGAATACCTGAAATTATAATAGGTATGATACCCTCAAACAATCAGAGTGGATTTCTGTGCATCATGTCCTTGTCTTAAAATGTTAATGTCTGTAAGAGAATGATAAGACAAGCCACAGACTGGTAGGAATTTATTTGCAAAACAATAAGGGACTGGTATCTAAAATATACAAGGAACTGTTGAAACTCAACAATAAGAAAATAAACAATCCAATTTAAAATACAGAAAAGATCTGAACAGATGTTTCACCAGAGAAGATATACAGATGGCAAATAAGCATATGAAAAAATTCTCAACATCATGTCATTAAGGAATTGCGAATTAAAACGAGATATCACTAGACACCTATGGCTAAACTCAAAACACTGACAACACGCAATAGGAACTCTTATTGCTGGTGAGAATGCACAGTGGTACAGCCACTTTGGAAGACAGTTTGGCAGTTTCTTACAAAGCTAAACATATTCTTACCACACGATCATGCTCCTTGATATTTACCCAAATTAGTTTAAAACTTATGTCTGCATAAGAGCCTGTACACAGATGGTTATGGCAACTTCATTTGTAATTGCCCAAACTTGGAAGCAACCAAGATGTCCTTCAATAGGTGAATGGATAAACAAACTGTGGTACCTCCAGACAATGGAAAATTATTCAACAATAGAAAGAAACAGGATATCAAGCGACAAAAAGCCACAGAGTCACGTTGAATGCATATTGCTAAGTGAAAGAGCCAGTCATACATACTGTATGATTCCAACTATATGATATTCTGGAAAAGGCAAAACTATAGAGAAACAAAAAAATCAGTGGTTGCAAGGGGTTTGCAGGGAGGGAAGAATAGATGGAGAATACGGAATTTTTAGGACAGTGAAACTATTCTGTATAATAATGGAATCATGGATGCATGTCATTATATATTTGTCAGGACCCATAGAACTGTACAACACAAGTGAACCCTAATGTAAACTATGAACTTTAATTAATAATAATTTATCAGTATTTGTTCATCAGCCAAATATATCACCCTAATGCAATATGTTAATAATAAGGGAAACTGTTCAGGGAAGAGGCCGAAGTGGGGGGAGGGCGGGAAGAAGTCTGTGGGAGTTCTCTGTATACTCAGTTCTTCTGTAAATCTAGAATTGCTCTAAAATATAAAATATATTAATTTTAAGTTAATGAATTATGTGAAATTCAAATGCACATGCTTTATTCAGTTATTTTATTAAAAAATAAAGCTAATACAAATAAAATTTACTTTATATGTTCTCCAAGTATCAAAATAATGTTTACCTGATGTGTGACATTTTTATTTACCATTTGCTTGGTTGTCCGAGTAGCTTTTTTTTTTTTTTTTAAACTCTAGAGCTATTTTTTTGAGAGACTGTTGCGTGGAGGTCAGAGTTAGCACAATGTCTTTTCTTGCTCAACTATTAAGAATTTTATATTGAGTATAAATTTTTTTATTTAAAAGTTTAAATGTTTATCATTTAATAAATAAAATTGTTTATTGTATAGTTCAGAAAAACCTTATACTTAGTACAGAAAATTCCTTTTCTTTCCTTTGTGGTTTGCTTTTCCGCAGTGTTCTGGAGCTGTCATTGCCAGAGTAGAAATGCCTTTTTAAAAATAACAGTACTACTCTCATACACAGGCTTTGGGTTATTTGTTTCCTCCCTAAAAGTGCTACATATGGGGGCAAATTATTGGCATTTTGAGGTCAAAATCAAATCTGGAATTCAGGGCTTACTGTAAATAGAGAAACAGGGAAGAAAATGAGAAGAGGTGTATATCTGACTGATTATTCTGAGAAAATAAATATCAGAACTTTTAGAACCTAGGTGAAATTAAACACATTTTATTATATCTACCTAGAGAAAACTTAAATACTTCCTAAAAGGAATGCTGCTCTGTAATTTAGTTTCTGAACATACTGTAGGTATAAATAAAGTGTATTTTGGAAATTAAATTAATCCATTTAAATGCATCCCATAATCTAAAATGCTTCTTTTTTATTAAAACCAGATGAGATGAAATAAAAGTCTTTGAGAACTTTACCTCATTATTAACAATATGATGATGAATTTCATGTAGTATCTAATATTTTATTTCTCTAACTTGGAAAAAAATGAAGGGAATTATAAAAGATAACTGAGGTTATATTGTATCAAAGTAATTTTTAAGAAATTCTCAAGTGATGTTTATATGTATATAGTATACTTTTTGTTGAAACTGGTTCACTGATGTTCTCTGGTTCCCTTCCAGGTCCTTCAGCAGCTTTTAAACCATTGTAGGCAAAACAAAGATAAAGTTCTTCTTTTCTCCTTTTCCACCAAGGTGAGTTTTGTCTGAAGCATATTCTTGATTGGCTCAACCTTAATTCCTGAGGCATAAAGCCTAAGAGATAAAACAGCATCCAGCCACATCTACTTATGTATCTTCTGTAGGAAATGGTAATGAGGTAAGAACTTTTAAAACAGATACTAAAATTTCAATTATATCAGAGTTGCTTACTGTGAAATAGCAAACTCAAAGATAGATTTCTAATTCTCTGTTGATGTTTTTGTTAATAATTAAAGTGTTCTTTAAGACATTTAAGAAATTTTAGAATGTGGAAAATAGCAAAAATAATGTAATATATTTACATAAATGAGTTAGCCATTTCTTTTTATTCCATTTTAGTTTAAAAAACTAAAAATTGATTTTTTCCCCTGAAAGATTGATTTTTCTTTTTTTAAAACAAAGATTGCTGAACACGAACGTCAGTTTCAGTATAATGGGAAGATACATGTGAGTCAGAAATTAGAAAAATATTTGTTGTCCTTGTAATTATAAGAAATTGTGATCAGCAATATTAATACTTAGTAAAGCTCATCTCTATAATGGTATGAAACTTATTAAACCATGAATTTGTCTTTTCACGTCTCTGTATTTTTCCTCTAGTTGCTCGATGTGCTGCAGCAATACTGTATGGCATCTGGGCTTGATTACCGACGACTTGATGGAAATACAAAATCAGAGGAAAGAATCAAGATTGTGAAAGAGTTCAACAGTACACAAGATGTTAACATTTGCCTTGTCTCCACAATGTAAGAAAATAAAATTTGATAACTTGATTTTTATCTAATTGCTTTTAAGATTTAAGGTAATCTTTAAACTATTACTAGATTTTCAGTGGTTATGCTTGTATTGCTTTGTTTCATTTAGCTTTAAGAAGAAGCAACAAAAATGCTGTTAATTTTGACTGAAATAACAATATCTTGAGTTTTATCTAAACTTTTCTCTCAGTTCCCTTATCACTGAATTCTCTTTATATGTATGGCTTTATTTTATTTTATTTTATTTTATTTTTGCGGTACGCGGGCCTCTCACTGTTGTGGCCTTTCCCGTTTGCGGAGCACAGGCTCCGGAAGCGCAGGCTCAGCGGTCATGGCTCATGGGCCTAGCCGCTCCGTGGCATGCGGGATCCTCCCGGACCGGGGCACGAACCCGTGTCCCCTGCCAATGCAGGCAGACTCTCAACCACTGCGCCACCAGGGAAGCCCTGGCTTTATTTTTTTTAAATCCAAAAAATGGATGTTTCCTCAGAAATTTTCTGTACTGTTTTGACTCATGTCTTGTGGTTAGAGCAATTAGACTTAATTGGATAATCAAGTTATTAATCAAATAGCTGAGAATGATAGGTAGCAGTGGTTTTCGAACTGTGATCAAGGAGCCCTTGAGAACCCACAGTGCTTAGTGGGTGAGGAGTTTCCCTCCTCTGTCTCTACCTGGTCTCAAGCAGAGCAGCTCAACATTTATAGGTTTTATAAAAGTTAAATCAGTTCTAACACCTATTTATGAATCTCTCAATAAACTTTTTAAGAAATACACTCACATTAGAGAAAGATTTGATATAAACACCTAAGATTAATCCCTTTTGGGGGGGTAACAAATCTGTAACTTTCAACATCTAATGTAATAAGTATTTTATAGATGTGCTTCCACTGTCTTTCAAAAAGAATTTCAAAGGACTTTTATTTATTTATTTATTTATTTATTTATTTATTTATTTATTTATTTATTTTAAATTGAAGTATAGTTGACTTACAGTGTCATTTGTGTTAGTTTCAGGTGTACAGCACAGTGATTCAGTTATATATATACATATATGTGTGTGTGTGTGTGTGTGTATATATGTATATATATATATTCTTTTTCAGATTCTTTTCCCTTATAGGTTATTACAAAATACTGAGTATAGTTCCCTGTGCTATACAGTAGATCCCTGTTGGTTATGTGTCTTATCTCTAGTAGTGTATATATGTTAATCCCATCGTCTTAATATATCCCTCCCCTCCCTTTTGTCTGTGAGTCTCTTTCTGTTTTGGAAAGTTCATTTGTATTTTTTTTTTTTTATTTTAGATTCCACATGTAAGTGATATCATATGATATTTATCTTTCTCTGTCTGGCTTACTTCACTCACTTAGTATGATAATGTCAAGGTCCATCCATGTTGCTGCAAATGGCAGTATTTCATTCTTTTTTTATCACTGAGTAATATTCCATTCTGTGTGTGTATATTATATATATATATATATATATGTATATACCCCATCTTTATCCATTCATCTGTTGATGGACATTTAAGCTGCTTCCATTTCTTGGTTATTGTAAATAGTGCTGCAGTGAACACTGGGGTGCATGTATCTTTTCAAATTATAGTTTTCTCTGGATATATGCCCAGGAGTGAGATTGCAGGATCATACGGTAGCTCTATTTTAGTTTTGTGAGGAACCTCCATACTGTTTTCCATAGTGGCTGTACCAAATTACATTCCCACCAACAGTGTAGGAGGGTTCCCTTTTTTCCACACCCTCTCTAGCATTTATTATTTGTAGACTTTTTGATGATGGCCATTCTGACTGGAGTGAGGTGATACTTCATTGTAGTTTTGATTTGCATTTCTCTAATAATTAGTGATGTTGAGCATTTTTTCATGTGACTGTTGGCCATCTGTATGTCCTCTTTGGAGAAATGTTTGTATAGATCTTCTGCCCATTTTTTGATTGAGTTGTTTTTTGATATTGAGCCGTGTAAGCTGTTTGTATATTTTAGAAAGTAATCTCAAGGGACTTTTAAAATAAACATGTAAAATACAAAAAATGAAAAGCTAAGTCAAAATAAAAATTACTTTGGTAATTCTCTGGCAGTCCAGTGGTTAGGACTTGGCACTTTCATTGTCATGGCCTGGGTTCAGTCCCTGGTCATGGAACTAAGGTCCCACAGGCTGCATGGTGTGGTCAAAAAAAAAAAAGAAAAAAGAAAAAAAAATTACTTAAAATGAGGAATCAAGTGTTATATATGATGAGTGAGCTACTTAACTGTTGAGCACTAAAATTCTTGAGTTCTTGCAACTAAGGCCCAAGCAGAGAAGCTCTAGATTTCCATTTTCCTGTGAATGAATTCAAAAAGTAATTTCACACAAGAGTCCTTAAATACAAAGTATTAAATGACATAGAATCCTGTCTTGAGCTAAGTTTTATAAGACACACATAAGCATTCTTATTTTTTAAATAATGTTTTTTTAAAGTAATATCTGTAAATCAATCAATGTGATATACCACATTAACACATTGAAGAATAAAAATCATATGGTCATCTCAATAGATGAAGAAAAAGAGTTTGACAAAATTCAACATCCATTTACCATATAAACTCTCAACAAAGTACGTATACAGGGAACATACCTCAACATAATAAAGGCCATATATGAAAAACCCACAGCTAATAATATACTCAATGGTGAAAAGCTGAAAAGTTTTCCTATAAGGTCAGGAACAAAAGAAGGATGCCCAGTTCTCACCACTTCTACTTAACATGGTACAATGATTCCTAGCCACAGTAATCAGATAAGAAAGTTTAAAAGGCATACAGATTGGAACAGAAGAAGCAAAATTGTCAGTATTTGCAGATGTCGTGATTCTACGTATAGAAAACCCTAAAGACACTACCAAAAAACTATTCGAACTAATAAATAAATTCAGTGAAGTTTCAGGACACAAAATTAACATACAGAAATCTGTTGTATTACTATACCAAATAATGAACTATCAGAGAAATTAAGGAAACAATTTTATTTACAATTGTGTCAAAAAGAATATAATAACTAGGAATAATTTTAACTAAGGAGGTGAAAGATATGTACACTGAAAACTATAACACAAATTTGAAAGAAATTGAAGACAACACAAATAAATGGAAAGATATATACCATGTTAATGGATTGGAAGAATTAACATTGTTAAAATGTCCATATAACCCAAAGCAATCTTCATATGCAATACAGCAATCCCTATCAAAATACCCATGGCATTTTTCAGAGAACAGATAGTCCTAAAATTTGTATGGAACCACAAAAGATCCCAAATAGCCAAAGCAGCTTGAGAAAGAAGAACGAAGCTAGAGGTGTTATGCTTCCTGATTTCAAAATCAAATGTCTGGGGCTTCCCTGGTGGTGCAGTGGTTGAGAGTCTGCCTGCCAATGCAGGGAACGCAGGTTTGTGCCCCGGTCTGGGAGGATCCTGCATGCCGTGGAGTGGCTGGGCCTGTAAGCCATGGCCGCTGAGCCTGAGCGTCCAGGGCCTGTGCTCCACGACGGGAGAGGCCACAGCAGTGCGAGGCCTGCGTACCGCAAAAAAAAAAAAAAAAAATCAAATGTCTGGTATACAAAGCTATAATAATCAAACAACATGGTACTGGTACAAAACCAGACACATGGATCAATGGAACAGAGTAGAGAGCCCAGAAATAAACCCACACTTACATGGTCAATTACTCTATGACAAAGGAGCCAAGAATATACAGTGGGGAAAAGACAGTCTCTTCAAAAATGATATTGAGAAAATTGGACAGATACATGTAAAAGAATGAAAGTAGACTGTTTTCTTACCCCACATGCAAAAATAAGCTCAAAGTGGATTAAACTTTTAATGTTAGACCTGAAACCATGAAAGTCCTGGAAGAAAATATAAGTAGTACACTATTGGACATCTATCTTAGTAATATTTTTTGGATCTGTCTGGGCAAGGACAACAAGAGCAAGAATAAACAAATGTGACTACATCAAACTAAAGAGCTTTGGCACAGTGAAGGAAACCATCAATGAAATGAAAAGGCAACCTACTGAATAGGAGAAGATAACTGTAAATGGTATGTTCAATAAGGGGTTAATATTCAAAATATATAAGGAACTCATAAAACTCAATATCGAAAAAACAATCCAATTAAGAAATTAGCAGAGGACCTGAATAAACATATTTTCAAAGAAGACATACAGATGTCCAACAGGCACATGAAAAGGTGCTTAACATCACTAATCTTCAGGGAAATGCAGATCAAATCAAAAAGAAATTATCACCTCATGTCTGTTATCAAAAAGACAAGAAATAACAAGTGTTGGTGAGGATGTGGGGAGAAGGGAACCATTGTGCACTGTTGGTGGGGATGTAAACTGATACAGTTACTATGGAAACCAGTATGGAGGTTCCTCAAAAAATTAAAAATAGAAGTATTGTACAATCTAGCAATTCCACTTCTGGTCATTTGTCTGAAGAAAATGCAAAACACTAATTTGAATAGATATATGTATCTCAATGTTCATTGCAGCAGTATTTAGAATAGCTAAGATATGGAAGCAACCTAAGTGTCCATTGATAAATGAAGTGGATAAAGATTACACACACACACATATATATACACAATGGAATATTACTTGGCCATAAAAAGAATGAAATCTTGCCGTTTGTGACAACATGGATGGACCTGGAGGTATAATTTAAGTGAAATAAGATGGAGAAAGACTAGTACCATATGATTTCACTTATACGTGGTATCTAAAAAACAAAAGAACAAACATAGCAAAACAGAAACAGACTCAGATACAGAGAACAAGCTAGTGGTTGCCAGGGGGGAAGGGGTGAGATAGGTGAAGGGGTTTGAAAGGTACAAAATAAAGAAGTCATGGCGATGCAATGTATAGCATAGGAATATATTCAATTTTTTAAAAAGTCTTATTTATATGTTTCAAATCTAGCTGATCACTTTTACATATATTTTGTTTTTTATGGTTTCTAGCTTTCCTTTTATTTCTTTAGTAATTTTAGTCATTTTTTAAAATATCTTTTTGAATGGCATTTTTGCTCTATTAACTCCTGTGCTTGGGGGGTGCTAATCCTTCTATTTGTTCTTCCCTCTGGCTTTTGCTTATGGTTGATGGTTTCTTCACACATTTTATAATTTTTTATTTTGAGCTTATCTTCAGTGGGGCTTCTTTCCTCTGTGGAAATCCTTTGGAGACTGGTTGTAGGAGTTCTCCATTACTGTGATTTTACTTTGACTTCTTTGTTAGGCATCCCAACCAGGACGAGAAGTTTTGGATTCCTGTTTCCCTATGACTGAATTCAAAGAGTGATTTGTTACCTAAGTCCTTACATTTGTTACATAAAGAACCTTATAAGACATAATAAATCCATTCTTTAGCTATGTTTTTCAAAAGACATATGCTCAGTTTTTGTTTTGTTTTCCCTGTTTTGCAAAAATTTATATTTAATTTCTAGGTGTTGAAACAAAACAGTTTCACACTGGCTCAGTCCATCATTTTTGCCAGAATCCTAATTCTTCATTATCTTTTAGTTTATCAGCTTTAAACAGCTTGGACTCTTTGTTATGTTAGAGGAGGATTTAGTTTACTTACACTCCTCCCTCCCCATTTTCCACACAGTATTTACTATTTTTATTTTTATTATTTGTCTATAAATTACTTTTTTAACCTGAAATAATATACTTCAATCTTTGATTTTTAGTCCAGCAACTTTCTACAGTATCTTTTAAGTACTTGTAATGTGTGGTATTAGCATTAGAACACATCCACCCTTTTTTCTACTTTTGTTACCTGTCCATATCGTCTGTCAGCTTTTTTTTTTTTTTTTTTTTTTTTGCGGTACCCGGGCCTCTCACTGTTGTGGTCTCTCCCGTTGTGGAGCGCAGGCTCCGGACGCGCGGGCTCAGCGGCCATGGTTCACGGGCCCAGCCGCTTCGCGGCATGTGGGATCTTCGCGGACCGGGGCACGAACCCGTGTCCCCTGCACCGGCAGGCGGACTCTCAACCACTGCGCCACCAGGGAAGCCCTGTCAGCTATTTTAACAAATAACTTTGTATGCCAGAATATATAGAAAGTAAATTTTATGTTATCTTTGAATATCAGAAAACGTCTTTTATTTGCTCTCTCACTTGCTACTTTGGCCAACTGTAGAATTCTGGATTGAAAATAATTTCCTCTCAGATCTTTGTGGTATTACAACATTGTTTTCTGGTATTTAGTGTTGCTGAATTTTTGTCTAATGTCAATCTGATTCTCCTTCCTCTTTGTGAACTCACAAGAGTTTCTCTTCATCTGTTGTATTCTGAAATTTCACAGTGATATTTGAGTCTTCGTCTGGGTTTTTAGTTCATTTATTTTGCTGGGCATAATCTGAGGGCTTGTATTTTTCAACTCTGGAAAATTCTCTTTGATTATTTCTTTGACAATGGCTTCTCTTCCATTTCCTTTGGTATTTCTCTCAGACACTAGGTTATCTGATTTTAGGGCTCCTACAATGATTCTTTTTTTTCCGGCCGCACTATGCAGCTCATGGGATCTTAGTTCCCCAACCAGGGATCGAACCCGGACCCTTGGCTGTGAAAGCTTGGAGTCCTGACCACTGAACCGCCAGGGAATTCCCCTACAATGATTCATTAAACCTCTGAACTTGGACTCTTATTTTTTTTTTTTTGTGGCATGCGGGCCTCTCACTGTGTGACCTCTCCCATTGTGGAGCACAGGCTCTGGATGCACAGGCTCAGTGGCCATGGCTCACGGGCCCAGCCGCTCCTCAACATGTGGGAGCTTCCTGGACCGGGGCACAAACCTGTGTCCCCTGCATCGGCAGGCAGACTCTCAACCACTGTGCCACCAGGGAAGCCCTTACTTCATATTTTTATCTTTTTTGCTCCATATTCTGAAAAATGTCATCTTGCGACGTTATTATTTTATTTTAAATAACTGATTTTTAGTCTTTTTTTTTAAGCCCTGATTCTCTGAATTATCTTTATTCTGAAATGTCAACACCTTAAAGCTTTGCTTTCCATAATCATCTCATTCATTTAATTAAGGAAGGGTTATCTGGCATTTTTCCTTGGGTTGGGATTTTTATTGGAATCACTGAATTTATAAATGACTTTGGAGAAAAGTGACATTTTAATGCTATCGAACCTTCCTATCTATGAACATGGTATCTCTTACTTATATTTACGTTTCCCATAAGTATTTGTTCAAGTGACTACTTCATTCGACCTTTTATAATGGTTAATACATAACAGTAAAATTTAATTCATTGACAGAATTTTTTTGTTGAATATTAAGATATGGTTATAATATAATTTTTTACATATTTATTGATACAAAATAGAACATGGAAGACCTAAGGAATGAATAGCCTGCATGTTTATTCGCAATCTATCTTAATACCGTTCCTCAGCTTGAAAAGGGCTATATTCTAAATATTTTATTGCTTAAGGAGTAAGCCTTTGCTGTTATCCATATGAGAGGAGTGACACGTTTGAAAGTTTGTAATTCTGAGTTGTATTATTGTCAAATAGAGAATCATCTCATCTCTAGAGATAGAGTTTAGAGATTATTTTTTCTTTAAAAGAAACATTGTCTCTGCTTTAACTCAGACAGTCTTAAGTTGTAACTTCAGAATATCTGTGAAGATTGTTACCTCAAGTGGTGACCTTTCTGTGACTCATTTAGGGCATCTGAAATAAATTCATGCATATCTTACTGACAAGAAGCTAACTAAACAGTTGACTAGACTTACTTTTGGTGTTAAGTGTTAGAAAATACTTCTTGATTTCCTTTTTTTTTTTTTTTTGAGGTATGTGGGCCTCTCACTGTTGTGGCCTCTCCCGTTGCGGAGCACAGGCTCCGGACGCGCAGGCTCAACGGCCATGGCTCACAGGCCCAGCCGCTCCGCAGCATGTGGGATCTTCCCAGACCGGGGCACGAACCCATGTCCTCTGCATCGGCAGGCAGACTCTCAACCACTGCACCACCAGGGAAGCCCTCCAATTTTATTTTGATTATAACTGGTTGATTTTTCACATAACTAGTCTAATTATATAATCTTATGAACCTTGTTTCTTCAGAATTTTCCCCATCACCATAGTAGACAGATAAACTTCTAACTTATCTTCTACTTGTTGGGTATCTAAATCCCACCCACTCCTGTAATTTACCCATTTTTTAAATCCTTTCCCAAACTTCCTCTTTATCCTACCTAACTTCTTTCTTTGAGTTCAAGTCTCTGTGACATCTTTATGCTGCTGCCTCTAATAAATAATTTTCCAAAGGAGAAAATTCAATTTCTGTTGAATATTGAACAAGTCAGGATACTTGGGTTTGAATCCAGACACTGGCCACCTCAGAGACCTTGAGCAGGTTAATCAGTATTTCAGATTCTCAATTTTCTCATCTGTAAAATGAGAATAATAGTTAGCTCATAGAGCTGTGTTGAGGATGAAAGAATAGAATATATGAAAATATCTTGCACCATTCCTGGTATATAGTATAGTAGATGCTCAATAAATGTTAATTTTTTTCTATTTAATAGAAACTGTACAAGAGAAGATTATTAACATTTTCCCTCCCTGGATGGTTAGTATCTAGTGTAAAGCATTATCTAAGTGTGAGTTACATGATGGTCTAAGCATCTGAAAAGGGAAAATCAGCAAGAGAAAACCTCAGTGAAGGCTTTGAAGGTTGAGATTAGAAAAATGAAGAAAATGAAGAAAATGATTTTATTATTGGATTTTAATTTTACCTTCCCTTTAAAAAATACAAAATTTTATCATTATTATATAATAAAATAATTACTAAATGTACGGTGTTTAGACCCAGAAAATTCAAAACATGAGAAGATAACAGTTATTTTTAGGTAAAATCTAATAAGCTATAAGGCAGCTGAAATCTTTAACTCAGTAGACAAGCATTTTATATATTCAGTTTTGCTAAAAGATACATTTAGAAAAGATATCTTTAGAAATAAACTTCATTCCAAAATGGATTATTTGTATTCTGACATGTTTTTACTGATAGAAAAATGAATCTATCAAATCCATTAAGTTATATCATATTTTAAAAACTATCAAATTATACACATATCTTTCGTGGCTTCGTTTCACTGTATGTTTTAACCACAGGTCAATTAAATGAAGATAAAGCTTTGGCTTTCCAAAGAATTGAGGGGTTTTAAACAGGAATGGCATACTTAGTTTTCTATATTCTGTGCTTAGAATTATTTTATGTAATGTGGGTATGGATTTAAGGTCTGAGGTAAGGGAAGACAGGAAGCCACTGAAGTAATACATACAGGTGTGACATAAAAGCTTGACCTAGGGCAAATGAAAATAGGAATGGAGAAAGGACTCATGAAAAAAACATTTTTGAGGTAAATTTGACAGGACTGGATATTGGTTGACTTTTTAGTTGTTTTATTTTATCTTTCCTCTAAGTCTGTTCGTGACAAATTCTCTTAGTTTTCCTTAATCTGAGAATGTCATGATTCCCCTTTCATTCCTGAAGGATATTCTTGCTGGATATAGAATTCTGGGTTGATAGTTCTTTGAGCACTTGAAAATGTACTGCTTCCTCCTGGCCACCTTGGTTTCTAATGAGAAATCCACTGTCATTTGATATTTCCTTAAAAGTTGTGTATCATTTCTCTCTGACTGCTTTCAAGAGTTTTTCTTTGTCTTTTGTTTGCAGAAGTTTAGTTATGCTGTATTTTAGTGTAGGTTCCTTTGGGTTTATCATTTTGGGAGTTCATGCAACTTTTTGCATTCTGTAAGTTTATCTCTTTTCCCAAATTTGGGAAGTTTTCAGCTATATTTCTTTCAATATTTTTTCAGTCTCACTTTCTCTTTTCTCCCAGGACTACAATGATTAGTGTTAGCTAAGTGTTAGCTCTTCTGTTACTGTCCCTCAGGCCTCTAAGAATGTTATTTTTTTTTCAGTATATTTTCTTTCTGTTGTTCAGATTGGGTAAATATCAATAATACTGACCTGCTCTTATGTTTATTGATTCTATCATCTGTCATCTCCACTGTACTATCAAGTCCATCCAGCAAGTTTTGTAATTCAGTAATTTTTCAATTCTAAAATTTTCATTTGGTATCCTCTCTTTCTTTGCTGAGATTTTCTATTTTTAAATTGTTTCAAGCATATTTATAATTGTTTTTTGAAGCATTTTTATTGTGGCTGCATTAAAATCCTTGTCTGATAATTCCAACATCTGCTTCTTTGCAGTGTTGTCATATGTTAATTATCTTTTCTTATAGAAATTGAGATTTTCCTAGACCTTGGTAAGACTAGTAATTTTTTATTGTATGCTCGACATTTTGAGTATTATGTTACGAAACTCTGTATCTTGTTTAAAAATTCTGTTTTACCCAGACACCATGCCAGCCACATGGGCTGGAAATCCGTGTCTCTTGCTTGGCCTCTGTTGACATCCTGAGTTTGAGGCACTTCATTGCTATTTCTCCATGGCTTCCACCCACACTACAGAGGGGCCTGGTTATAGCTGGGCAGAAATGAAAAGTTCTGGCTCCTCAGTCTTCTCTGATACCACCCGAGTGAGAATGAGAGGTACCTCATTACTGTCAAAGGTGGGAATTTAGTCTCCTCACTTAGCCTTTGCTGACCAGGTTAGGGTTGGAGCCACAGTTTTTTTTTTTTTCTGTGGTGTTTGCAAGAATAGGCTGTTCATTATCTAACATTTTTCTGTCTTAAAACTCTGTATGTTTCCTGGTTCTTTGGCTAAAGGAAGAAGGCTTTTCTTGGGGCTTTTTTGGTCTGTGACTGTTGGCTGCTGGCATTTCCAGTTCACTGGCTTCTCCAGAACCCAATCTGGGTTATATTAGGCAAAAATAAAGCCAGGGAACTCACTGCCATGTCATTCCTTAGGTTTCGTGGTCTCTAGCCAATCTGTATTCTCTCTACCTTTCATAATCTTGTGTTTTATTTTATATATAAGCTGCACTTAGTGGGAGGAATAAGGAGAAGCGCATTTTTTTAAGTGTGTATATTTATTTAGCTGGAGTATACTAGCAGTTTTTAAAACTTATGTTAGGAAAATCTTCGAGAATAGTATTTGAGTATCCAAAAAAATATAAAAACCAGCACAACCTACTTACATGGTCTCTAATGCTCAAATTTCTTAGGGATATTCTAGAGTGGTACAAAAAAAATTGTTCCATAGCCATTTTACTTGTGGCATATTTGTCTTTTAATCACCTTACTTTTATAATGTTAATGTAATATTGTGTTGATTTGGTTATAGAAACCTGGCATAATTTAGAGAGCAAAATTTATTTTTGCTGTTTTAATGTGCTCTTTTCTGTTTACTCCAGGGCTGGTGGACTAGGCCTCAATTTTGTTGGTGCCAATGTGGTAGTATTATTTGATCCTACATGGAATCCAGCCAATGATCTTCAAGCAATTGACAGGTACAATGGTGACAAAATTTAAAGTGACCTGCAAATACTTTTAATCTAAAAATGCTCCTGAATTTTTTAGGTTGCTTACAATATGACTGTCATTAGAAGATAGGGAAGACCTTGTAAAAAAATTTTAAACTTTTATTTAAGATAACCCTGAACTTCTGAATACAAATGGCAGGCTGACAATAGCCATTAATTTTCCATTCATCTCAAAATCCCATTATTGTGACAAGATTAATTTAGAAGAAAGAATAAATCCCCAGTACTGCAGGAAAATAGAAAGGTCACTACTAGTAGATCAGAAGTTTTGAGAAACTCGTGGGAGAATTTTTATGATGAAGGAAGGAACCAGCAGAGAAAAGCCACAATCCCAAGTCCACAGGAGAGCACAGAGAAATTCAAGCATGGGTTCAGCAACTAAAGGATATGGGAGTAGACTAAAGTACATCCTTATGGGAAATTAATTAATGTGCTGACTCTAAAATTCCTCTCCCACACCTTGCACATAAAGAGGGATTAACCTATAACATGTGCTCCTTGATCAAAACTGAAAGAATCATTTCATAAATTTTATAAATAAGTGGGGAATGAGGCTGACAAAAGGTTCTTGCAGTGGATGTTTGGACCAGATCATAAAGCATTGAAACCCAGCTTTCTTATACAGTCCATTTCATCAGTGTCTTATAGTTTTCTGAGTAAAGTTCTTTTACCTCCTTAGTTAAATTTATTTCTAGATATTTTATTCTTTTTGATGTGATTGTGAATGGGATATGTTCTTAATTTCTCTTTCTAATAGTTCATTGTTAGCATATAGAAATGCAGCAGATTTCTGTTTATTAATTTTGTATCCTGCAGCCTTACCAAATTCATTGATGAGCTCTAGTAGTTTTTTGCTGGCATCATTAGAATTTTCTATGTATAGTGTCATGTCACCTGTAAACACTGACAGTTTTACTTCTTCCTCTCTAATTTGGATACTTTTATTTCTTTTTCTTGCCTAATTGCTGTGGCAAAGACTTCCAATACTATGTTGAATAAAAGTGTCCAGAGTGGGCATTCTTCTCTTGTTCCTGATCTTAGAGAAATGCTTTCAATATTTCACCATTCAGTATGTTGTTAGCTCTGGACTTATCATATGTGGCCTTTATTATGTTGAGGTATGTTGCCTCTGTACTCACGTTTTTGAGAGTTTTTATCATAAATTGATGTTGAATTTTTTCAAAAGCTTTTTCCACATCTATTGAGATGATAATATGATTTTTATTCTTTAATGTGTTAACGTGGTATATCACATTGATTGATTTGCAGAGATTGAACCATACTTGTGTCCCTGGGATAAATCTCACTTGATCATGGTATATGATCCTTCTTTTTAACTGTTTTTTTCTCCATTTTCCTTTTTTTTTTTTAAATCTTTATTGGAGTATAATTGCTTTACAACATTGTGTTACTTTTTGCTCTATAACAAAATGAATCTGCTATACGTATACATATATCCCCATATCCCCGCCCTGTTGCATCTCCCTCCCACCCTCCTTATACCAACCCTCTAGGTGGTCACAAAGCACTGAGCTGATCTCCCTGTGGTATGCAGCTGCTTCCCACTAGCTATGTTTACATTTGGTAGTGTATATATGTCCATGCGACTCTTTCACTTCTTCCCAGCTTACCCTTCCCCCTCCCCATGTCCACAGTTCCATTCTCTACGTCTTTTTTCATGTTTGCCCGTAGGTTCTTCAGAATCTTTTTTTTTTAGATTCCATATATATATGTGTTAGCATACACTATTTGTTTTTCTCTTTCTGACTTACTTCACTGTGTATGACAGACTATAGGTCCATCCACCTCACTACAAATAACTCAATTTCATTTCTTTTTATGACTGAGTAATATTCCATTGTATATATGTGCCACATCTTCTTTATCCATTCATCTCTTGATGGACACTTAGGTTGCTTCCATGTCCTGACTATTGTAAATAGAGCTGCAATGAACATTGTGGTACATGACTCTTTGCATTATGGTTTTCTCAGGGTATATGCCCAGTAGTGGGATTGCTGGGTAGTATGGTAATTCTATTTTTAGGTTTTTAAGGAACCTCCAAACTGTTCTCCATAGTGGCTGTATCAATTTACATTCCCACCAACAGTGCAAGAGGGTTCCCTTTTCTCCACACCCTCTCCAGCATTTATTGGTAGATTTTTTGATGATGGCCAATCTGACTGGTGTGAGGTGATACCACATAGTAGTTTTGATTTGCATTTCTCTAATGATTAGTGATGTTGAGCATACTTTCATGTGTTTGTTGGCAATCTGTATATCTTCTTTGGAGAAATGTCTATTTAGGTCTTCTGCCCATTATTGGATTGGGTTGTTTTGTTTTTTTTTTGATACTGAGCTGCATGAGCTGCTTGTAAATTTTAGAGGTTAATCCTTTGTCAGTTGCTTCATTTGCAAATATTTTCTCCAATTCTGAGGGTTATCTTTTCATCTTGTTTATGTTTTCCTTTGCTGTGCAAAAGCTTTTGAGTTTCATTAGGTCCCATTTGTTTATTTTTGTTTTTATTTCCATTTCTCTAGGAGGTGGATCAAAAAGAATCTTGCTGTGATTTATGTCATGGAGTGTTCTGCCTATGTTTTCCTCTAAGAGTTTGATAGTGTCTGGCCTTACATTTAGGTCTTTAATCCATTTTGAGTTTACTTTTCTGTATGGTGTTACGGAGTGTTCTAATTTCATTCTTTTACATGTAGCTGTCTGGTTTTCCCAGCACCACTTATTGAAGAGGCTGCCTTTTCTCCATTTTATATTCTTGCCTCCTTTATCAAAGATAAGGTGACTATATGTGCATGGGTTTGTCTCTGGGCTCTCTATCCTGTTTCCTTGATCTATATTTGTGTTTTTGTGCCAGTATCATAATGTCTTGATTATTTTAGCTTTGTAGTATAGTCTGAAGTCAGATAGCCTGTTTCCTCCAGCTCTGTTTTTCCTTCTCAAGATTGCTTTGGCTATTTGGGGTCTTTTGTGTTTCCATACAAATTGTGAAATTTTTTGTTCTAGTTCTGTGAAAAATGCCATGGGTAGTTTGACAGGGATTGCACTGAATCTGTAGATTGCTTTGGGTAGTAGAGTCATTTTCACAATGTTGATTCTTCCAATCCAAGAACATGGTATATCTCTCCATCTGTTTATATCATCTTTAATTTCTTTCATCAGTGTCTTTTAGTTTTCTGTACAGGTCTTTTGTCTCCTTAGGTAGGTTAATTCCTAGGTATTTTATTCTTTTTGTTGCAATGGTAAATGGGAGTGTTTTCTTGATTTCACTTTCAGATTTTTCATCATTAGTATATAGGAATGCCAGAGATTTCTGTGCATTAATTTTGTATCCTGCTACTTTACCAAATTCATTGATTAGCTCTAGTAGTTTTCTGGTAGCATCTTTAGGATTCTCTATGTATAGTATCATGTCATCTGCAAACAGTGACAGCTTTACTCCTTCTTTTCCGATTTGGATTCCTTTTATTTCTTCTTCTTCTCTGATTGCTGTGGCTAAAACTTCCAAAACTATGTTGACTCATAGTGGTGAGAGTGGGCAACCTTGTCTTGTTCCTGATCTTGGTGGAAATGCTTTCGGTTTTTCACCATTGAGAATGATGTTGGCTGTGGGTTTGTCATATATGGCCTTTATTATGTTGAGCTAAGTGCCCTCTATGCCTACTTTCTGGAAGGTTTTTATCATAAATGAATTTTGTCAAAAGCTTTTTCTGCATCTATTGGGATGATCATATGGTCTTTATCCTTCAGTTTGTTAATATGTTGTATCACATTGATTGATTTGTATATATTGATCAATCCTTGCATTCCTGGGATAAACCCCACTTGGTCATGGTGTATGATCCTTTTAATGTGCTGCTGGATTCTGTTTGCTAGTATTTTGTTGAGGATTTTTGCCTCTGTGTTCATCAGTGATATTGGCCTGTAGTTTTCCTTCCTTGTGACATCTTTGTCTGGTTTTGGTATCAGGGTGATGGTGGCCTTGTAGAATGAGTTTGGGACTGTTCCTCCCTCTGCTATATTTTGGAAGAGTTTGAGAAGGATAGGTGTTAGCTCTTCTCGAAATATTTGATAGAATTCGCCTGTGAAGCCATCAGTTCCTAGGCTTTTGTTTGTTGGAAGAATTTTTATCACAGTTTCAATTTCATTGCTTGTGATTGGTGTGTATGATCCTTTTAATGTACTGTTGAATTCAGTTTGCTACATTTTGTTGAGGATTTTTGCACCTATGTTCATCAGTGATATTAGCCTGTAATTTTCTTTTTTTATGATATATTTGTATGGTTTTGGTATCAGGGCAATGCTGGCCTCATAGAATGAACTTGAAAGTGTGCTTTTGCAATTTTTTTGGAACAGTTTGAGAAGGATATTGTTAATTCTTCTCTAAATGTTTGTTGAATTCAACTGTGAAGCTGTCTGGTCCTACACTGTTTTTTGTTGGTAGTTTTGTGATTACTGATTCAATTTTCTTACTGGTAATTAGTCTGTTTAAAATTTCTATTTGTTCCTGGTTCAGTCTTGGGAGATTATTCATTTCTAGGAATTTGTTCATTTCTTCTAAGTTGTTCACTTTGTTGGCATAAAACTGTAGTAATCTTTTATGATCCTTTGTATTTCTGTGGTATCAGTTGTAACTTCTTTTTCATTTCTGATTTGATTGATTTAAGTCTTCTCTCTTTTCTTGAAGAGTCTGGCTAAAGGTTTATCAATCTTTGTTATCCATTTGAAGAACCAGCTCTTAGTTTCATTGATCTTGTCTTCTTTTTTTTAGGTCTCTCATTTATTTCTGTTCTGATCTTCATTTCTTTCCTTCACTAACTTTCAGTTTTGTTTTTTCTTTTTCTAATTCCTTTAGGTGTAAGTTTAAGTTGTTGATTTGGGTTTTTTCTTGTTTCCTGTGGTAGGCTTGTAATGCTGTAAGCCTCGAAACTGCTCTTGCTGAGTCCCATAGATTTTGGATCATTGTGTTTCCATTTTCATTTGTCTCCAGGTATATTTTTATTTCTTCTCTGATTTCTTCAGTGATCCATTGGTTGTTTAGTAGCGTATTGTTTAAACTCACGTGTTTGTGTTTTTGCAAGTTTTTTTTTTAATATTAGACTTCTAGTCTCATATTGTTGTGTCAGAAAAGATGCTTGATATGATTCCAATCTTAAATTTACTAAGACTTGTTTGTTGCATAGCATATTGTCTATCCTGGACGGTGTTCCATGTGAACTTGAAAAAAATATGCATTCTTCTGCTTTTGGATGGAATATTCTATATTTATCTGTTAAGTCCATCTGATATAATATGTTGTTTAACGCCAGTGTTTCCTGATTGATTTTCTGTCTGGATGATCTGTCCAGTAATGTCAGTTGGGTGTTAAAGTTCCCTACTATTATTGTATTACTGTCAGTCTATCCCTTTATGTCTGTTAATAATTTGCTTTATGTATTTAGGTCCTCCTGTGCTGGGTGCACATCCATTTACAAGTGTTATACCTTCTTCTTGAATTGATCCCTTGATCATTATGTAATGTCTTTCTTTGTCTCTTACTACAGTCTTTGTTTTACAGTCTATTTTTTCTGATATAAGTATTGCCGCCACAGTTTTCTTTTCCTTTCCATTTTCAAGGAATACCTTTTCCCATTGCCTCACTTTCAGTCTGTGTATCTTTAGCTCAAGAGTGAGTCTCTTGTAGGCAGCATATAGATGGGTCTTGTTTTTGTATCCAATGAGCCACTCTGTGTCTTTTTTTTTTTTTTTTTTTTTTTGCGGTATGCGGGCCTCTCACTGTTGTGGCCTCTCCCGTTGCGGAGCACAGGCTCCAGACGTGCAGGCTCAGCGGCCATGGCTCACGGGCCTAGCTGCTCTGTGGCATGTGGGATCTTCCTGGACCGGGGCATGAACCCGTGTCCCCTGCATCGGCAGACGGACTCTCAACCACTGCGCCACCAGGGAAGCCCCCACTCTGTGTCTTTTGATTGTAGCATCTAGTCCATATATTTTTAAAGTAATTAGTGATAGGTATGTTCTCCTTTCCATTTTGTTAATTGTTTGGTCGTTGTTTTTGTAATTATTTTTGTGTCTTTCTTCTCTTCCTTGTGATTTGATGGCTATCTTTAGTGCTATGTTGGCATTCCTTTCTCTTTTTCGTGTGTGTTTAGATTTTTGGTTTGTGGCTACCAAAAGTTCTTCAAAAGGATAACATAAATTGCTGATCGTTCACATACGCTTAAGAACCCTAAATTTTTACTCTCCTCACCCGCTATGTTTACTGGTTTTGACATCATATTTTACATCTTTTTGATTTATGTAGCCCTCAACTACTTATAATGGATATACACAATTTTACTACTTTTGTCTTTAAACCATCCTACTAGCTTTATACATGGTTGATTTACTACTGTTACTGTATATTTGCCTTTACCAATGAGATTTTTTTCCTTTCGTTATTTTCATATATCTAGATGTGGCCTTTTCTTTTTCACGTAGAAAAGTTCCTGTAACATTTCTTGGAAGCTGGTTTGGTGATGCAGAACTCTTAGCTTTTGCTTGTCTGTAAAACTTTTGATCTCTCCATCAAATCTATATGAAAGCCTTGCCAAATAGAGTATTCTTGGTTGTAGGTTTTTCCCTTTCATCACTTTAAGTACATCTTGCCACTCACTTCTGGCCCTGCAGAGTTTCTCCTGAAAAGTCAGCTGATAGCATTATGGAAGTGCCTTTGTATGTAACTTGTTGCTTTTCCTTTTGCTGCTTTTTAATATTCTCTCTTTATCTATAATTTTTGCAGTTTTAATTGCAATGTTTCTTGGTGTGCTCCTATTTAGGTTGATCCTGTTTTGTGCTTCCTGGACCTGGATGTCTTTCCTTTTCCAGGTTAGGGAAGTTTTCAGCTATTATGTCTTCAAATATGGTCTCTGCCCCTTTCTCCCTCTTCTTCTGGGACCCCTATAATATGAATGCTAGTATGCTTGATGTAGTCCCAGAAGTCTCAAACTATCCTCCTTTCTTTTTATTCCTTTTTCTTTTATCTGTTCCTTCAGTGATTTCCACTGCTGTGTCTACCAGCTCACTGATCCATTCCTCTGTATCATATAATCAACTGTTAATTCCTTCTAGTGTATTTTTAAAGTTGTATTTCTGCATTTTTTATTACTGAGATACAACTGAAATATTATAGTATTTTTTAAATGAAGTATAGTTGACTTACAGTAGTATTTTAGTTTTGGATATACAGCATAGCAATTCAGTATTTTTACAGATTACACTCCATTGAAAGTTATTACAAGATAATGGCTATAATTCCCTGTGCTGTACAATATCTCTTTGTTGCTAATCTGTTTTATATACAGTAGTTTCATCTCTTAATCCCATACCCGTATCTCATCCCCACCCGCTTCCCTCTCCCCACTGGTAAGCACGAGTTTGTTTTCTATATCTGTAATTCTGTTTTTGTTTTTCTATATACATTCACTTGTTTTATTTTTTAGGTTTCACATATAAGTGATATCATATAGTATTTTTCTTTATCTGTCTGACTTAATTCAGTAAGCATAATATTCTCCAGGTCCATCCATGATGCTGCAGTTGGCAGAATTTCATTCTTTTTTTTATGGCTGAATAATAATCCATTCTATATATGTACCACATCTTCTTTATCCATTTGTATGTTGATGGACACTGGATTGCTTACATATCTTGGCTATTGTAATTAATACTTATGTGGACATTGGGGTGCATGTATCTTTCAAATTAGTGTTTTCATTTTTTCCCAGATATATACACAGAAGTGGAATTGCTGGATTATAACATAGTTCTATTTTTAGTTTTTTGAGGAACCTCCATACTGTTTTCCATAGTGGCTGTACCAATTTACATTCCCACAAACAGTGTACAAGTGTTCCCTTTTCCCCACATCCTTGCCAACATTTGTTATTTGTGGTCTTTGTGATGATAGCTATTCTAAGAGGTGTGAGGTGATAGCTCATTGTCATTTTGATTTGCATTTCTCTAAAAATTAGCAAATGTTGAGCATCTTTTCCTGTGCCCGTTAGCTGTGTATATGTCTTCTTAGGAAAATGTCTTTTCAGCTCTTCTGCCCCATTTTTTGATTGGATTGTTTGGGTTTTTTGACATTGTTTTTTTTGATATTGAGTTGTATGAGCTATTTATATTTTTTGGATATTAACCCCTTGATGGTCATATCATTTGCAAATATTTTCTCCCATTCTTTAGGTTGTTGTCTTGTTTTGTCAATGGTTTCCTTTGCTGTGCAAAAGCTTGTAAGTTTGATTAGGTCCCATTTATTTATTTTCGCTGTTGTTTCTTTTGCCTTAGGAGACTGATCCAAAAACTGTTGCTAAGATTTATGTCAAAGATTGTTCTATGTTCTCTTCTAGGAGTTTTATAGTTTCAATTCTTACATTTAGGTCTTTAATCCATTTGGAGTTTATTTTTGTAGTTGGTGAGTAAATGTTCTATTCTCATTGTTTCACATGTGGCTGTCCAGTTTTCCCAGAACCACTTATTGAAGAGACTGTTTTCTCCATTGTATATTCTTGCCTTTGTCATAGATTAGTTGACCATAGGTGCTTGGGTTTATTTCTGGGCTCTCTATTCTGTTCTGTTGATCTATACTAAGGAGAAATGTTAAAGAGAGAGTTTCAATTTCAAATGAAAGGACTCTAATGATATCTCAAAGTCATATGAAAATATAAAGTTCTCCAGTACAGGTAAGTACATAAACAAATATCAAAACCAGTATTATTATAATTTTGGCTTATAATTCTTCTCCTTGTTTTCTACAGGATTTAAAAGACAAATGCATAAAAATGATTATAAATCTGCTAATGAATACATGACATATAAAGATATAATTTATAACATCAATAAGATAAAAGGTGAAAGCAGAGCTATAAAGGAAAAATTTTTAATGCAATTGAAATTAAGTTGGTATCAATTTAAGATAGAATAAATTTGAATCCACACAGTCTGACTTGCAGAGCCTGCACTTTTAACCAGCCAGTGACAACTGCCCAGGAAAATAGTCAAATGAAAACCACAGAAAAATATCCATTTCCTTTTGTCTTAACAACATTTGTTGTAATTTTGTTCTTTTTCATCTAGGCCATCAAGACTTATTTATCCCAGTGTTCCCTCGAAACACAGTTCACTGTGCTTTGGCTTTCAGTGGAAGTTAGTTGACAGTAAAACTAAATGAACAGAATTCCTCTTCCTCTCCCTCTCCTTCCATTTACTCTGACAGGAGAAGCAAAGAAGAGAAATGAAAATACTGACCTCCACACTGTATAACAGTTTCTCGACACTTGTCTTTGTGTGATAAAAGACCATTTACATATCTGTACTTGATAGACCTAGAAAATGATAAGCATAGGTCCAGTGTAACATGTTATAAGGTTTTTGTCTGTAAAGCTTCAAGAATATGTATACTGACAGAATCTATCCCATTCAGCAAACAATTGCCTTATACCCAAAGGACATTTCCTTAGATCCATATTTATTTTTTTTAGACCCAAATCCATTGTGGGAGAGAAAGGGATTATGAGTCCCTCTCTATCCAGGCTGCAGGATGGAAGTGAGAATTGCAGTAACTTACTGCAAAACCCCTGGCTTTGCTGTGTCACAGGAGCCCCCATTCTTTTCTGGGAATGCAAGATTTTCAGTACCAAGATGTCCTCTAGTAAAAGCCCTTCTCTGTGAGGAGGAATGGGTAAAGGAGGCAGAAGGAGCACCAAATATAACACAATACAGTGTGACTTTATAAGGTCAAAATTAAATTTCCCCCAAATTGTAACATTTTCAAGCATGAAGCAGTATGGCTTTGCCCCGATCTCCCATGACTATAACAGGTATTTAGAAACAGGTGACCTCATTCAGAACATCCAATAAAGTCTGCACCTGGGAGAAGCTACAGGGACTGGACCTATAGTTAATAAGTGTGGTGAGTCAGGTTAGAGTTTTAATTAGCACTGCAGTCCATATCAAAACACCTGGGGTACTAATCAACTGAGTGATCCAGTCGGACAAACTGCTTGGAAATCTCTGGATGAAGGCTGTAAATCTGCACTTCCATAGGCTTGCCAGTTGATTACTGCTTTACCTCCAAGGTTTTTTTAACAGTTTTGTTGAGATATAATTAACATATAATAAACTGCACATATTTAAAGTGTACAGCTGATAAGTTTTGCTGTAGGTATACACCATGGAACCATTACCACAATCAAGATAGTGAACATATCCATCACCCCCCAAATTTTCCTGGTGCCACTTTGTAATCCATCCATCTGGCCCCTCCCAGGCCCCCCCGCCAAGCAACCACTGATCTGCTTTCTGTCACTGGATTAGTTTGCGTTTTTGAGAGTTTTATATAAATGGAATCATTCATAAGCTTAAGACTGCCATAAAAGAAAAATCTGAATTTAGGAAAAGTTTTTGCACAGTAGAAGGTGATGTTTATAACAGAAGTGAAGTTGATATGTATATTTTTTCTATAATACTTTCCTCCTCAATGACTGGCCTTTTTATATGAATTTCTGTTTTTACATTATTATTAAATAATATAGCATATCTAAACATAAGATATTTCCTTTTAAATTAAAATTTTAGCAATATTTCATTTTTATATCCAAAAGCTACCTCCTGAACCCGAAGTTGTTTCACTTGATCTTGGTTGCCTTCTCTCTTTAATGTTTTTACAGAGCATATAGGATTGGTCAATGCAGAGATGTCAAAGTGCTTAGGCTGATATCCTTGGGAACTGTGGAGGAGATCATGTACTTACGACAGGTATACAAGCAGGTAAATATATTTCCCTTTTTCTAATTAAAAGTAAACACTTGTCAGTTTTCAAAAATAATAAATTTGTGTACAAATATGTTTTTTATTTTATTCTAGCTATAATAAAAAATTTAATAAGATTATGAAATATGCTCTAGAATACACTTCTATAAAACAGATTAAATCTTAAGTTCATTGAATTTTAGAGCTGAAAGTTTCTTAGAGCAGTACTTCTTTAATGTGCACATGAATTACCTAGGGATCTTTAAAATTTAGATTCTGTTTTAGTAGTTCTGGGTGGAGCACAAGATTCTGCATTTTTAACAAGCTCCCAGAAGTGCCAACACTACTAGTCTGCAGATCACAATTTGAGTAGCAAGGTCACAGCTCCCCAAACTGTGGGCCAAGATGTAAGTGTATGCCACAGATGGGGTACAGGTGCACCCAGACATCCTACAGCTCTCTGGGCAGCAAGATTATCTAAGCCAGCTTCCAGCCTTGAGTAACCTCCTCTTTGAGTAGATGTTCACATGTTTCCATTATCTATGTGTGCATGAAGAAGATTGGAGAGGAATACCTTAGGGATATCTAATACAAATGTTTCATGTTGTATATAATGAAACTGGGATCCAGGACACCCCAGTAAATGAAATTATAGGAACAGAACTCAAGTGCACTAACTACTGTGCTGGTGCTTTTAAAATTCATCTAAAATTGCATTAACTCTTTAATACCCTTAGGGTATCAATTACTACTCCATTTATGCCTCTAAATAAAGTTTAGTTAGTCTGTAACTGCCCACTTGAGAAGATCTGGAATGAGGTTCAAGTTTAATTATAAATGTGAAATTTGAATTACTCCCTATATATTCAGCTGGAATCTGTTTAAGAGCAAACATCTGCCACATGTGGTGGTAGTTAACCTAAGAATGATCCAGTCTTAAATTTATGCTATTTTCTTAATTCTAAAAATAGAATTGTACACAGCAGTGTTTATTTTTCTTAAAGCATTTAGCTCTGTAAGAAACCTTTAATCTTTTTGTTCTTAGGTATAGCACAACTACTTGAAAATTATTTTTTCAGACATTAACTAATCTTGGAAAAAAGTAGGATATTATTTTTTCATCTTAGGAGCAGCTGTTTAGGATACTATCTTTGACTTGTCACAAGTAAGAGTCTTTCCTCAATCACATAGTAAGTTTTCTTGATCCCATTACTATATGTATTTCCTTTTTGCCTTTTCATCTGACTCATTTAATGAAATAAAATGGCCTGTTATATAATATATAATAATATGTAATAAAAAAGCTTCAGAAGATAAGAGTAATTTAAGTTTTCAGAACTTTGTATGATCTAATTGCTTATTAAAAGAAGCCACTTAAGGAACATTCAGCCATACAACTTGATAAGCACAAATAAAGTTAAGATGGCAATCATATGAGGAAATGGCATAAATGTGATTTAAACATTGATTGGAATTTGAACCAAGGGTGCAAATGGCAAACACACTCTAGCCTCACAAGTGTTCCTCAAATCTCTTGGGGGGAAAACAATCCAAAATGATGTTTAAAAATCCTATAAAAATGTTGGAAAGAAAAAATAGTTCTCTCTGTGGGCCAAAAATGATAAGGAACCCTAAAAGACAAAGGGCAGTTGAGATGAGATTGAAGGAAGAAACAAAGCTAAACTCAGTCATGAGAAGACTACTGGAAAAGGTAGGTACAACTTGTGAATATTCCAAGCTTAGAGTCAACAGATACTAAAAATAGAAAGGAGCCTCGGGTTAACTGTGATGCCCCCTCTTTGGGGCATTATTAATGATCTAACAAGGTGGTTTAACCCTTATGATCTTTCCCCCATTGTACCAGATTGCAGACAAAGGAAATGTCTGCTCTCAATTAGGAACAATAAGTAGAAATACTGGAAGGAAGGAAACAAAGCTCTAAATTTTTGCTGAAATCGAGAAGAAAGTCCAAAATAATAAATACTTGCAAACCCCTCCACCTGCTGCCTGCTTTGAATAATTACTGCAGTAGGCCTAGATAAGCCCGTAAGGCATTTGAAGACAGATGAATATCCCCCCACGCCTCCAAAAAAATAATTAGTATTGAACAGTTTAGGAAAATAAACACCATGAAAATGGCCCTCAAAGATACCAGGTCCTAATCCCTGGAACCTATAAATGTTACTTTATATGGAAAAAAGGGTCTTTGCAGATGTGATTAAATTAAGGATTTTTGAGATGGGGAGATTAGCCTGGATTGTCCAGGTTGGCCCTAAATCATAAGCATTCTTATAAGGAGGAAGCAAAGGGAAATCTGACAGAGACAGAAGAGAAGCCAGTGTAACCACAGAGACGAGATTGGAGCTATGTAATTATAAACTAAGGAATGCTGGCAGCCACCAGAAGTGAAAAGAGGCAAGGAATGGATCTTCCCCTAGAGCCTATGAAGAGAACATGGCTCTGCCAAAACTTGATTTCATTCTGGTGATACTGATATCAGACTTCTAACCTCCTGTGAGAACTGTAAGAGAATACATTTCTGTTGTTTTAAGCCACCAAGTTTATGATAATTTATTACAAGAGATATAGGAACTCATATAGGCACTAAAAAAGAATTACATCAGAGAAAACAAAATTAATAGAAAAGAGTAAAAGATTTTTAAAGAAATATAACTATTCAAAAGGTAAATGAGGAGCTTCCCTGGTGGCACAGTGGTTGAGAGTCCGCCTGCCAATGCAGGGAATACGGGTTTGTGCCCCGGTCCGGGAGGATCCCACGTGCCGCGGAGCGGCTGGGCCCGTGAGCCATGGCTGCGGAGCCTGCATGTCCAGAGCCTGTGCTCCGCAACGGGAGAGGCCACAACAGTGAGAGGCCCGTGTACCGCAAAAAAAAAAAAAAAAAAAAGGGTAAATGAGGTTGTAGGATCCTGGGAACAACAAAAGACTACTAGAAAAAAAATCCATTAGAGATCCAGAAAACAAGAAACTCCAGCAATAGGCTGAATAGCAAAGAACAAAATTTTCATCTAAAAGAAAGAGCCATGCAATTCTTCTAGATTACAGAGCAAAAAGAGGTAGAACAAACACATGTAAGAAAACTTAGGAGAAATGAAGGCTAGATCTAGAAGTTCCAATATCAGTCTTATAGTCGAGCAAGGGAACAGAAGAAAGAGAAGGAAGAAGCCCCAAAGGATGAGAGTCCACAGATTATATGAACCCACTGAGTGTTAAATAGGATGAATGAAAATAGATCCATACTTACATTGTCTTTCTATAATTGTAAAACCCTTAAAATTTCCAGAGATAAGCTTCATGGAGAGAAAAAAAATTGTCTACAAGAGTACTAGAATTAAATAGATAGCTAACTTCTTAATAGCAATACTGGATATTTCAGAGCAGTAACTTCAAATGAGGGGAAATAGCTCTATATTGTCAAAGAAAGTGAATTTTTAATTCAAAACTTTTCCACAGTGGTGGAAATTTTTCCTTCAGTGGTGAGTTCTATCAAACATTTAATATTCTTTTTGAGAACAGAGGAGGGAACAATTCCAGCCTACTTTAGAAAGATAGAAGAATCCCAATGCCAGAATTGGCAAAGACATTACAAGAACAGAAAATTATAGACAAATATGTCTCATGAACATAAATGTAAAAATCTTTAACAAAGCCTCTGTTAGAAGTTGAATTGTGCCTCCCCCCAAAAAGAAACATAAAATAAAAAACATGTTGAAGTCCTTAACCCCTGGTACCTGTGAATGGGATCTTATTTGGAAGTAAGGTCTTTGCAGATGTAATCAAGTTAAATAAGGTTATACTTATTTAACCTATTTTATTATGGTGGGCCCTAATTCAATGACTGATTTCTTATAAGAGGGAAATTTGAATACAGACAGACACAGAAGGAGGATGCCATGTGATGACAGAGGCAAAGATCGGAGTGATGAAGCTGCAAACTGAGGAATGCCTAGGATTGCCAGCAACCACCAGAAACTAGGAAGAGGAAAGGAAGGATATTCCCTTAGAACCTTCAGAGAGAGCATGGCCCTGCCAATATCTTGATTTCAGACTTTTAGCCTCCAGAACTGAGAGAGAATAAATTTCTGTTGTTTTACACCACCTGGTTTATGGTACTTTGTTACAGCAACCTTAGGAAACTGATATAGCCTCTAAGGCAAATATTGTAAATTTGACTACATTTTTATATGAAACTTCTATATGACAAACAAACTATAAGCCAAATTAAAGGAGAGACCAGAGAAGATGCTTACCATAAGTATAATAAACAAATTAGCATCTATTATATATAAAGAACTCCTACAAACCAATAAAAAGACTGATTAGGCATTTTAGTGAAGAAAAAATACAAACAGTTAACATGTATATGAAAAGATGTTTAACTACACTTATAATGGAGAAGTAAAAAATAAGATTGTGTTCTGCACGTTCTGCAAAAGACATTTTTGTTTTGTTCTGTGGGTTTTTTTAGGGAGGTGAGGAGATTGGCATTGCTCATTGTTGGTGGGGATATTTTTAAAGAGGTGCTAATATAGTGTTTTTGAGAATACAGCTTGGTGCACTTATTTTAGAAGCTAATTTAACAGCATTTTTAAAATGCACTTTCTCCCTATTTACCTGGCAGAAATATTCTCACATATGCACATTGAAGGATGACAAGGATTTATATTCAGAATTGTTAGTATTTGTTCAAAAAATGAAAAAAGGAACAGCCTAAATGTGCAATAGTAACAGAATTAACATAAATTCTGATATACCCATATACAGCAAAAAAAATTTTTTTAAGATTATAGAGCAAATGTACTGATGTGGCACAATCTTTAAGACATTTTAAGTGGGGCAAAAGTAACTTGCAGAACAAGTATATCAATTGTGTTTATTTATAAAACTGTTTCTACATGTATATATAAATAGTTTTAACTGCATTGAAAAAGATCTAGGAAGGATAAACCTAAACATTACAGTGTTGGTTAGACTGATAAGGGATGATCTGTGTTGTTCAAGGGGGACTTGCCCTTTGATGTTTTTGTTTATGTTTGTTGTGATAATGCCTTCACAACATAAAATATAAAGTATATTTCATACTTTAAAAAAATCACTTATACAGCAACTGCACTCCTTCAGGTTTGGAGCATTGCATGTAATCTAAAATTTGGCATTCAGAAATTCATCTTTCATATATATGTAATTTATTTAGAAATTAATATGTATTTACAGAAGAGTTACAAGATCAGCACAGAGAACTCCCAATTAACTTCACCCAGATTCCCCAGTTGTTAACATTTTACCACATTTGCTTTCTCTTTCTCTCAGCCATGATCTTTATTCTTTTTCTGAACCGTTTGAGAGGAAGTTGAAGATTTATCACCTTTAAATTCTTTGTTTTCTCCCAAGTAAGGACACCGTCCTGTTTATATGTACATATAAAAATAGCTTTATGCATTATAAACACTCAGTTTTACATATTGTTCTGCAACTTGCTTCTCCCTCACCGCCCCCCCCCTCAACTCTCCTCTCAAAAATGCAGTTATCCAGGGGCTTCCCTGGTGGCGCAGTGGTTGAGAGTCCGCCTGCCAATGCAGGGGACACGGGTTCGTGCCCCGGCCCGGGAGGATCCCACATGCCGCGGAGCCTGCGCGTCCGGAGTCTGTGCTCCGCAATGGGAGAGGCCACAACAGTGAGAGGCCCGTGTACCTCAAAAAAAAAAAAAAAAAAAAAGCAGTTATCCAAATCAAGAAACTAACACTTATACAGCATTACCTTGTAATCCATAGAACCCATTCAGATTTCATCAGCTTTCCTGGCAATGTCTCCTTTCTCATTCTGGCTCAGGGTCCAATCCAGGATCATAATTACATTTCTTTTTGTGTCTCTTAAGTTTTCTTCAACCTTAAGTTACCCAGGCTTTTCTGGTCTTTCATGATCTTGACAGTTTTAAAAATAAAGCCTTTCCTTGTGTATGCTTTCCCTCAACATATGTCCATTTGATGTTTCCTCATCTTCCAACTCAAGACAAGAAGCCTTGGCAAGAATGGTACAGAAAGAATGCTGTGCTCTTCTCATTGCATTGGTCAGAAGGCACCTGGTGGTGACCTGATCCACCACTGGTGATACTAACCTTGATCACCTGTCAAGTTTGTGTCTGCCAGCTTTTTGCACTGCAGAGTCACCACTTTTTTCATTTGTAAAATAGTATATATTTTATGGGGAGATCATCAGAGACTATGCCCATATAGTCAGCCCTCTGTATCCATGGGTTCTGCATCCTCAGATTCAGCCAACCATGGATTCAAAGTATTCAGAAAGAAAATTCCAGAAAGTTCCAAAAGCAAAACTTGAATTTGCTGTGTGGACTCATGAGATAGTATTTTAGTAACAGATTTTAGTAACCCACTGAATATCATTAATGATTTTTATGTTCAAACTCTCATTTTTTGACCAGTGAGAACCCCTTCAAGGGGGCTTCTGCGTCATTTTGACAAGCCCTCATCATGCTTATTGCACTTCCTTACTGTGGTAGGCTGAATAATGGCCCCCCACAGATATCCACATCCTAATTCCCTGAACTGACCTGGATTATGTGAGTGGGCCCAGTGTAATCACAAGGGTCCTTATAAAGGGAGGCGTAGCAGTAGGGTCAGAAAAAGGAAAGAAGAAGGCAATGTGATAACAGAAGCAGAGGGTTAGAGGATGATACGAAGATGCCTCATTACTGGCCTTGAGGATAAAGGAAGTGGTCATGAACTCTAACATGATGAATATTCCTTTTTTACTTCTTGCATCTCTTGTATATTGTGAAGAAATCTAAGCATTTTATAGCCTTGTATGGGTTCTTCTTAAGATAGAAACTAAGCTACATTTTCCAAATACTGATTTTTTTCCCTACCCTCTTGAATTCTAACATGATTTTGTTATAGTTACCCTACAGATGGATGCATCTGGCCTTCACTTTTACTGGAGCCACTTTGGAAAACTTAAGTACAAAATAATCTGCCTTTTATAAGTTTTGTGACAAAACTTTGGTAGGAGACTTATAAAGATTCAGATTAATGCTTACAAATTACTTTGGTGATTATATTTAGTAGTATAGCAGTCTGACAATACAGTGTTTAAGGAAGAGTCAGTAGCAAGGGTAAAATCATAGGTAACTGGGCCATCGAGTACATCATTTGCTATTGTGATTCTGTATTTCCAGGACTATAGCCCATATTTCTGGGACATTGATATAAAACTAATCAAGTTGGTATGTTGATCCATAACTTATGCAAACTTAGGTCCCAAGGGTCTTGTTTTTTTTTGTTTTTTTTTTTTGTTTTTTTTGCGGTATGCGGGCCTCTCACTGTTGTGGCCTCTCCCCATTGCGGAGCACAGGCTCCGGACGCGCAGGCTCAGCGGCCACGGCTCACGGGCCCAGCCGCTCCGCGGCATATGGGATCCTCCCGGACCGGGGCACGAACCCGTATCCCCTGCATCGGCAGGCGGACTCTCAACCACTGCGCCACCAGGGAGGCCCCCAAGGGTCTTGTTTTAAGAGGGACATCTGGATATGAGAAATTGATACAAGTATAAATTTTGAATTCAGCCAAACTCAGGTAAAAATTATAGAAATGATGCTTCCTAGTGAGGCAGCTGTGAGCAAGGCACTTAATTTCTTTGAATTTAAGTTCTTTTATTTCTAAAAGGGAGATGATAGTATCTTATAGGGTTGTAGGAATTAAATGAGAATGTAAAAATGCTAGACATGTGTTCAATAAATAGTAGCTATTATTAATAAGAATAATTTTATTTGCCTAAAGTAATTTATTATAGTGCAAATCAATCTGATGATAATTACCATAAAGTGTCTCTTCTTACTCATCCTTCCATTAGCAATAGATGGAAGTTATTTTTCATTCTTTGTTTCAAGAAATGTTAAGAGTGTACATGGGTTAATCAAATTGTATATACATTATATACAATAAAGTATCTAGTAAATAAAGAGATTACATTATGTTGGTACTAAAGTGGTATATGTCCTTAAGGGTTCCATGTCAGTGTTCTTTCTGTATTCAGAATTGTTTCAGAGATGCAATGTTGCCAAACAATGATTGGGTTTTTGCTGTTAGTTGACAATGTAACCATGGCCACAATTAGTTTGATACCAAACTAATTATTATGGTTATTATATAATTACTTTAGATTATAATTTAACTTTGGTGATGTAGCTACTATTTCTGCGAGTTTTAGTAGTTTCTATTGAAATGAGAGTCTAGAAAGGAGAAAAGTGTATTCAGATGTATGCCTTTTACATTTTACATCAGGTGGCTAGTCCATAGGGATATGATCTTGAGTCAGTTGTTAGAAAACAGATAAAATAGGAAATGTAAGATTTCTTCTTTAATAAAACTGGCCAGATTATTATTATTTCACCATAATGGCAGCATCTGCCAGGGAAATTAAAATAAAATTTCCTCCCTACGGAGATTCTGCCTGCTCCAGCTAAAGCTGTGTATATACAGGGAATGCCAGGAAATTCTGACATATTGTTGGAGCGAACACTTCAAACATCTTGTGTTTTTTCTGTTATAGCAACTTCACTGTGTGGTGGTTGGAAGTGAAAATGCCAAGCGGTATTTTGAAGCAGTTCAAGGATCAAAAGAGCATCGAGGAGAGCTTTTTGGGGTCTATAATCTCTTCAAACTGAGGTCCCAAGGGTCTTGTCTTACAAGGGACATCCTGGAGGTGTGAAATTTTTCTCTGATTTTTTTCAATATTTTAAACATGGATTTCTCCCTCAGGAAAATTGCTGGTGCCTTTTCAGAGAAAGTTTTGGTTTTCTTCTTAAAAAATGTTTTATGTTTAGAATTTCTACTTTTATAGAAATAGGAAATGAATTACCGTACCTCTAAACTAAGATTTTCCCCATGCATAGTTATAAATAATGTACATATACAAATTCAGATACATATACAAGACAGTATGACCTCCAAGGTCATTTTTAGACGGTAAAGAGAAATTTATTATTTTGAAAACAGCTGTTGATGTCAGGAACTAAAAAAAGAGCTTTCCTAAATAAACAAAAATATAAAATGTGTTTTGATTAAAAGTTACCAAATACTCCCTGAGATGCACTCTCATGTCTCATGGAGATTTTTGTTTTCTGTTCCCAATAAAAATTCCACACCAATATTTCAAACTCTCCCAGTTTTGTTCATCCTCAGGATACAGATGTTTCTTATTCTTAACAGGATATTTATATCCTTTAAAAAATCTTTTAAATTCTTTAATATACCAGAGTACTAAGAATATTAACCTATTTTTTAGTTAATATTGATATGAGTATCATAAAATCCTGGACTATCATTTTTTTCAATCCCATCATTATACATTTGAGGAAACTGAGTCTTGGAAAACTTAAGGATATTTCCTTTAACTTCCAGGACTTTGTAGTAAAACCTTAATATACTTCATTTTTTTAAATAGTACCATAAAAACAGTTCAAGGAACAATTGGTCCCTGTCCTTAAAGAACTTAGACCATCTTTATGGGAGGTGGAAGAGAACATTTACATACTGAACACGTAACATCAGTAAGCATATGTTAAGCAAGTTTAGTAGCAGTTCAAACGTGATCATCAATGGTTGGGGAAGAGGAAGGTATGTATGATTTGTATGTTGTGAATATTACAACTATTATACAATGTCTGATATATATTGCTGAGTTTTTATTTTATAGTAATTATTTGATTCTGAATTGAGTGACCCATTTAAAGTCTCCCTTTCTCTGTCTCTTTCTTGTTTTGAATATGCTATTTCTCTGATGGACTTGTTCTTTCCCATTCCTCTTCTATAATCAGTAAATAGCCTTGTTTGTCCTCCAGGACCCCCTCAGATCCTACGTCTAGCGTTGGGTAGTACTACCCAACGTACTAGAGTATATTCATGTTTCTAATTTGAAATCATTATCTGTAAAATGTATTAGTATTATATTACTTGTCCTGTTTTCTGCTGTGTATCAAATAGTTTTGTTCTCTTTTTTATCAGAATAGCCACCTATTCCTCTGTTAAAAAAGTGTTAGGTAAGACATTCCATATGACAAGTTATTAAATGGAAAGTTCTCTTATTCTCTGGTTGTCCTAAATATATGTTGTTTCTCCTCCAGGATTGTTTATTAATGACAGGACCCTCCATATCTTATACTTTGTTTATGGTAAAATATGCTTAACTGCTTGCTAGGCACATCATTGGCACTCAATTATTAAATTAAATTTTGAATTAAAATTGCTCATTTGTTATCAATCAGAATTTCGTAGATTCATGCTGTGCTTTTGGCCAAACGATGTTTTAAAATATTATTAGTCCAAGCCCTGCATAATGGAAACATATATTATAAAGTAAAAGAAGTATTTTACTTCCTATGATACATTTTTAATTTTTAAAGGTTGTAGAAAAATTCCTTTTAAAATGATTTAAGATGTAGAAATTTGAATATATAGAACACTTTTAATCTGATGATTTCTGGGCAGTTTAGTTCTATTTTGCATTGACTTTCTTTTAATGGTTTCCCTTTAGCGATAGATATTGAGAGCTAATGTCACAAATATTTATTGAGTATATGTTAAATGTCCAATACTATACATCATAGGACTAGGCATACAGAAATAAATAAAACAGACAAAAAGCCCTGCATACAAAATTTTACATTCTATTTGGGGGAAACAAATAATAAAGAGAAATATAACTGAAGTTAGTATATTATGATGATAGATTCTAAGGATAAAAATAGAGCAAGTAGATGAATAAGTTCTAGAGATCTACTACACAGCATGGTGAGTATTGTCAACAATACTATTATTATATACCTCAAAACTGCTAAAGGACTAGATCTTAAATGTTCTCACCACATAAAAGAATTGATAATTATATGCCATATTAGAGGTGTTAACTAAAGCTATGATGATAATCATATTACAGTATATAAATATATCAAATTAACACCTCATAGACCTTAAACGTACACAGTATTATATGTAAATTATATCTCAAAAAAAACCAAATAGAGCAAGGAAGGGAAATAGGGAGACTGTCAAGGAAAGAGCATTAAAATTTTAGATGGAGTAGCCAAGGAAGGATGCACTATGAGATTGCATTTGATTCTTGGAAGAGACAAGAAAGGAAGAGGTGTTTTAGACAGAGGAACAAATGCAAACAAAGGCCCTGAGGGAGGAGCATGCCCAGCATGATTTCAAAATGGCAAGGAAGCCAAAGTGGCTGGAGTGGAGTAATCAAAAGAGCAAAAGATGGGGCCAGAGAAATGACAGGAAACCAGATCCTGCAGGAACTTTGGCTTTGACTTGAGTGAGAACAAAAGCAATTAGAGTTCTGAACATCAGAATGACATAGTCTGATCTATACTATCTATTCTAAATGTTAAGAATTGGACTATAGAAGTACAAGAGCAGAAGCAAGAAGCCAGGTAGGAGGATACTGCAACAATCCAGCCAAGAGATGGTGGTTTGGGCCAGAGGGTAGTGGTGGATGCCCTGACGCACTGACAGGATTTGCTGCTGGATCGTCTGATAGGGTATGAGAAACAGGAGTTAAGGATGACTCCAAGTCAACAGAAGACTGGAGTTGCCATTTACCTATCACAAAGGGGTTCTGACAGCTTGTAGATATCTGTTGCTGCCAGTTGCATCTGTTGTAGGCATTTGGCTTCTGTTGAAGAGATAAAAGGGAGTTCTCGGACAGAGGCTTCCCATTCCCTTACAGTAATAGCCTCTAGGCACTGGAAGAAAAGATCTCATGACAATTCAGGAACTCTTTATCATTCTTTCAAGTTCTTTAGGGGTGATTCTCACATGTTGCCCTGGATACCAGGTAACTGGAACCATGCCATTGCTATATTATGAATATTGGTGTATTCGTAAGTTGGATATTTGTAACTCTGGTGATGATAGTATTATTTCCCCTTGTTCTATCAACAAATAAAGGCTTGAAAAGAGAAATAAATTTATTTCCTTTTGAAGAAGAATTTAATATTCTAGAATCTAGGCCATTAAATATCTCTGCTAAATGATATACCAAAAGCTATAAAAGCATACTTTCCTAAAAGATGTAGCAAGCCTATTATCTAATTAAGATTTTTTTAGTTTTATATTAGATGGATATTTTCATTTTAATGTCTACTACACTGAAGGAATCAATAAACATATTTTAATGAATATGAACTATAAACACACGAGCAATATAAACTAGAATATCGAGTTCCCAATACCCAACATCATCTGTGGTATTTAAAATGTTGATAATATGTCCTTACAGTTATTTCAGTATTATATAATATTTACACATATACAATAGTTATATAGTTATCATATAGACATAGTTATTGTGGCTATCACTACTGGGTAAATTTTTAACATTTTTTCACTCTCCCTCCCTACTAGGGCTTTTACTGGAGTTTGCCGAAAAATGTTATTAGTTATCTATCAGAAAAAGTAAGCTTATGATAAGAAGTAAGAATTTTTTATGAGCCCAGCCGGCTTCCACTGTGCCTCTATACTACCTAAGAATTATGATCATTTAAAAATATATATGAATTCCTTAATTAGCAAATTGAAAAATAGCATTAAGAGAGTTAAAGCAGGCTGTACTCAATTTTTTTTTTTTTTTTTTTGGCCACACCACGCATCTTGCAGAATCTTAGTTCCCTGACCAGGGATCGAACCCAGGCCCATGGCAGTGAAATCGCAGAATCCTAAACCACTGGACCACCAGGGAATTCCCCGTACTAAGTTTTCTTAACTCTAAGTTTTAGCATGCAGTTGCTGTTGTTTATCTGGTTGTTTCTACCCTATATTTTACACAGTTATTTGCATTCTTTATAGAGAGAAGGCCAAGTGGAAGCAGGGATCATGACAGCTACAACATGGTTGAAAGAGGAACCTCCAGTACACAAACTAGAAACAGTAAGCAATCTTTGAATCTGTAGCCTAGAACTCCTGGGAAACATGTATGTGAAGATTTTAAGTTTCTTTTCCTTTTCCTTCATTTTTCAATGTGTAAAGAACATGTTTTTTTTAAAAAAGTCAAGGACACAAAGAGGACTGTCAGTAAAATTAATAATTTAGGCTGATATTTCATATCATATCATAAAAAAAAAATTCAGGAGCAGTCACCAGGTGTTTACATCCAAACTGGAATTTTAACTATGCCAAACTGTAAATCCAAAATTAAATGCACTGTATAGGTAACCAATCCAACCTAAATAATTTTTTTTTACTAAACAACAAATTAAATGGAAAAATAGCAATCAATGTATATTTAAAATTATTAAATTCAAACACCAAACTCACTCTCTGACTCAAGCAGATATTTTGAGCCCTTTGTCTTGTGGTAGTTTGTCATCTCACATACTACAAAATCTATACTGTCATCATAAAGTCTTTTTAAAAGTAAAGAATATATGTAGAAGATTTTTTTTAATTGTTGTTGCTATTTTTTTCTTGTTTTTTTTTTAAGGGATTTAACTCTAAATTTGTACTAGCCCAAAGATATAATGGGCTATATGATAACTATATATTATGATATAACATATATATATATATGATATAACAGTATATCATATAACTGTATGATAACTATATGCAATGATAACTATAAATTTATAACACCCCTATAAATTTATATAACCAAGTATGGGGTGAATATTTTTCTAAATTTATAGAAATACATGAGTATCAAATGTTGGCAGAAGTATTACCAGATAATACTTTCCCAAAATCTTTTACTAATGAAGCCTCAGTTTTCAGAAACTGAGAATGTATTTAGCTCTAATTAATGTGAAAAAAGTAAATACTGGATTTAAATTTGTAGCAAATTTTACTTCAAAATAGCTTCAATATTTTCTTTATTTATGGTGGTCAAGATCCTATCCAATCTATTTTTAATCAATTAGAAACACTTTCCAGTTGGGAATTCTTTAGCTCCTACAAATTTGTTTTGTTTTTAACGCATGATTGAAAGTATCTGCTGGACTGTCGTAAGCAATAAGTTGTGTGCTTTTCACTTTGAGGCCAGAATCAGTCTCTGCATCTTATAAGCTAACAGCTCTGCTCTGTGTTTTCCTTATAAGTAACTTGATCATTTGATATTCTAGTTTTAACTTTTATTTATTTGGAAAGTTATTCAACTTTAAAAGAGTATACCAGACTGTAATATTAAATCCTTTATGTTTGTTTACTATCAATAAATGTTTTACTTTTAGAAAATACCAAGTAATATACTTGTACATAAATTATCTGCCCAAATTCAATTCCCCTCCAGTGTGATAGATTTGATATCCTTATTTTGACGTTTTCTAATGTTTCCACCATTGCTTCTTATATAGGCTAGGGAGCCTGACTGTCAAGAACACAAAGGTCCCGAACAGCCTGCAGAACCACTAGCAAAAGAAGCATGTGATCTCTGCAGTGATTTTAGTGAAGATGAATCAGTAGGAAACTCAATAATAAAGACTGCTAAAAACAAAGCATCTGACTCAAGTAAAGCTTCAGGTTCTCCTGGACAGCTTACCTTACTCCAGTGTGGTTTCTCTAAATTGTTTGAGACAAAATGTGAAGCAGTTGAGGATAGTGATGAAAATATTGCCTCTGACGATGAACATTCTGATGAACAGCCCACATGCCTTTCAACAGGAGCCAAAGATGTTGGTTATAGGAAAAGTCAAGACTCTCTTGGTACTTCAAAGCATCAGAAATTCACTAACATCCTAAATCCAAATGGAAAATATATTTTTGATAAAACTGAGATTTTAGAACAGAATATTTCTTCTGAGTCTGATGATGAGAAAAATTTTAACAATACAGTTGGCCACCATTGCATTTCACAGAATGTCACAGAATCAGAAGATAGTGATATCATCTTTCCCACACAGTACAAAACTAAAAGATTCCTCAAGAAGAGTGTAAGGTTTAAGCCACCTGTGGATGGATCTGAAGATTCTGAAACAGAAAACCCTGTAAATATAAGAAATAATGGTGATAATAGAAAGACCAATGTCAGAGGAAATGGACTAATTTCAAAACAATTAAATCCTGAGAACAAGACCCTAAAATCTAATACAAAAAGAAAATGCAGTAGTGATATTAGTGACGAATCTGATGACATTGAAATTTCCTCCAAGTCAAGATTAAGAAAGAAAAGAACTACTAGTTCTCTGAGACTTAAGAGAAAAGAGGAAAATAAAAGGGAACTTTACACTTTTCCAAAAACAATGAAAAAAACAAACCAACTGTGTGCAACAGGTGAAGCCTATACCTCTCAGGCTATTGATGATTTTACATCCTCAGATGATGATTTATCTGTTAGCCACATCAGTGTCTCTAAACAGAACCATAGACCAAAAACTATAAAAAATAGAATCAGTTTCTCTTCAAAATTACCTAGCCATGAGAAAAACAGCACTTTCATACCAAGAAAACCAATGAAATTTCCAAATAAGAGCATTGTCAATCAAGATCAGATGTGTGAATCAATGGATAAATTTTTAGGTAACTGCAGATATATTCTGAAAACTTTTCTTTGCATATTTGTTTCGTGCAATCAAATAGTTCCGCAAGAGATTCTTGAATTAACTTGAATTAGCTCTACAATCAAGATGCTACATTGAGACACAGTGAGGAAGTGGGTGGTAGCAGGATAAAGGGGAAGACCACCTAGGTCAAGATAGAGAACTTTGTCATCTAGACCAGGACCCCTTCCATGTGGCCCATCTGAATCACAACCTTCCCATACACTAATTATTCTAACTTTTTTGCATTTTTATGGCTTTATTAAATGTATATACATTTGATACTAATGTGTATCCCTAGACATTATAGTTTAGTCTCACTCATTAAAAAAATTTTATATAGCTTAATGTATAGGATTCCTCCTCCATCCCTTTTGTTTCTTTACAATTTATATGATTTCTCTGTTGAAGAAACCAGGCCAATTTTTTCTGCAACTTGCATATTATGGATTGGTGCAGTTGGACATATTTCTCCACCCTCTATATTTCCTGAAAATGAGCAGTTGGCGTCTCACACTATTTCAAACTCAGGTTCAATCCCTTTGACAAAACAAAAGTTAGTGTTTGACAGAATGTATACTGGTTTCTCTCTTTGTGATCTGAGCAGCCATTGATGCTTAATGCCTAGAATTATTTATTCATTCAGAGTAGCAAAATGACATTTTCTACTTCTCTCATTTCTTTTTCATTTGTTAGTTGGGATGCTTCTGTAAGGAGATACTTCCTCTCATCTACTATTACTTACCCAGTGGTACAGTTCATATAGAGAAGGCAGGAAAAATAATTTCTTTAACAGCTTTTAGTATAATAAATTGATTTCCTATCATCCTTAGATTTCTTTTCTTAAAATCATTATGAATTAATTGATTCAAACACATTTAATGAGTCCAAATCCATTTCAATTAATATAATTATTGAGGCTCAATTTTCCCATCTTTGGACAGTGGGAGCCTTTAAAATTGAGCATTTTGATTCCTGAGATCTTTAACATGATGCTAATCATCTTTGATACCTATCAGGTATTACAGGATGTTCCATCATGCATTTTTTGCCTCAGACCTAAAATCAGTCATTTCTCTAAGAAGTCTTGGTTTCTTTTAGTGAGAAAGTGTGTTTCAAGACCACAGTCTGGTGCTAGGAATGATCATTACTACTACTTGCTTGGGCCTTTTCAGTGGATAAATTGTTTGTGTTATGTATGTTTATATGTGTGTGTGTGTGTATATATAGGTATATATGAGTTTATATGTGTATTTATGTACATGTATATATTTTTATATATGATGATAAAATATTTCATGAATTCATATTGATACTTCCATATTTGTACTTACTTTGGGGGTATAGAGTTTAACCTCTATCATATTTACATACCACTTCTATGCTGATAATACCGGTTCTTTGGCATATAGGGAATGATTTAATTATAATGTTCTATAATTACTCATGTTTTATCCATGTTACACAAAAGTCAAATAAGAAAAATATTATTATAATATAATTCCTAGAAACCTTAAGGTTTTGGGGTGGTTTTTTTTTTTGTATATACTCTCCCATTTCTGCCCATTTTTAAAATGGATATATTATGTCTTCATTGTCAACACACATGAATATTGCATTATACTCTCTTCTCTTAGACTTCATTTATTCTTGGTTTGCAGGTAACTATAAATTTAATGCTTCTCATTAGTCAATGTCTCTTATGTCAGTGTCTCTCTAGTCATTTTGGTTGTCTGAAGTTTATTTTCTAGTAGATCCCTTATTTCTAGTAGATCCCAGGAAGTACTCATGAGAGTAATATTCCCTGAGATACTTGTTCATAGAAGTTTGTGCCCTTTATACTTAAAAGTCATTTTTAAAATTCTTGGCTTACACTTTCTTTTCTTAAGTATCTTAAATATGTAGCTTCATTTTCTTCTGGCATGAAGTATTGTGCTATGTGTTCTTTTTTTTTTTTCTTAGATTCCCAAAGTGTGTTTTTTCTTTTCCTTATTTTCTAGTAATTTTACTAGATTATATTTTGGTGTTGGTCTTAGCTCAGGCTGCTGTAACAAGTTACCATAGACTGGGTGGCTTAAACAACATTTATTTCTCACAGTTTGGGAGGCTGGAAGTCCAAGATCAGGAAGGGTTCTTGATTAGGGCCCTCTTCCTGGTTTGCAGATCACTGCCTTCTTGCTGTCTTTACATGGTCGAGAGAGAAATCATCTCTCTCATGTCTTTTATTATAAGGGCACTAATCTCATTCATTAGGGCTCCACCCTCAAGACCTAATTGTCTCCCAAAGGCCTAACCTCCAAACACCATCACATTGGGAATTAGGGCTTCAACATATGAGTTTTGAGGGGACACAAATATTCAGTCCATAGTAGTCTGGATCAATATTCTCATAATGTAGTTTCAACTCAGTTTTTATTTAAGGAAAGCTTATTTGTACTAGTATTTTTAGTTACTTGTTCTATTCCTTTACTTTGACTTTCCTCTTCAGGAATTTCTGTTATTCAAATGTTCAGTCTTCTTTGCCTGTCTTCAGTATTTGTCACATTCTCCCAAATCCTATTTTATTTATTTTTCATTTCTTTTTGCTTTTTAAAAATGTCCTTCTATTTCTCTTAAATCAATATCTATTGTGTTTATTCTCTCTTATGTTCCTTCTAATTTAGTCTCCATTTCTGAATTTTTTAAAAAGTTTCTTTGTCTTTCTGAGTTCTGCCACTCATTTCTGAGTTATTCTAATTCTGATTTATATTGTTGGTTCCTATATTTTACCATTTTCTTAAGGTGTTTTACCTAATTTTGAAATCAATTACAATTTTGTTGTTTTGTAAGCATATCTTTCTGGCATATTTTCATTGTAGGGATATTATTCTGCTGCTTATTCTCTTTACTCATAATTTTTATGAGATTTGACCCTCTTACTCATTTTTATAGAAATCCTTTTCCCTGAATTTTTTTAAATGAGACAGAGTTTAAAAAATCTTTTCTAATTTCACAGAGATTCATATTTGTTATTTTTCTAGTGTTCAAAACTATGATAGGATTTCCTGTTTCTGTTTACCCTGCTTTGCTCTAGACCATCTCTTTCCCTCATCCCTGTTCTTCCTATTCTGCTCATTTTGACTCCATCCCAGCAGTTTTTCCTCATTGTATGGCCCTGGTCTGGGAGCCCTGGTGGGTTAGTTTGGGGAGTTCCTTAGGGCTAGCTTGCCCCAGCCCCTCAGGCCTTCTTACCACAGCCCCCTGTACGCTGTACTCAGCTTTAGAGAATGCAGAACCTTCCCAGATCCAGCTGCTGATCTCCAAATAACCCACTGTGCTAGGGTCTCCTGTTCTCCGATCCATCAGATGCCACCCTGCCACTTCCTTCTTCCTTCACACAGACCCTGATGCCATGCAGAGTGTGTAGCTATTAGTGGGTTATACCCTCCCTCTTGTATTTTAGGGCTAATAGGAGTATCTTGTCATCTAATTTTGTTGTAAGTGTTGTCCTTTGCTTTTGGTTTTGCAGTCTAGTTGTTCTCATGTTCTCATATGGGGATTTAGAGAGATTGAAAAACTGCTTCCCCTTACCACCATCTGCTGAGAATCTGATCAGTAGTTTGTTTTTTGCTTTTTGTTTTTTTTGTGGGGGGGGTATGGTGCGCGGTCCTCTCACTGTCGTGGCCTCTTCCGTTGCGGAGCACAGGCTCTGGACGCGCAGGCTCAGCGGCCATGGCTCACGGGCCTAGCCACTCCGCGGCATGTGGGATCTTCCCGGACTGGGGCACAAACCTGCATCCCCTGCATCAGCAGGCAGACTCTCAACCACTGCACCATCAGGGAAAGCCCTGATTAGTAGTTTTTAAGAGTTAGCATTGCTTTCAAAAGTGTCTCACTCATTCCCAAAAAAACTACATGAAAGAATCTGATATGTAAGCAAGCTTATATTTTGATAAGCTTGCTTTTGTGGTTATTTAGTAGTGTCATTTAAAAGTTCATTATGATATATATTTTGATACCCTTGTAATTAAGTACAGGTTTACCCTGCTCTCCTAAAGTATAGCCTTCCTATGTAACTTTGTAAGCTGAAATGGTGTAAAGCAAATTACCTTAGGACACATCTTGTTAATGGTTGCACAGAATAAATCCAGATAAAGCACAGATGCTCACAGACACAGTCCAAAACCATGATGGCTTGGTGCTGAGATGCTGAGTGTCATTCCTGGGGAAGGAGCTTGGTGGTGCCAGGCTTGCTGCTGGGCTGTGTGCTGCCTCTATAAGGGCTTGCTGCAAAGCAAACACTGCAACACTTCACTTTTCGCCCTTTTTCACAAAAGCGAAAATTCTCTGGATTTCTTTCTGTTAGAGTGAAAACAGGTACTGACGTAGGTCTTTTGGAAAAGCTAAGTGGTGTAAAGCAAACGTTCAAGAACTAAGGGATACCGGTACTGGACTGTCCTTTGGTTTCTGTGCTACAATTAGATTTTAGGTTTGAGGAATTATTGCATAAACTTTTTTAAAAGAGCAGCTAAGTTTTGTTTTTTCTTTTTGTTTTTTACTGTATAGAAGGTGTCAATAGTTTGTGTGGAACTCATTCTATTTTGAATAATGCATAAAATGTGTCATCAAAATTAAGGAAAATCTGAGTAAATTTTCTACCAGAATCCTTTTGAAGGTTTTAAACTGTTGGTATACTTACTACAGATATTTTGAAATTTAAGGCGAATATTATCTTGGTTACTCTTTTACTCAGCTTATTTAACAACATCTTGTTTTCTCATGATTGGCAATTCTGGTTGAGAAAGGTTCAAGACTAAAACAGCACAAGTGTTGAAGGTCATAATTGAGGTTCATTGCCAGAGCTGTTTGAGGGAGCTTTTATAGACCTCAATTTGAGCCTTCTTTTTTATGACCGCAATTTAAAAGTAAATTATAGGTGCCCAGAAGCAAAGCAATAAAAAAAGGAGCCATTTTTTATACTTCTTTCAGATAAAAGGTATAAGTTAATTTTTTTCATTTCCTAAAAACCTCCAAATCTGGGCATATGTACAAAAAAGACAGTATACAAACAGTAAAACTGAACAAAGCCAACCAAACGAAACTCCCTGGTCATAAACCCCATGCTCCTATTTCGTCACTGTAATCAAATACATGTTTAAAGGAACAGGTGAGGTTAGCACGGCGTTTAAATTAGTAAACTTTTTTTTTTACATCAACAGAGACAACAAATTCATAGAGACAACCTTCCACTATGACTTTCCTCTTAGCCAAAACCCTCATTTCAGGCTTAAATCTAAAAATTGTTACATGATTCAGAAGTTCTTATATTGATGAGAGGGAAAAGTCATTTCTAAGTTAACCTAGACCAGTATATTTTAACTCTTTCTCTTTTCAATTGTTTTAAAAAAGAATATTGTGATATTGACATACAAACAGTGTTTTTCTTGAGGATTAAAAATAAAATAAGCATAACCTGTTTTTAATGTGTTGCCGATAATTTTTAAAGTATACCTTGAACCATATTGCTTCATCATGAGATATCACTTAATAAACATCAATTACCTCTTAGGTGGTGTTCAGGAAGTGGCTTACATTCACTCAAACCAGAATGTGATTGGATCAAGCAAAGCTGAAAATCACATGAGCCGATGGGCAGCACGTGATGTATTTGAATTGAAGCAGTTTTCCCAGCTTCCTGCTAACATAGCTGTTTGTACTTCTAAGGTAAGTAGAACATAGGATAATATATCTCTAGTTTTTACCTCATTTTCACTGAAGTTCCTCAATAGGATCTTGTGTAAGTACTCCCTCAAAAGTACCAACAAGGGCCTCCCTGGTGGCGCAGTGGTTGAGAGTCCGCCTGCCGATGCAGGGGATACGGGTTCGTGCCCCGGTCTGGGAGGATCCCATATGCCGCGGAGCGGCTGGGCCCGTGAGCCATGGCCGCTGGGCCTGCGCATCCGGAGCCTGTGCTCCGCAACGGGAGAGGCCACAAGAGTGAGAGGCCCGCATACCGCAAAAAGAAAAAAAAAAAAAAAAAAAAAAAAAGTACCAACAAGACTATAAATGACTTACAAATAAGTGTAAAAAACAATACCATTTGGGGCACTATATTCACTAAAGATGTTTTATATTAAAAGACAAATCTGTATCTAAATGCCTAATAATGTTGAGTTGCTTAATAGTTTCCCACAGTGAAAGTCTGCAAAAATGAGGAATCTGAGGGAATCACTTAAATCAGAACCAAAAATACTTCTCATATGGAAAAAGGAAAATGTATCATTAGATTTACCTCCATAATTTTTCATCTAAAATGAAGTCACACACAAAAACTAACTTCATATAGAGTTTATATTTTTAACAAAAGGATTTTTATAATGTTAAAAGTAATAAATACTTCCTATGGGCTCTTCTCATTTAAATTTGCTGTTATATATATAGAAATAAGGCTTATATAAAAGTGATATTTTATTTACCCTTGTCAAAAGTTTTAAAAAATATTTTCTTCTCTTTGGCTTATTATTCTTTCTTAATTCCTTAGAGCTAGGTGTCTGAGGAGTAGTTTTTCTACCACTTTATGTGTAGAAGTGAAAAATTGGTATTGTATATGACAATGACACTTTGTTTCAAGTTAGTGCTACTTTTGGGAATGGAGGGTGGGGGGATGCTATCTGAACTGTCAAGCTGAGACAGGAGATAGATGGGCCCCCAGGGCAAACGGTTTGTGTTCGTTCCTTGTGGACCGGTACTCTGAGATGGGAATAACAGGACAATTGAGAGAGGAGGCTGGACCCTGCCCAGAGGGAAGATAAGAAACCACTTATTCCTCATTCTTGAAGTCAGGAGACCTCCCAGACTACACATGAGCAGAAAGGCTCCTGGGAGGTCAAAAGGGGAATGATGCCAAGTGTCCAAACCTACCCAAAGGCCTCTTCCGTAGAATTCATCTTGGCTAAGAGATGCATACGCACACATGGAAAAATCCTGAGCTATACCAAATATGGACTTTGAACCAGGCAAATCAAAATGACTGGCCAAAGGACACCCGAAGAAATGCCCCATAAAAGTGATTCAAACTGCCTCGAGGGTGCTACTCTTTCTCTGAGTCCACCCATGTGTCTATCCACACATACTCTTTTTCTCGCCTAATAAATACTTTACTTGTTTCACTACTTTCCGTCTTTGTGGGAATTCTTTTTCTGCAAAGCCGTACAGCCAGAGCCTTGTCACTGACCACTGGTCTAGTGGCTAGGATTTGGTGCTCTCACCAGCACGACCCAACCTCAGTCACTGGCCGGGAACCGAAACCCCGCTTCAAGCTGCTGCAGGCCTAGGCCACCCAAGATCAAAGCTATCTTCATTTATTTGTACCTCATCTGGTTTGACAAAGATTTTGGATTGTCTTAATAAAATCAGAATACAAAATTAAGTTCATGACCAAGGAAAATATAAATTAAGACGGAAGTTCAAGACTGGTAGAAAGTTAGAATGCAGGTATATAGGATATACTATACTCTCCCAGATATATTTTTTAATGAGAAATTTGATTGAGTTTCCTGGTAGACAAAACAAAGGAAGTGAACAATGTATTTAGTGTTTTCTCAACTAGTACATTTGGAAATGTTGGGCAGTTTGGGTGGTCACAATGACTAAGTGCCTGACTGGCATTAATGTCTGGAGGCCAGGGATACTAAATGGCTGTCCTGGGGGGTGGGGAGAGCATCCCACATGCCGAGAATTGTTCTGCCCAAAATGCCATAACCCCCTGCTGAGAAACACTGAGCTAAATGATTGTCCTTAAGGAAAAAGAAAAACAAAAAACAAAAAAACAGCTCTTCTAAGGAGCAAAGCTTTTCCTAGCGTTTAATTTGAAAGAAATTTGTCACCTGGCATTTTAAATGGGGACCACTGAATGATCTAGTTAACTGTCAGTTGTCTTATAATATCCTTAGAGTAAATGTAATATTGAGCTTTGAAAGGCTGTGCTTTTAAGCATTTTTCGGTGTAATCCAAAGGCCCAATTCCAAAATGCAACTCATGAAAGCAGTTTCATGACCCAAGTATGCCACTTTTTAATATTCTCATTTGATCTTGGAGTATACCATATCTCAGCCAATGCTGTAGATAGCATTTCTACAGTTTGACTACCTTGTAGGAGCTATATGAAAAAGGTAGGCAGAAATGTGCTGGGTTTGCCAGAAATTTACTGTATTAAAATGAAGAGCGGGGGCCTCCCTGGTGGCGCAGTGGTTGAGAGTCCGCCTGCCGATGCAGGGGATACGGGTTCGTGCCCCGGTCCGGGAGGATCCCATATGCCGCGGAGCGGCTGGGCCCGTGAGCCATGGCCGCTGAGCCTGCGCATCCGGAGCCTGTGCTCCGCAACGGGAGAGGCCACAACAGTGAGAGGCCCGCATACCGCAAAAAAAGAAAAAAAAAATGAAGAGCGTATCAGAATCTTTTAAACAGACAGCTAATTTTTTATTAGGTTTTTCTTTCCTTTTAAACCATGCCTTTTTTTAAACCATGCTCTTTTCCAAACAGATTTTAATGTGAAAGGTCAGAAAATTTGGCAAACTCTGTAGTAGATGTTAATGCAATAATTTAACTGGATATTGGTCACTAGCTTATTTAAATATTTCTGAGAAGAAATTTACAGCCATGTAATACCTCCCAAAACGGACCCAAGAAGCAACCCCTAGATATAGAAGCAATAAAAAGTACCTTTGGAACCTTCGTTAGGAAAATTGTAAAGATGAAAATGCTGGAAATATATTTTGCCTTTAGTTGGGGGGGCGGGGGTGTGCGAAGGGATTCCCTTTATCCTTTCATTAGCAATACCAGTAGTTTTCAACCTTTTTCAGCCCCAGCATTCTTGAGATGAACATACAGTCTCATCAGAAACCTTGTCTTTTCACAGTAATTTTCAGAGTGAGGGGCATTTCTTACCAGGAAACAAATTGGAATACCCAGCCCCTGGAGTTTCTGATATGTCCTTTGAGGCCATATATCTCCCCAGTCACACATAGACCAATTTAGTAGACCTTTTTCAGGGAATATGAAGAAATCTAGTGTTTAATGACTAAATCACAGTGGGTATAAAATACTCAGGGAAGTTTTAAAGCCATTAAGCAGGAAGTCCAGTCCCATGCCACCAATGCTAGCAGGCATTATAGAACAGTCCATATAAACATACTTATTTCAGTGGCTAACTTCTTTAAATCAATACTTGATACAGTAAAATTCTGACAGAATAAGATTCAGTCCCTCAGATTTGACCTATATCATTTAATACATCAGGTTAATAATATAGTTGTACTTTAGCATCTTGAAAGCTGAAATGTATTACCTATAAGCAACAATCACTTAGGGATGGTATTATAAACTTACCATCAAAAAAGAAAGGTCTTGGATACACACTACTATATATAAAATAGATAGCTAATAAGGACCTACTGTATAGCACAGGGGACTCTACTCAATACTCTGTAATGACCTATATGGGATAAGAATCTAAAAGAGTGAATATATATATATGTATAACTGATTCACTTTGCTGTACACCTAAAACTAACACAGCATTATGAGTCAACTATACTCCAATAAAAAGTTGAATAAATAAAAAGAAAAGTCTTGGTATATGAAAATCCGAGTTTTCAGGGCTTCCCTGGTGGCACAGTGGTTAAGAATCCACCTTCCAATGCAGGGGATATGCGTTCGAGCCCTGGTCCGGGAAGATCCCACATGCCAGGGAGCAACTAAGCCCGTGTGCCACAACTACTGAGCCTGTGCTCTAGAACCCGTATGCCACAACTACTGAAGCCTGCGTGCCCAGAGCCCGTGCTCCTCAACAAGAGAAGCCACTGCAATGAGAAGCCCACACACGGCAACCAGAGAAAGCTCGCTCACTGCAATAGAGACTAGCCCCCCCAACCCAGCTCACTGCAACCAGAGAAAGCCTGCACGCAGCAACGAAGACCCAACGCAGCCAAAAATAAATAGAATAAATAAATTTTTTTAAAAATGAGTTTTCAGGGCTTCCCTGGTGGCGCAGTGGTTGAGAGTCCGCCTGCCGATGCAGGGGACACGGGTTCATGCCCCCGTCCGGGAAGATCCCGCATGCCGCGGAGCGGCTGGGCCCGTGCGCCATGGCCCTGAGCCTGCGCGTCCGTAGCCTGTTCTCCGCAACGGGAGAGGCCACAACAGTGAGAGGCCCGCATACTGCAAAAAAAAAAAAAAAAATCAGTTTTCAAAATAGTGATCATACATATTTTTGTTGTTCTTAGTTTTTCACCAACATCAAAAACTAAACCTACTGTATTTTTGACATAAAACTGCAACCCCTGAGACATACCTCATTCTTTCCTCCTTTTAGTTTAACTAGAAATAAATAAAAGAACTCATATAATGAGACTCATCTTCAGTTTGTTGAACTCTAATATTCTAGAGACAGAAGGAATTTTTGATTGTTATAACTAGCCTATGGCATAGAGTCTATTCAGGCTGTCAGTTTGAATTGTAGCTTTACTTGATACTTCCTGTGTGACCATGAACAAGTTACTTACCTTCTCTGTGCCTCGATTTCCTGTGCTTAAAATACAAGTAATTATACTTCTTACCTCAGATGGTTGTGAAGAACAAATGAGGTAATAATACCTGTAAAATGCCCTGAACACTACCTGACACAAAGTAACCAGTCAATGAAAAATAAGTATTGTTATTACAACCAATGGATAAGACTGATGTCAGGTCTCTAACTCCCCTGGAGGGTGAGGATCAACAAGAACAAATAATCTATAAACAGTTGTATGCAGCTATATTTAACTATAAGTAAAAGAATGGGTGGTACTAGTCCATCTGGGGCTTTGAATTTCCTTAAAAACAAAACAAGAATGTTTATGGTAGATTATTTTTCAAATTTTTATATGTGACTATTGTTTTCATTTATGAAAACAAAGTCACTCAATACTTTATATTAATTTTATTTTAGGATATTCTGTATTAGAGTAGAAGTTATTAGTAACTTTTCTCCTTAAAGCTGATAGATTTATTTTCTGTTTAGATTCATTAGTTTGTGACTACTTCTAATTCATGATATCTCCATAGCTGCTGACAGACATTCAAATGAGTGAGAGAGCACTCTGCCATCAAACTAGTCCTTTTGCGTCTCTATACATATTACTCTGGGTTCTCATTATAATTCTTCTGGAAACTAGAAACTACTTTAATAATATTAGTGAGATGGAATGATGGTAATGTGTTTCTCTTTACTAAAACTATTTGTAAAGATGGTTAAATTAAGCATTTCTGAAGACTTTTAAAATTAAAAAATATTATTTTACGTAAATGAGATATTGATGACATGTCAAAGCCATTCACAGAATTTCTAAGGAAAAAAAATGATCACAATCACTGATTTCATCATATCTGGTCGATAGTATTTATTTCAACACCTTTAATGAGTAAGTCATTGAACCACACCATCATCTTTGGTTAGAGATATATATGTCACTCACTGAGAGGTTTTGCAGTTCTCCCTGTGGTGGTGGCTGGCAATAGTGGATTTGCAGTTTGGGGAAAACTTTTAAACCGTTATGGGGAGAAAAGAGCATAAACTAAGGTGAAGGTAAATGAAGCAAGATGAAGGCAGAAAGACTCAGCCATAGTGTTAGAAATATTGACAACCCTCTTCTGAAATCTCCGAAGATCCCTAGACCTCCCAGCTACAGTACAGTATCTTTCATCTGGGGCTCACATCCAGAATCTTTTTGATTACTGAGAATTCTTTTGAGTGCTTCATGTCTGTCACCAAAGTTTTATTAGAGACCTTTGTGTTTGAAAAGATTTTGTGTGTTTGTGTATGTGTATGCCTGTGTGTGGTCTCTGTGTGTGTCTCTGTGTCTGCAGCCAGATGCAGATGTGTTGCCTCAATTCCTAAGAAAACAAAACAAGTCCTACTTATTTGTATGAAGGCAACACAAGATTAACAGTGGCCACAATATGCAAGTATTTCACTTTCCAAGGAATACTGTAATTGAGTCTAAGTAAGAGCCTTTAACTAAATTGCAAAGGAATATACTAAATGGAAAACTTACAAAAGAGAAGTAATGTACACTGCAATTATAGATAACGTACTATGGTCTTTCAGAGTTTCTCAGTCCTTTTATATAATTATTGGTAACCAGAATGACAAAAGCTATGAATCAAATGGAATTCACCCATATATTAAGAAAAGTTCTAAAATAAACTATCTTTTCCATATTTCCTTTGGTTTCTTACAGTTTATACTTTTATAAAATAATTTCTACTTATTTGAACATATTTGATAAATGTCTTGAATTAAAACCTGTCTCTCCTAAAATAAATTTCTAATTATACCTTTTTAATTTAGCAATACAAACTATGTAAAATAAGAACTTGCTTTGCCTTCAATTGTACTTGGATATTTTAGAACCATTTCTGAAGACAGCTTATTTTAAAAGCAAGATGTCTGATAACAAGGGGGAAAACCTGTGTGATTTAGGCTTAAGCTTAGACCAAAAAGAAGTGTTTTAAGCATTGGAAGGAACTTCATTAGAGTTAATTTATTCTTTTAATATATGGAAGTATGGCATAAAACTTAGCTATACCTGTGTGTGATATGGTACCTCATTTTTTCAATCAACTGCATGTTTTCAACTTAAGTTTACTTAAAGTTTTCTGAAAAGAATTGTACAAAGACAGCATTTGATTAAGGATTAATCACTATGGCAACTGAGACGTGGTGACTGAAAGGGGGAGGATGTATTCTCCCCTCAGTTTCCTGCCAGCTGTCATAGTCAGCCTATGCTGCCTGAATCCAAGCCAAAATATAGACTGTGACCAACTCGAAGAAACTATATCTGTATTTTTATAAATTGGTACAAGTATCAGACTATAAAAGAAGACTTAATCCCCTGAATTGGATGACAGACACTTGGCACTCTTGCCAGTGTTTGACAGAGAAATAACGGGTTGCTTTGTAGTAAAACCTGGATTAATAGTAAACCATTCTTTATGTTATTGCAGTGTGGTGTAAATGAGAAAACTAAGCATGCCGTCAGCCTGGAGGCGGGGGTGGCATGGGGGAGAGAGTGCCTTTTATATAACCAGTGCAGGTTTAAGCACTGTTCAGAATACTGTAAATACAAAATGTTGTCTTAGAACTTCTCTTTCTTGTATTTGTATTAGATTGGCATTTTGTAGATTACTTAAAGAAAGGATTTCTATGAGCTATGGTGGATTTAGTTGCAGTATGTTTATACAGCTTTTGGAGTCAGCAAGGAGGGATGGACTGTTTACAGTGAGCCGACTTTGGGGAGATATAGCATTCCATTAGCCTAGTTTTCAGGATAGTGAATGGCATGATGGTTTAAAGTAATTGTTCACAAATGACTGGTTTATGAAGTAGTCCAGTAAGTAAGGTTTATGGTTTCAGCATGTAGCGGAATTAACTCTTACTGGGTGGGATTTTTCATGGTCTTATGATTTTTCTTTCTATAGCTAGGTGTTAATTTTATGGTGTTTGTATCAGAAAGTTATTCTTTCAAGTGATTTTAGTAGAGATTGGATTTTTTAATTGTGTGTGTATATGTATGAAATTATGTGACCAGTGCTGGCATGAAAAAGGCTGTTGTGTTTCTATCCTTAGAACTAGGATTGATTCAGAGAGATAGTGTGTCATTTGTGAAGAACACCTGTTACCTCGTCAGAGGAATGAGAATCTGGTGTTAACTCTAAGCACCTATACCTATTCCCCTCCTAGCTGGTGGCGATGAGAAGCTGTGGCATCCTTCCTCACAGTGACGTTACCAGGCTTAATAATGCCACTAGTGAGCTGATGTGTACAAAACACATTCAACTCCTTGCAAGAAAGGCATAAATTTTTATTATTGTAATTATGATTATTGCTTATTAGTAGGGGTGATGAGTGAAACTCTTTCTGTTATTCTCTGCAATGCCCTGTTATTCTTTTTGTTGTTAATAGCACCAATAATAGAATATGTTAGAATGCCATAAAAGATATCTAGTCCAGTCCTCAAATTTTATAGATGAAGGGCCCACCTTGAACTATGCCTGATTTATCATAAAGAATACTATAGAAAAAAATTGTATTTGACAGTACTTATAAAAAACTAATTTGACCATGGCCTAGACTGACAAAAATTTTCTTTGCTTATTAGGAAGTAGCTTGATTCTAACTCTTCTCCTAGCTGGTCATTGTTCCAATTGCATAGACGATTCATATGGCTTCTTTGAACAGTATCTCCATTTAGAATAGTTGGAAGATTATAAATAGCTTGAAAATACTATTTCTTCGGGCTTCCCTGGTGGCGCAGTGGTTGAGAGTCCGTCTGCCGATGAAGGGGACACGGGTTCGTGCCCCGGTCCGGGAAGATCCCACATGCCTCGGAGCGGCTGGGCCCGTGAGCCATGGCCGCTGAGCCTGCGCGTCCGGAGTCCATGCTCCGCAACAGGATAGGCCACAACAGTGAGAGGCCCGCGTACCGCGGAAAAAAGAAAAAAAAAAAACTATTTCTTCAAATAATGCCTTCTAAGTAACAATATAAAAGCTTAAAGATATAAGACCTCATTGAACTCTGGTTTACTCCACCTAGGGACTTAGAGAATGTTAAGCACTTAACAGCCCTTTTCAAATTATATTTTATCCCTCTACTGAAAACCATGGTATCAATTGGACATGGCCACTTAATGGAAACACCTATTGCCTTGTCATCTGAGAATCCTGCCTGTATACATATGAATTCTGAATTTTATAGGACGAATAAATCAAAATTATAAGGTCATAATGTGAAGGATTCTTGGAGACTAATGCAAACATAATGTTTTATTGATTTTTTTAAAATGAGAGGGTACGTGACTTCCCTCAGGCTCAACAGTGGCAGTCAGCTTAAATCCCTGTAGTCTTTCAATCTTTCTGTCTTCTCTTGTGCTTTTCCCTCAGTTCCTTTGGTTTCTATTTTGCTTTGAAGGTTTTTACTTTTTTTAAAAAATTCCATTTTGCTTTTCCAATATGACAAATCAGTCTAATTTTTCAAGATAACTTGCCTGTGAAGAATTACCGTCACTTTAGCAGTTAAACAAAAAATTCAGGTGGACTGAATGCATCTTTCTCTAAAAAATATTTTTTTAGATAGTTAAAACTATCTGTACACAAGAAATATGGTAAGACTGTTTGCAATATCTACTCTGCCAAAGATATTTTGGCAAAGACATAATTTTTTTTCCTTTTTTTCTCTTTACTTATGCTTTTTCTCTACCACAAATAACCTTCAGCCTTAGTTTTTCTAACCTCCCAAATCTCCAAACCTCTCTACCTTTCAGCATCTACCTGAGATGTGTCACTCTTTCACAAAGTCTGCCCCAATTCCAACCTAAGATGGAAGTAAGCTGTCCTTCTCCTTACACTCTTTCTGCTTCTCCCAATAGTACTTTAAGTGGCCTGTTATTCTAACATATGACTTCCACATATTTATCATAGTTATGTAAGTATACATCTTTTTCTTCTTTTCTATAAACTCTGGACTTCAAAAAATAGCACAATATATCTCTGATTCACATTTGATAATTCTGGAGACTTAAAGTAGTGTCTTGTACATAATTGATACTTTTTGAATAATTTAGGTTTTCAGTTGTTGTCAGTGTATAATGAACCCCATCAGTATCTCTGAAAATTAAATGGCTTAAACTATCTTTTCCATGAACAACTTTCATAGTTTTCCTTGAAAATCCTCTGGCAATGACTTAACATTGTTCAGAGCTACTACTGAATATATTTAATTAGCCAAGGGAAACAGTCCCTCCTTATCTGAATTAGAAGTAGTCTCGGGTTTGCCTGGCATTCATGGTCTTCAATAAATTTACTCAATCTGCACCTCCAAGTAAATCATCTACTGGCTGATCCTCCACTCCCAATTCAAGTTCCACTTCTTACATGAAGCCTCAGTCTTCGGAGATCACTCTATTCCAAGCTCCTTTCACACCCATTCTCTGTGCCAGTCATCACTGTAGACATGGCAGACACCGCATTAATGTTTGCTCTCTTCTCATGTATGTTACAAGCTGCTTAAGGATCAGGACATGACATACATGTCCGTAAGCATCACCACTTAGCAACAGGCAGCACAGAGTGGAAGTTCAGGAAACATTTGTTACTGGTAATTCCTGTAAGCAAGTACTACATAAGGCAGATCCCCACAACCATTTTCACTATGAGTAAAGGCTCTTTAACTCTTAGCTCCACAAGTTAATGTTAAAGGGGATATACTGGCAGATAATGTAAAGGTGTTAGTTATTTTAGAGCAGCATAAATGCTGGTATTCTTCATCTTCACTCATTATCTGTCATCTCTTGACCATAGTGCTGGTATAAGACACCCACTCAACAAGGGAGAACATGGAGAATGGTGTCAGAAAGATATCCCTACCCATGCATGACTTTGTAAGCTTTCTTCATCTAGCAGTAACAAATCTGAACAGTCACTTTGGGGCATAATTTTCTCTCTTCCAAAGTTCTGTAAAATATCTTATTGTGTTTCTTTTCCATAGCACATGAGGCCTATCTCAATTTGGTGCTAATCTCCTTTTCCAGTCTCATTCTGAGACACTCATTCAGAATTATTGACACTATGCGCCAGGCACTGTGCTAGACTCTGGGGATAGAAAGATGAGCGAGCTCTTCCTAGTCAGCCTTCAGTTTATAAATCAGTCTCCAAGTACACCATGGACTTTTACTCTTCCATGTCTTTGCTCTTGTGGTTCTTTTGTTTAAAATTCCATTTCACCTTTGTCTGCCTATTGAACCCCTACTCCTTGTATCATCAGTGACAGTTGTCCCGTCTTCCCCAAAGCAGTATAAATGTTTTCCTCAAATTCATCTTTACTTATTTGTGGGTGTGTGTATGTGTGTGCATGTATGTCTGCTATAACACTGATCACATTGTATTATGTGATACTTCATAAGTATCTACAGGATGCTTTCAGCTGCAAGGAATAGAATAACCATCTGAAAATGGCCTATACAATAGGCTGTTGAACTAATTTACATAACAGCAAGTCTGGAGGGAGGTATTTCCAGGTGTGTTACTACAGTCCAATGACATCATAAGAATTCAGGCTCTCTCATTTTCTGCCCCACTATCCTCAGTAAGTTAATTTTTAGTTCCATGATGCCTTTTGCCTTATGTTACAAGATGACTACTGCATCTCAAGAACATATTTCCTCATACAAATGTATCCAAAGACAGGAAGGCGTGGTTCTTTTCCTGTATCTCTCCTTTTATTGAGGAGGAAAATCTTTCTGGCAGAACATAATTGGCTTGACTAATTTGTTTATCCCCTAAGAACTGAGAGGGCAATCTACCTTCCCTGAGCACATTTCTAAGAGAACCTCAGTTTTGTTCAGACAACAAAGAGGGAGGCAGTGGCTGTTAGTAGGCCATCCGCAGTGTCTGGCACTGTATTCCTGGTTAGACTGTGAAACTCTTTTGCATTAGGAAGTGAATCTTACTCTATTATTCCCAGGACCTAAAAAAGTACCTGCTACATAGATATTCAATTAGAGCTTACTGATTTTAATTGAATTTCTAGTAGATACCAAAGAGATTCTATACAGAGAAATGTGGAGAATTATTCTAATTTATTAGTATAAGCATGAATTATTTTGTAGTAGATTAGCTTTAGGTAGGATAAATATGTTTGAACTATGATTCTTGATCTAAGATGGAAGTTGTGATATTTTTGCAAATTTCCTGATGAAGATAGAATCCCTTTTAACATAACCAGAGTCAGCTCTCACAGCATTTATGGCAAAATTGTTGGTAGGTTGATGTTTTATTTAAAGGTGTCAGTCATTTTGTAACCAAGTTATTATCGGAATCAAATTTCAATTAATCTGTAAACAACTTTCATGACTATTTAGCATTAACTGCTTCAAAATGGAACTTGAAAGCCATATCCTACTTTTATTCAGTATTTAAGGCTATCCCGTTGCTGTGGCCAGATGAAATAATGAATACCTTAAGAGAAAGAACTTCTCATTTTGTTCATAAAAATTATTTGGGCCACTAGTATTTATCACCACATACTTGCAGGAAAAGAAAACTACTTTTAGTTTCTCTTAAGAATATCCTTGATGGGGACTTCCCTGGTGGTTCAGTGGTTAAGAATCCATCTGCCAATGCTGAGGACCCGGGTTCGAACCCTGGTGCAGGAAGACCCCACATGCCACAGAGCAACTAAGCCCGTGCGCCACAATTACTGAGCCTGTGCCTTACAGCCCGCATGCCACAACTACTGAGCCCACGTGCTGCAACTACTGAAGCCTGCATGCCTGGAGCCCATGCTCCACAACAGGAGAAGCCACCACAATGAGAAGTCCGCACACCACAACGAATAGTAGCCCCCGCTCGACGCAACTAGAGAAAGCCTGTGTGCAGCAACAAAGACCCAACACAACCAAAAAATAAATACATAAAATTGATTCTTTTAAAAAAAAGAAGAATATCCTTGATGAATCAATAAAAATTACTAATGTTCTTAAATCTCAACCCTTTGGTACTCATCTTTTTTTGGTTTTGTTTTGTTTTGCGGTACGCTGGCCTCTCACTGTTGTGGAGCGCAGGCTCCGGACGTGCAGGCTCAGCAGCCATGGCTCACGGGCCCAGCCACTCCACGGCATGTGGGATCTTCCCGGACCGGGGCACGAACCCCTGAATCGGCAGGCGGACTCTCAACCACTGCGCCACCAGGGAAGCCCTGGTACTCATCTTTTTAATATTCTGTTTGATGAAATAGGAAGTGTACACAAGCACTTGTATAAATGAACTGCAGACTAAACTAACCACTTTTTTTTATGGAACACAATTTGTATCAATACTTGAAAGAATGACTGACAAACTGTGGTTATTTAGACTTGTGTATTTGGTAGATACTTTCTGTCACTTCAAGGAAGACAACAGACAGTACTTGTTGCCAGTGATAAAATTCAAGCTTTCGAGTGAAAATTAAAATATTGAAAAGCTTGTGTCTGCCACCGTGACCATGACCCCTTCCCAATATTTAAGAAGATTTTTTCTGATGCATAGGTGGTAATAACAACAAATATGGTTTTCCAATGTTGTATAATTGAATGTGTCAACATTTTGAAGATCTGCATAACTGACTTAATATTTTCCAAATGACCAGTGAATGATATTACAAAATCATTCATGGGGAAAAGATTCAGCCAAAGTACAAAATATACCAATGAATTTTAATTTTAACAATATAAAAAGTTCACTGATATAGTTTCAAATATTACATGAAACTAACCTTAATTGAATTTTGGTAAAGTATCAAAAAATATCTACAATTATCTGAAAAGGCTATGAAAATATTCTGCCCTTTTTCAACTACATATCTGTATGAGGCTAATTTTCTTCATATACTCCAACTAAAACAGCATTGTTGCAGCAGACTGAATGCAGAAGAAGATATGAAAGTCCAGCTGTCTTTTATTAAGCCAGCTATTAAAGACATTTGCAAAAATGTAATACATAGCCACTCTTCTGGCTAATTTTTTGTTTGTTTGCCTTGGAAAATATAGACTTTTTTGCTGGTAAAGAGTTATTTAATTATTTTAAACTTTCAATAGATATAACCTACATAAACAAAATTTCTTTGGCGTCCTCAATAATTTTTAAAGTGTAAAGGTGTCCTAAGACCAAAAAGTTTCAGAACTGCCATTTTAGACCATAAGAAGGGGTCGCTTGATCATTAAGTTCAGTTCTAGTAGAACATACTTTCAGTTGGCCTTTCTCTGTGGGAAAGCTTTACTTCCTCTTCTACATGACTCAGGAAAGCATATCAAAATAGAAGAGAGTGAAAATGATGTGGTTATAGGAAATCCACTCTAATTTACTAAAAAGGAGAATTATTCACAGATTTCAGTACTTTATTATTAACAATAATCTGCATCCAACTTCACAACTAGTTACAATGTCCCGGTGTTATTTGTGGCAGAGTGCTTGAAATGTTCTTCCCTAGACACTGAAGAGTCATCGATGGCCTTGTCACTGAATCAGCCTGCATAGAAGCCTACACTTACTCCAGCTGGAGGCCTGGAGGAAGGAAGTGAGAACCTAAGCTCCCCATGGAAGTGCCAGCCACTGGAAAGGCAAGCAGGGGCAGGTGCCTGCCAAGAAAGACTTTAATTAAAATTTTTCCATCAGCACCACCCTTCCGTGATCTTTTCACTAACAGGCATTATTTAGTATAGGACCTTCAAGTAGTCTTTAGAGACATTTTTATAGTAATATAAATAATATATGTAAAGATTTAAAATTGAGTCGGGGCTCAAGATGCCAAGGACCTATTCATTACTACTTACTGGAGATCCTAAAAAGACTAGTAGAGACCAGGGCTTGTGGTGCTGAGTCCAGTGCTCAGACAGCCACCCCAAAAGGCCTTGCCTTTGTCTGTAGGAGGTATTAAGGGGAATTTACTCCCTGACCACCCTCCCATGAAGGACTGAGGGAATATTAGCCAACACTCCCTGTTGCTGGTCTGCAGGCTTTTTTAAAGGTAGTTGCCACCATCTCACCTGGCCTTTTCCCCCAGGTTGACTGCTGTGGCACTGCCTTCATGTTCCCAAATCCCAAGGAGATAGGGCTTTTGTATTTCTGTTTGTAGTGTGTGCCCCACAGTATTCACCTGCACTCCCGAGGCTATCACTTTGTTCCTTTAGATAGATGAGTTTCTTGTACAATGAGAAATGGACTGTTGTGCACAAAAAAAGGAAGCTAGGCTCAGGGAAGCCAATATAAAGTTGTCCTTTTGTGGCTCACTCAGCAAGCAAAGTACTATCAAAAAATAAAATATATATCTATATATATATAAAACTGAATTACTCCTTCCAGGAGGAAAAGAGAACCATAATTACAAACTTTAATCTCCCTTCACCACCAAAAAAAAAAAAATGTTTTAGATTTGAATCTAAGTGTTTGTTTTTTCAGACTTGAATGACATTTTTAAACATATGCAGAAAATTATACTTCAGTGTATATTCGTGGTAGGTCCTCTAACCAGCTGGCTTTTCTCCAGAGGCTGAGTGAAGACAATTCAGGGGTACCTCATAGTTGCCTTAGGTTTTTGTTGAGTGTTGGAAAACTGCATTTACAGTAATATTTCCTACCTCCAGGCAGAAATCTTGAATGATTACTTCAAAGATAAGGGGTTTTTCACACTTGCGCAAAGATCCTTAAAGGTCTTTGTCCTTTTAGACTCTCAGATGCCATTTGAATGAATTTATTTACATGTGCTATATGTCTTTATGGTACTCCTGATTCCCTGCTTTGCAAAGACAAGCAAGTTGATGACTTTTTATGTGTTTATAGGGTTTGGCCCTTACCCAAAGAGAGATTTCTTTTTAATCTTTTGTTTGAACAGATGTGTAAACAAAAGCATTGCTGCCTCTCAGACTTAACTATTTAAGGTTTAATGAAGAAAAAAAATGAAAGAGCACTTGATTTTTTTTTTAGTCTTTATGGCAAAGTTGGTGTGATCAGGCCAATGTGAGGGGCTTTGGCTACACGGTTTGCCCACCTGTGGCCGTGACCATAGACTGGCTTGTGAAGCTCTGTGCTATTCTCAGGAGCAAGGTGTAAACCAAAGAGCTTTCCTGTGATGGGCAGATCCTCTGGTGATCTTAGAATCCAAACTCAGGCTTCTCAAGTCAGAACCATTGGGACCTTCCATTGCCTTTGAAAATCTCCTCCCTGGTTTCCAGTTTTCTCAGTGACTAATCAAGGCTGATCATCCAGTTATGGAAAAAACAGTGAATGTGGCTGTTAAATTTACATTGCTCTTTGTTCTGGTATATCCTCTGTAAGGTGTTTTCTAGAGAAACCGGCTCAGCAGACAGATCCATTCCAAAATTGCTTAATAAAGATTTCACTACATCCTGGTAGCCTATCATAGACAGGCTACCCATCCTATCAGGCTGTTCTTCATTGTACATTGTCCCCCTCCAAGCTTCCTCTACTTGTCGGGGATACAGATGAGCAGAGGAAAAGGAATCAGCATTATCTGCACCACCTATGGATGTGTCTCCAGTAATTAGCCCCAAAGAGATTTAGAAAGATGGTAGAGATTATGATAGTGTTTCTCCTGCCAAAATGAGAACTAGAGGCTGTTCATGGTTGTTTTTGAAACTCAGTCTCCTGGATTGTAATATTTCCTGCCCCATTTGTTGCCCACAGGTGGGTGTGTTTGGGAAAAACTGATTCCTATCAACTTTTCTCATTTCCTTGCTATTCCTACCTAGGTGCCCTCTATAGTTCTTTAGTAATTTGCCTCCAAAATTATTTTTTACTTCAAAGAAAGAGGGTTTTTTTCCTTAAACATTCTGTGCACTATTCCAATGAAGTTTTCTATTATATAAAGATAAATTTCATATGTAGCAGAGAAAAAAGAAAAATGCTAATGTAATCATATGGCTGTGAGGTAGGGGGAATATTCCCTTTTTTCCTTTTCTCAGTACACTGACATCAAAGATTGTTATCTGCAAACTTTTTAAGGGTAAGTTTTATTTTTTCTTACTCTTTCATATTGAAAATCTATATATACCTTATCTTTTTTTCAGTTATATCTTTAAAAAAATAACTACTGGTTCAATATTTTAATTGGCTATTGCTATTAATATTGCTATTTGGCTTAGGTCTAATGCCTTGAAATACGGACAGTACACTTTGGGTCCAAAGGAAAAAGAAAGTATTTATTATCAAAGGACATTTGAATGTCTCATACTATGGATCTAAAGATAAACTTTCCTTCTAGAACCAATATAAACCTAAAAGTTTACAGTAAGAAATAAATTGTACAGGATTATGTACAGTTGACTAGGTCTAGTGTAAATTCATTTTGGCTACTCTAAAAGAAGAAATTTTTCCCTACAAAAGTGCCCTCTTATTTATTGTAATCCTAATGTATATCTTTTACAACTTAAAATTATAGCTTTTCGGCCGCATAGCACAGGGAGATCGGCTTGGTGCTTTGTGACCGCCTTGAGGGGTGGGATGGGAAGGGTGGAAGGGAGGGAGACGCAGGAGGGAAGGGATGTGGTAACAGATGTATATGTATGACTGATTCACTTTGTTATAAAGCAGAAACTAATAAAAAAAATAAATTTAATTTAAAAAATTAAAAATAAAAAATAAATAAATAAAATTATAGCTTTTATTTTACAGACCGTATACTTTATACACGTTTAAATAGTAATTTTATGATGTATTTTAAAATATATTTTATAGAGACATTAGAAAAATGAATAATGATTTTATAACTATCAAAATTAAGTCAAAACAGATGTTCATGATATACTACTATGCAGCATAGGGAAATACAGCCTTTGTTTTATAATAATGTAATAATTTACTAATAATGGAGTATAATCTATTAAAATATTGAATTACTATGTTGTACACCTAAAACTAATATAATATTGTAAATGAACTATACTTCAATTTTTAAAAAAGCAGTTATTTATGAAGTCTTTGAAGTGAGCCATTTCCACATTAAACATTTGATTGTGGATAGGTGAGGAGACTGTTTTGGCCAAAATATATTAAAACAATTACCATTTATAGAAATAATATATATTTAACGTTTTTATTGAATTAAATAATTTTTTATATTCCGAATTTTATTTTTTATGACAAATATTTACTTTTCTGACAACATATTACATTTTAAATGTTTAATTATAAAATCAGATTAGGACTTAACATAATTAGCCGTGGCCGACCTTTTACCTTTTTAGACCTGTTTAACTCTGAAGAGGGAGGGTTTTCCTCTACGTTTTCAACATTCAACTGGCTGCTCCACATAGTACATATATGTCCAAAGGAGGAAGACATATTACCACTCATAAATTAGGATTATTATTTCAATATTCTCTGATAAATTCAGCTTCTTAAGTAACCTCACATTTCCATTCAATTAATCTCATCATCAAATGGATCTTTTAACTGTATGTTTCTGTTATTTAGAAATAATTACTACACTCTTTACACTTACTAAGTTTTATTTTTAATAAAGATACCATAAGTTGAACTTGATTACTTTCATAAATATACCATAGTAGAAATGCCTAACAATATCCAATAATTTATGAAGATAATCATGAACATAGCAATTACTAAGTTATAAATTAAACTCTAACAGTGTCAAGCTTTCTAAAATACTTATTAACAGTCATATTTATACTATACAAATACTGTACAAAGTTCTTGTCTTCATAATTCCCTCCTTATCATTATAACCATAAATCTTAAGAGGAAGGAAACCTTCATCAGAATCACGGAGTACAGAAGTAATTTCTCAAAGCAAATCTTGGGTAATTTAGAAGAAACTTTCTAGGAAAAAGTTAGGAGCAATTAGGAGCTCTTACAGAAACTGGGCTTTCTGCTTTCTTCATGTTATGATCTCAAAATTTCCTATCAGATACAGACATAGTGTTCCAGTTGTTGGCCATTCTGTTCTCTGGTGGAAAGAAGAGTGGGTTTATTTTGCTTTCTTGAGCAAGTAATCTCACCCTCTACCATAATATTAAGGAGCAATAATGTTATCTTTTAATTTCCTAGTCCAGCTCATTTTTACTGAATTTTTCATTACTTGACCCTTCATTACTATTGCTACTTCATAGTGTGGCCTCTGTCATATGACTTCCCAACTTTGACATAAGCGGTAGTGAAAGAGTTTGCGTCCAATTTCACGTGGTCTGGAATCTTTTCATCATGGCCACAGGCATTGTACTTTGCTTTATAATAAATTATAACTGTCCCTTCAATTGCAACTGCACTGTCACTATTTTCCTTATATCAGCTATTGTAAAAGATACTATTTTACTATAAATAGTGAAACCAGCTTTTATAACAAGGACATCAAAATGTTTATTAAAATAATTAGTAAACAAAATTTTGTTTCACAGCCTTGTTTCAGTAAGTATTAAACTACTCTACTAAAATGGAAATCTGAACCTAGATTTTTTTTAAGTAAAAGATGGGATATTGAGCCAGTGTGAGAGAAAAAATGCTTTTCTCTTTTTATTATTATCTAAAATAATCAGGTTTTTAATTGTATAATATTTGGCATAAATTAAAGATCCACATGTCTGATAGCTATGAATAGAAAAGTTGAATTTTCCTGAAGAATTTGTAAAACCAACTTGAGAAAAAAATGTATCTGTTCGAAATATGAGCTTTGTAATGCTGCCAGGGTCAGAAAGACCCAGAGTAATCATGTAAATAATTGAAAATTTCCATGGCCTTGCATGCTTTCTCCATGGCTTCAGAAATTGCAGTATATGAGGAGGGAGTGTTCTTGGTTGGCCCCGTTCCTTCCCTTTCGGTTTACTCCCTTTATCCCCATGTAAACATTCCCATCCTTCCTTATAATAATGGGTAATTATTTCTTGGGAATCATCAAAGATTATGAGCTATTTTATTAGGAACTTTTAACATTCATCTTGTTTTCTTGTGATGTAAAATAAATGCATCAAATCTCTTTCAAATTTATCTTTAAAGATCAACATTTCCCTCTCTTTATTAATAACGTTTTAAGCTTTAAGAAATGATGTCTTTGAGGAAAGTACTTTCAGCATTACTAACTGAAGCAAAGCCCTGGTTCAAAATGGCAACCTGGCATTTTGTGTTTGTCCATGTGAGTCACACTAGATTTTGAAGAAGTCAATTTCTTTTCATTAGAAATGGTTTGCTATTAAAGAACATATAATTATGTCTTTTGTTCAGTTTATCTCAATGAAATGAACTTGAATATAAATTAAAGAGATAAATGATTTATTTTAAAAACAAAAAACTAACAACGGAAGGGGGGGCTCAACTTTTTTAAGCCCCTTAAGAGTAGGGGCCTCTTTGTATATGTAAATATTTTTCTTCTCAGCTGCATAGCATGATGGCAGGAACGTAATAGGTGCTTAGTAAATATTTGTGGAATGAAAGCCATTCCCTACCAACATTCAGTGATATGTGCCACTTCAATCCCATTGAACTCCTGTAAAAGAAAAAATCACTGTCTCATTGACAATTACTAATCTGTGTTTTGTAGTATTTGTATGCCTGCAAATTTCTTAAGTGATAGTTTAACTGGGTTTAGAATTCTAGGTTGACGGTTTTTTTCTCCCAGCATGTTGAAGATACTCTCATTATCTTCTCTTGGTGGTGGTGATGGTAGTAGTGGTAATGAGAAGTCTGCCTTTAATTTGATTATTATTTCTTTGTGGGATAGCTTATTTTTCTCTGGTAGTTTTTAAGATATTCTCTTTATCTGTGATATAACAAGGTACAGATTTATTTTCATTTTTCACACTAGAGATTCTCCTATTTTAGTTTGAGGATTCATGCCTTCTTCGATTCTCTACCATTACTTCTTTGACATTATCTCTTCCATTTTCTGTTATCTCTTTCTAATATTTTAGAAATTTTGTTATGTTTTCTGCCATGTCTTCTCTCAATTTTTCTTTCTAACCTTTCTTTCTTTTCTGTCTTCCTTTCTTCCATTCTTTCTTCCATTCTTTCTTTCTTTCTTTCCTTTCTTTCTTTCCTTTCTTTCTTCTTCCTTCCTTTCTTCCTTCCTTTCCTCCTTCCTTCCTTTCCTCCTTCCTTTCTTTCCTCCTTTCTTCCTTTCTTCCCTCCTTCCCTCCTTTCCTCCTTTCTTTCTTTCTCTCTCTCTCTCTCTCTCTCTCCCTCCCTCCCTCCCTCCCTCCCTCCCTCTCTCTCCCCAGCATTCTGAGTAACTTTACTCTACCAATTTATCAACTATCATTGTAAGGCTGTGTAGCCTGCTGCTTAACTCATATTTTAAGTTTGTTTCTATGTCTATGTTTTTTCAAACCTATATTTCTTTTCTAGAATTTGTATTTGGTTCTTTCTCAGATCTGGTATTTTACAATACCCAGTTCTTCCTTTATCTTTCTGGACATGCGAATGATTTAAAGTCTCTTTCAGATTGCTTTGTTATCTATAATTCCTCAGATATGGATTCTCACATTTGTTGTATCTGTCCACTTTCATGGCAGTGGGCTTTGTGTGTTCTTTATAATTTTTACCTGAACTCTTTTTCCCCCCGCCGCATTGGAATCACAAGCATTCTCTAGATTTAAAAAGTGTTCCTATGTTATATTTTTGTATTCACCCCTCATTGAGATCTATGGTTTTCACTGGTTCTGGGCCAGTTTTTTATGTTGGTTTTTAGCTTAAATTTTTCCATACAATGCAAGTGCTACAAAATCAGATTCCACAAATGGCAGAGGCTGGGCATTCCATGTTTTCACCAGTGATTCTATCTAGAGTAACAAGGGAGCCTGTGTCTATCCTGTGCCCCCAGTTTGGGCTTTCCTAGCTTTAATTTGAAAACTGGATATCCATTTAATTCCTGCTGTGTTTTTATTTTGTTTGTTTGTTTTTTAATTCAGAGACTTAAATCATTTCCATTTTCCCTCTACACATGGAATCCTGCAGACTAGAATTTAGGACCCTATCCCTGGGGTTGCTGAGCTTCAGCTCCCACCTACCACTATGTTACTTGGTTTTGGCATCTAGAGATTTTCCTTTCTTACTTTTGAGCTCAAATATAATTTTGTTGTTATTGTCAAATTGCATCCAATATTTCTGTTTTTTGAATAAGATGGGGACTTTCCACATACTCACCTTACCATTTTGTCGTGGAAAATGGAACCATACAATTTAAAATTATTTTTTTCTTGACTCACTATTTTTAACAATTTGTGTTATGCAAGACACCCTTAGTCTGTAAAATAAATATGATTCTATCTGTAATTTCAACCACCTGTAGTTAACATCTTAACAATCACTAAGTAATTCTTGCAACCCACTGGAGATTGAAGTAGGGTTTACAAAACTAGTGTATTGCATTATTCTATAAAGGTTGTTATTTCTTAAAAGTTTGACTGCTTATATAAGATTAAATAACTGAAAGTCTGCTTAATAATATTGAGAGAAATTACTGAATTAAAATTTTTAAATATCCCATTTTTATGCCATTATTTATATAATCATTAATTTTTATCCTTGTTTAGGAGAGTGGATGCCAGCATGTGTATCAGTATACCCATAGTCTTGACAGTAGAAACATCATACTACCATTACTTTTATTGTATCTTTAAGAAAGGTATATCTTTAGCATATATCTTAAACAATGAAAAGAGAAACATCGCATTACTGCTGCAAGTAATATCTTTTTAAAGATCTAACAAGATCTGACAGTGATATTCCTTGGAGAATATGATATACTAGATTGTAAAGAATACTGGGAAAATGTAAGACAGTCTCATTTGACCAAAAATGACTGTTTTTTCAGAGTTTTTGCTTTCATCCTTTCTTCAGACATATAAGGAAAAAATGAAGGGAGATACATCGACACATACAAAGGAATGCCAACAACCAAGTGAAGGCAGCATTTCCTTTCCCCTTTACATTTCACACCCTGTAAGCCAGAAGAAGAAAAATGTCTACCGAACAGGCCAGACCACCTTCATAATTGGAGAAACACCAAAAGGGATCCGCAGGTATGTCATCTACAACAACATTGGACTTTATGAATGATTCTCAAAAGAAATATAACTACCTAGTAAAATACACAAATTATTTGAATTTTAACTATACCTGGCATCTGAATATTTCAGAGAAATATGAATTTGTACACTTTAAAAAATAAATCCCAGAATTCCCTGGTGGTCCAGTGGTTAGAGCGCTTTCACTGTGGTGGCCTGGGTTCAGTCCCTGGTCGGGGAACTAAGATCCCACAAGCCATGCAGCACGGCCAAAAAAAGAAAAAAAATCCCAAATGTTTTAGTGTTTTAAGAAGGCTAATCCCCAAATTGATAAAAAAAAATGAAATTATTTTATATAAATGAAATACTTAAGTGCATTATATTCATTCACTCATTGAGTATTTATTGAGCATCTAATATGCACTCAGGCATTGTGCTAGGTGCTAAATATACAGTGTAAAAAAAGAGACGTAGAGCTTACAGTACAGTGGGATGGGGGTTGGCATCAAACCATAAAATTTTCAAAAGTAAAAAAACTTATAAATAAATAATTATAAAATGGTGTGTTATAGGAAGAAAGTAGACAGGCCTCCTTTATAGAGAATAATGGGATTGGGAGGGATATAACTCCCTTTCTACTAGGTAGTCAGGGAAGACCTCTCTATACGAGTAACATTTAAGTTAAGACCTGAAGGATAATGAAGCAAAGAACCAAAGTAACTTTCTGAAGAGGGAGGAGGTTTTGAGAGAAGACTGGTATACTTAGTGCATAATAAATCAAGCAGAGAATGGCATGAGATGAAGGCAGAGACATAGATGGGGCTGGAGCATGCCAAGCCTTGTAGATTATAGAAAAGAATTTGGATTTTGTTCCAAAAGCTGTTGAAGCATGACATGATCTGATGTATGTTTCTAAAAGATTTTTCCAGCTTCTGCATGGAAGAGGGCAGAGTGGACTAGGGGAAACCATAAGGAACTAGGTGATGGTAGTTTGCAATAGAATAGTTGCCATGGAGACAGGGCTGAATGGATAAATTCAGTTTGATGTTGAACTGGTTTTTGGGAAGGGGTGAAGACAGGATTACTCCCAATTTTCTGCCTTAAGCAGCAGACTGGATTCACTGAATGGGGAAAACTGGGAGAGACACACGTTTGGAGTAAAAAAAAAATCAAGAGTTCTCTTTTGCTCATATTAAATTTGAGGATATAGGGAAATGTCACATGGGCAGTGGATATGCTACTCTGAGATTTGGAGACGGGAGGTCTAAATTTGGAAATTATCAGCATAGAGATTATAAATAGATTACAGATAGTTTTTATAGCCATAGACTGTGTGAACAGCTTAGGAACAGAACACAGAGAGGAGAGGAGAAGCCCCAGTACTGAGCCTGGAGAGTGACTGTGGCCTACTGGGTAGGAGGCCCAGTGCAAGGTCCTAAAGTCCAACACAAGTGAGAGTTTCGAAAAGGAGGGAACACTTAACTTTATTGACTGCTGCTGAGAACCAGAATCAGAAGAAGTGGGAAAGCCCCTGGAGCTGAAGAACTCTTTGGTCACCTTTCCATGAGCAGTAGAAGTAGGCAGATGCCAGGGTGAGGTGGGCAAGCAGTGAAAGGGCTAGCCCCTGGGACTGCTCCTTAAGTTTGGATGTGGAAACTAGCAGTAGCTGGAGAGCATTGTGGGATGAAGTGTAGTTTGTTTTTAAGTTGGGAAGATAATAGAACCTGTTTGTGTGTTGAGGAAAAAGACTAATAGGAAAAAAAGAGATCATGCCAGAGAGGTAATAACAGAAAAAGTGAAGTCCTGGAGGCAGGAGAGGGTGGGATCCAGACCACAGGCAAAGGTCTAGCCTTTGAGAAGTATTAAGAGAAAGGGATAAAGAAGGGCACAGATACAGTGATATTTCCTCAATTAATTGAGAATTAAAGTCATCAGTACAGAGGGAAAGAGATTTGGGGAGAGAGAAATTATGAAAGAAGTCATTAGTGGAAGTCATAAAGTGGGAAAGCAAGCTTAGTGGGGCTAGACTTCCTGGGTGATGTTAAGTTCCTATTTGAGAGTAATTCCAGTAAAACCATCTGTGCAGTTGTGCAGACTGCATTCAACAAGCTTCAGTTGTTCAGTTGCAGACACAGAATAGGGAAACAGCTGAGTTTTACCAGGAGAAGGAGAGAAAAGCAAAGAAGCTAAAGGATGTTTGCAAAGAAGCGATTATAAAATTGAACATAAGCTGGAAAAGGGGAGGCTGATGTTAGTGAGAAAGCAAGGGTATATTCCAGCATTGTTGTCATTGGGATAATTGAGCAGTTGAACTGGAGCATGATATGATTGAATTCAGGGATTTGGAGGATGTGCAGTTAATGGTAATGACATTAGTGGTATATGACTTTGGGAATAGGGGCCTAACATGGAATCAAGTTTGTGGAGGTGAGGTCAAGAAACTGGTGGGCCAGGAGTTGGGTGGGACATCCACATGGATACTGACGTTATCAAGAATGACGGCAGGAGATGGGAAAGGAAGCAACATTAATCCAGGATCTTGAGTGTTCAGTCACTATCAGGAAGCAACTAGACAGTCAGTTAACAAGGTGGGGTGGGGGCGAGAATGGTTAAGCTGGATAGCATAAACCTTAAAGAGGGGAAGGAGTTTTTTTTTTTTTTTTTTTTTTTTTTTTTTTTTTTTTTTGCGGTACGCGGGCCTCCCACTGCTGTGGCCTCTCCCACTGCGGAACACGGGCTCCGGACGCGCAGGCTCAGCGGCCATGGCTCACGGGCCCAGCCGCTCCGCGGCACGTGGGATCCTCCCGAACCGGGGCACGAACCCGTGTCCCCTGCATAGGCAGGCGGACTCTCAACCACTGCGCCACCAGGGAAGCCCGGGAAGGAGTTTTTAAGAAAAAATGATCTGGAAGCAGCAATGGGAAGCATGAACTCTGAGGTTTAGGGATATGAGGTATAAGATCTTGACTTGTGAGGGCTGCAGCGGGGAGGCAGTATCAGGAGGAGACAGAGGGCCCCTTGGGCAGAAGACACAGGAGAGTTAGTAGATCATAGCCTGGTTCCAGGGGCACCGAGGAATGGTCTGGCAGGATGGGGGATTGGATTAGATCAGGGATGTAGAGACTAGCAGGGGCATGAGAAGCCAGTGGTTATGTGTAACTGAGAAGTAGTGACTGAGGTAAGCAGGGAGAGGAGGCGCGGTCCAGTTGGTCCTGATGACTTCTACGTACGATAGGAAAATGGTGGTTGCTCTGCATGTTCCAGATGCTTCCCTCAGGTTTTGGCAACTCCCAGGCAACCTGTCCCTTAGCTCCTGGGGTGCTGGTGTGGCCGATTGGAGCACGCCTCTCAGCTGCCCACCATTGCCCACAAAGGTGAACACCCCACACTGCTATAGCAACACAACTCCTCACAAACAGATTTACAACAATGATTTTGGGTAAATTGCAGGTAATTTTCTTTGGGCAATTATTTTTGCTAGGAGACCAACCATATACATTTCACCAGTCTTTAAGCACAAGTGTCTTATCTAACCCTTTAGCACTGTATATAAAAATAAAAGTATTAACAGTGATTAGTTTTTGCCTCTTTCTTTATTCTCTACTTATCCTAGGGATCAGTGCCTCGTGCTAAATAACAAGGTGAAGGGTGTCTAACATTAGAAATGCCAACATCTGAACTAGGGATCGCTGTCCAGACCGCTAGCACCTCTTTCCTGCTAACCATCCTACGTGATGTGAATCAAGAATCTGTACTATGCTGTAGCCCCATGGATTATCTGAATGAACTTTCAATCCTACCTTCACTTCAGAAAGCTTAGGCAAAAAGAACATGGTTTTAGCTGTGTTCCATCCCTTCTCCTTCAGTTCCTCGAGAAAAAAGGAGAAAAATTGAATTTTTTCCGTGATACATAAATACTCTTGATACACTTGCTGAAAGACTGAAAGATACCTAACTTTGATTTCCTTTGCCCCACCACTGCCCCTTTCTCTAAATGGATTATGAGTGTCTACAAAATTTTCTTCACAAACTGGTGGCTAGCTTATATCCCCTGGTTGTACCTTGCAATTCGTTGAGTGTTTAGAAAGACCAAGAATTACAAAAGCAAGTTTAGAAGGCAAAAATAAAATGAATTGTAATCATAGCTCATCCTGTAAAGGGCAACCACACAGCCCAGTTTACTTGCATACTACTCGGGTAGAATAAGGTCTGAGGCACCTCTCCTCCCAGAGGTGACAGATTTGCAGGGTCATGGGTGAGGTCAGCACAGCAAAGGTGAAAGTACTTTGGCAACTGCTGAAACACTACCAAGTCTTGGATGAATAAAAGACATCAGCCTGTAACCCTGCCAATAACTTAATCTTCACAGCACAAATATTTATGAGAAAGGCCATGAAAATGATTCAGAGATGATTAATAAACAAAATAATGACACTTCATTACTTCATGTGAAGTTAAAACTGGAACCTTTTAAGAACATACTTGTTGTTTTCCAACAAAGAACATTGGCCATATCCAGGACAGAAATTTGGAAACTTGTTTTTGTGTTATTAACTATTCTGTTGGCAATGAGAGTGGCTGTTGATCAGGCATAGATAGTACCTGGATTTGGAACAAGTAACAGGACCAGTGTGGTGAGGACTAGAAGCCAGCGTACTCATCTGAAGCCACAAAAGAAAGTCATGAATTTGCAGCATGGATTGCCACTAAAATCAAAGGAAACACAAACTTTATATAACCTGGTCTGAGTGGCAAAAATAATAGTGGCTTTAAATAAAGCTCCTGGTTACATACATTTAAAAAAATCATTTTTTATCTTCAGGATTCTCTGTTGTATACAGGATAAAATTCAAACTTCTGAAATTGGCATACGGATCCCCTCGTGATTTTCAGCCTTTTTCTTGGCTGATTCTCCTGCCCCTATGTGCACCAGGTCTTCTTGGAACTGGGCCCATGCACGTTCCCTCTCTCCCTAGAAGGCTTCCTGGCTCATCTTTACCTGACTGGCTTGTGGTGACAGCAGAGAAGCCTTCCCTGCCACCTTGCCCACTACCAATCACTGGCTTAGGTACCCCTTCTGTGGATGCCAACAGGGTGCTGTATTTACCTCCATCATGGAGTTTATTACTCCCTTCTGGTTTGATTTTCATGTATCTGTCTCCCCCAACTATGCAATAAACCCCTTGAAGACAGGGAACTGGGGTTTGTTCACTGTTGTATAGTTTCTTTTACAGTGCCTAGCAAATAAGAGGGCTCTATAAATATTTGTTGAGTGGATAAATGAATGTTGTAAGGAAATATTATATAAAAATAGATATAATTCTACAATTCGGGGACTTTTAATCATACGCTGCAGCACTATCTATGGCTTTTGTTTAAAAGAACATTTATAAGCATTGGGCTCTCCTGACTCATGGCCTAAACTCAGCATCAGCAAACCAATACCCTCTTAGCCCGTCTTAGTCTGCTCGGGCTGCTATAACAGAATACCACAGACTGCGGCTTAAAAGACAGAAATTTACTTCTCACAGTACTGGAGCCTGGGAAGTCCAAGATCAGGGTGCCAGCTGATTTGGTTCCTGGTGAGAGCTCTCTCCCTGGCGTGCAGATGGCCACCTTCTCACTGTGTCCTTTCATGGCAGAAAGAGAGCTGTCTGGTGACTTTTTATGACCTCTTTTAACCTTAATTACCTCCTGAAGGCCCCATCTCCAAATACAGTCACACTGGGGTTTAGGGCTTCAACTTATGAATTTTGGGGGAGGCTACAGTTCAGTCCCTAGAACCCTCACCTAGGGAAAGGAGCAGAGTCTAGTGCCCAGGGTTCCTAGACAGCTTTTCCACTTCCATCTTAGCAGGGCTTCAGAAGGCTCATTTCCTCACACATGCATATAACAGCTTTTATTAATATCTTATACTAAGACTGAAACGCATTTCTTCAAATAGCATCTGACTATAGTTTAGCTATCTATACTGAAGTCAGATCAATACTGAAAAAGAATCTAGGTTTATCAGTTTAGAACTTTCCCTTAGGCTCATCAAAAAGTTGTGTGAAATTTCTATATTGTATCGATACTTGTGGAAGGAGAAAAGAGATAGATGAAAAAAATTCCTGTCTTAATTTTTCAGCATTTTCTCTTTTCTATTTAAGACCCTTCTTTGACAGTTTTACTTCATGGATCTTGAGTGCAATATAGATTTCCAAATACAGATTATATAAATTATGATTCTCATGTAAGTCTTAAATTGGCTGACTGGAGTAGCAGCATGCTGGGATCACACAATTCCCAGGAAATACCTGATAGTATAAGTCAGAATAACTTAAAAAGCTGGTAATTTCATGAGCTAGAATATTTTTTTCGGTAGTGTAAGGAAAGAGATCACATTCTCCTAAGTGCAAAATGCATGGTCATTATGGAATTAAGCTAATACATGCTAAAGGAATATGCTTACATTGCTTTGTTGCTACATAGCATAACACTGAAGACAAGCTCTTTAAAAATAAAATGTAATAAAAATAACCACTGGTTTTGTTCATTAAATCTTCAGAAAACAATTTGAAGAAATGGCTTCTTATTTTAAGTTGTCTTCTGTAAAGGAATTTGCTAAACACATAACTAATGCCACGTCAGAAGAACGACAGAAAATGCTAAGAGACTTTTATGCTTCTCAGTATCCAGAGGTAAAAGAATTTTTTGTGGATTCCCCCTCAGAATTCGTTAAATCTGCCTATAAGGAAGGAGAGAGAGTCAGGAATCTGTCTGAAAAAAGAGAGTCTCTTATAAAAGAAAGGGTGTCAGATTCTGTAACTTTGTCATTTAAAAATTGTACCAAAAATTTTTCTCAAATTTGCAGCCCAAAAATATATAAAGAAAAATCAATTAAGTTTCGAAATCACAGTTTCTATAGAGAAGAGTTGCTTTCTAATGATGTGGAAACTAAGAAATTACCTGTAAGCTCTACCCAAAAGACGAACAATGGGAAAAACAGCCAAGCATCCAAAGATACTGTAGCATCCTGTTTCCTGAACAGTAAGTCTGGAGCGTATGAGTTGGAAAAGTTGGAAAATACCATGAAAAACCGACAGGATCTCACAGGATTGGGTGTTTCAAGAAATGGACCCTTTTTCAAAGTGGAAAACAAAAAGATAGACAATCCAGTGTTAGAAAACACTTCTGTGGTAAGCTTACTTGGTGACACCTCTATTCTTGATGACCTCTTTAAAAGTCACGGGAACAGTCCCACACAACTGCCAAAGAAAGTTCTTTCAGGGCCCATGGAGAAAGCAAAACAGAGACCAAAAGATTTCTGGGACATCTTGAATGAACAGAATGACGAGAGTCTTAGTAAACTCACCGACTTGGCAGTAATAGAGACTCTGTGTGAAAAAGTGCCTTCTGCTGCATCCTCCAAAAGGAAAGAGGATCTTGAAGCTCCTCTTTGGAAATCAAATGAGAAATTTTTGTGGAAAAAATTTAACTCCAGTGATACAGATGAAAGCACAACTAATACACAAGAGTAATACATAAACACACAAATAAATTACTACAACCAATGAACTTCTGCCATCAATGTTTACAACACTGTATTCCACACTGATTATGTTACACAGTTGTCAACATATATTTTTAAACTCTTGCTCTAAGGTTTTCTTTTTAAGTCTAAAATGTTATCATGTATTGGTTTTCCTTGATAGCTGATTTGATCTTTTAAAAAAATACGTATTATAGTATAAACCTCTTTTATGAAATGGAAAATATTCTGGATTTGTTATCAGGCGACCTGGGGTATCTCTCTTATTGTATAATTATATGACCTTAGATAAGTCATTTAGGCTGGTGTGCAGCCATTTCCTAATATGAAAGATGAAGGGCTTGAACTTCATCCACGAGTGTCCTTCCAGTTTAAAAAAGCTTTGTTTCACTCTCCTAGATTCCTTAAGTCATAGGCCAAATTATGGTCACCCCCCAAATCAAATGTATACTAGTGAGTTTCTTTCTTACTACCATTTGGGAAATTATTAACTGTTTTATTTTCCCTCAGTATCATGTACTACTATTAAGAAATTATTTATACAAAAGTAATAACTAGTACTGAATACATGATGTATATTAAAATAGTAAGCTTATAAACTGCTCAAAATCAAAGGGTTAAGTTGTATAACTTTATGATATATGATACTGAAGTAATACAGTTATTATCATTAGCCACAGAACACCAATGCGTCAACTTTTTGTACAACTATATAAAGCTTTGTATAGTACTTTTGCACTTTTTTAAGTATGAGTAAATGAGTAAACATTTGATTTTATTTAAAACTCTTATATTTTGTTGAACTTAACTTAAATAGTTTATAACCAATGGTATGTGCTTGTTGTTGGATTCACTTATTTGGAAGCATTCACTCAGCCCCTATGGGTGCTGTGCTAGGAGCTCGAGATGTACAGGTGAGGCACTGCTACCAGTAAAACAAAGGAAACCATGTGTATAAAGAGTCGGGTCTGTAAAGCCCCTGGCATCATGCCTGGCACATGGTAGCAGGACCTGAGGCTTCTACTGACCCACAGGCAGATACACTGTGGCAACTTTCCCTCAGTTGAACCGGCAGGGCTATGATGGGAGTAAATGTCCAGAAAATAGCAGTGAACCAGGAAATTATGGTGCTCAGAGATCACTGTGAATTGTTACTGTATTGAGGGGAGGGGGCCTTTGGAGTACCCAGCCATCGCAGTGTGGAGCCATTGCTCAGAAATGGGGAAAAAAAGAAAGAAAATCTTTTCTTAAGGGACTGAATGGCCAAGTATGTTTTTCTCTAGGGCAGTGTTGAGAGCTGTGAAATATATATTATTTCATGACCCAGTACATGTGTTAATAAATATATATGAATGAAATAAAATGTTTATGAAATAATATTTACCCTTAAGGCATGCAACATATTTTGGTATTTTCTCTTCTATTGCACTTTTGGCTCTTGTGTATGTATGTTTTTTAATGCTTTCATAACCCACTAAGTAGATTTCATGACCCACTAATGACTGGGAACCACAGTTCAAAAATTTTCTGTTTTAGGTTATATAGACTTAGTCTTTTTTTTTTTTTTTTGCTGCTCGCAGCTGAATTGTGTCCAGACTTATTAGATGCTACATGTCACCACCAGGATCTTGCTACAAAATGAATGTGCTGTGCAGTGTGTGATAGACTTGACATATAAATGTTGTTAGACTGTTGTGGGGTCAGCTGTACGAGGAGCTCAGAAAGAAAGTAGATACATCTTCATCTCAGTTTATATATCAGACAGTAGGGTTCAGTCATTTTAATCAAAGTATATCTTTCATAAAATAAAGTACCTTTTAATTTTCTTACATACACATGACCTTAGAAACATAAAATGATGTTCATACAAATATTAGCTCTCTACTCTTCAAATGTAATTAAATGCTATTTAATTTTAGATTTTTATCAGTGCTGGTCAAAGTGGGAGCAAAAGTACAGATCTGGAGTTTAAAAATTAGTTTCCAACAAATGTCAGGGAAATGTTTGTCATAATTATCATGTAGGAATGGTTTGCCAAGCAGAGTATGAGGTTCAGTATAGAAAGGAGCCAGTCAGAACGTTCCAGAAGGGTAACTGTAAGGGTTCACCTTCCTTGCAGTGGAGCAGTGGGAAGATTTGGTTCAACTATTGATGAATGTGAGAACAAACACTGTAATAATCCTTCCTTCCCCACTCCACTAGTGTCATGCCACCAAGTTCTCCCAACTAAGAAGGTGACCACAGGCAAATCCCAGGGTTTCTTTCAGCATCAGTTTCCCCTTTAAATTTGAGATGGACTGGATCAGTAGTGTTCAAGCATCTTTTTAAGCAAACGAACTCTACCGTAATTAGAGGCTCAATTATTTATAACAATTAAAATGGAGGTCTGTTGATTCAAGCAGCACCACTGTGGCTCCATGGAGCATTAGTTTGAAAACGACAGGGATGAGATCATTGCTAAAAAATCTTCCAACTTCAAGTTTCCATGATTCTATTTGCCACAATCTGTATTTTTTACTTCTCTTCCAAGCAACAATAGAGTTTCTGGCTGCTAGCACTCAAAACATAATTATCAGTATTGGAAACTGAGGCAAGATACTGTGAGACCGTTGCACTTGAACTCTTCAGAGTTCCCTTCAAGCCCTGAAACCACTTCTTTGAGTAAATTAACATCATCTGCAAGCAGTGCAGCTGCCCCTAAGTGTTCAAGGGGACAGAGCCTTAGTTTGCAGAGATGAGTTGGTGATAAACTTTTCATCAATCCATAGAAAATGAGAAAGCCAAGGACAGTATAGGGTTGTTTTTAAAGTTGAATGTGCAGTTTTAAGATTCTGAAGTTATCCTTCCTTTATGATATAAAATAGCCATCTTTTATGAAATGATAGCGTATCATAGTTTTTCACTTATTTCATTGTCCTTACTTGATATAAAAGTTGGTAACCATATGTCAGTTCCCAAGTTTTGACATTTACTAGTCTATAAAATCTAAAAGAACGGGTTCGCTGCCTGCCTCAAAGGTCATTTTTCACATATGAGGCAATAGAGCTCCACGGTCACTATGTCATAAACCCAGTTAACAGTGGGTCTAGAACCCACCAAGGATGTCAGTGAACCTATAAGATGCATCTGCCTTCCAAGAGCCCAGAGTGCAGAGCCTTTTTTAGGCTCCTCACCTAATTCTCATTTAATCATCACTGATGTGATCTTCTTTCCCAGTTCTGTCCCCACCTTCTTTTGCAAAGCATCCTCCACCCAGCGCTTCTGGAGGGCCTCAAAGGGAAGGTTCGAAAGCTGAGGAACAGGTCTTGGCACTGGTGACAGTGCATTTGCCCTGGGTGACAGCCCCATGCACTGCCCTGTCTCCACACCTCCCCCAGTGCTGGCTCCATATGGTGTTTGTGGCAGGTGGAAAGAACACCATTGCCTCACAGGATCTTGCAGAGTATTAAGTATGAAAACAGCCACTTGGGTGTTTACTCTCTGCCCCTAGGGGGAGAGACTCAGACTGACCTTCCCTTCAGAAGTCTAAGTCTGTGTGGTCCCCAGCCCTGAAGTGGCAAGTCAGAACTACCTGCAGAGGCTTTTCCACACACAGGTGCCCAGGTCCCTCCCCAGAAGATTCTAGTTCAGAAGGTCTAGGATTCAGCATAGATGCCCATTTTTATTTTCACAATAATTCTGATATGTTAATGTTTTGTCTGAGACTTTGTTGCTGGACAGGACTCACTTGACCTCTCCAGTGAGCCCCCAACCCACGTGAAACCAGTGGACATGCAACTGAGCTCACGCTGGAGCCATCCTGTATTTTTTTTAGGCCCCAAAGTGGTTGTTACGTTTCCATAAAAATACCCACACACAGAATTGTTTCTCTGATTAAACTTTACCAAAAGTACTTTATTTATTTATTTTTACTGTAGGTTAACAGTTTATGTGGTAATATTTATCCCCTAAATTTCCAAATTTAAGACCAATCTTATTTCTATGAGCATGATGCCCTTATGTCACTGACATGGATAATGCCCAATGGACATTCTTGGTTTTGTACTGCTTTCTCTCATAGTTAAAAATCAAGAATGCCTCTTTCTACAGATGTCTTTCTGGGCCCCTTCCTCTCATTGAAAGAAATAACTGAAACTCAATTTATATTGTTTATATATTTAAGCAAGGGGGAAGGTGCATCTTGGATGTATAGGAAATCTTGGAATTTCCTATACATCTCTAAGGAAACTCCAGTGAGTCCTCTTGTCAAATATGAGTTTTTGTGCCCCTCCCCATATCTTTTGACTTTGGGTTTTTCTTTATTTTTTGTAAAGTGAGGCATGCCTCTGGACTGAAAGCTGGACTTCAAAAGAAGCCTCATAATAGCTAATTCATATATATTTTCTTCTTTCCTAAAGCCATTATAAAAGTATTGATAAAAACAAAATATCTTAATTTTTCAAAACATAAATGTCAACATGTGGTCATGGAAACTTCTGACTTTCCATGATTAGAGTCCGCCTGCCCTGCCCATCTGCCACCGTCCTCACTATGCTTCCAACAGTCAACTCTGTCTCACTGTATCAGCCGGTACTCACCGCCTTCCTGACCCAGTGACAATGCCCTATGTGGCCTCCCTTCAGCACTGCCTGGCAAAACCCCAGGTTTTTTCCAGGTCAGTCCTTACCCACCCCTCCCTGTCCCCAAGCATCCTGCTCAGCAGTTATCAATGGAGCCCCCAATGCCCTGCCCAGCAACCTAATAGCTTCCCCTCCTCAATCAGCTTTCCTCACTTCCCGCAAACACTACATCAAACCTGCATCTCAGATTTCTTAACTCCCCAGTTTCCCTATTTAGTAGATACCTCACCCTCCGGCTTCACATATTGGGAAATGCCATCAGCAGAGGAGCTCTGAATGTCATATTTGGGACACTGCAGAGGCCCTATCATCAGGCAAGTCAACCCCAGAGGCAGCAATTCACTGACCTCCCATGAAAAGGGAAAACCAACCAGTTCGTGGGGCCCTTGCAGAGGTGCCATTCACCACCCGAAATGGCCCAGAGCTGCCACATTGCCCTGAAAGGCATAACAGCTTCTATAGTCCTAAAAGACACCCTAGGGCACAGCAGTGTGCTGGGGGATGTTGGGGAGGACAGCCAGGTCTCAGGAAGATTGGAGTGTCCCCTAGGAAGGTATGTGGGTAAGGGAACAAGAGCCACCAAGGAACCCAGGCACAAATGATGGGTGCTCTCTGAGTGAAGCATGAATTGGGCTGGAGTGATAAGAGAAGGTCACCCCCAAATTCTGGAGATGGGTTGGTGGCCAGACCTGAAAGAATGGGAATGCTAGAACATCACTTCCTCCCTTGGTCTTTAAAACCCTAAATGAGCAGGAACGTGGGCCTAGTAGAGAAGTTGGAGCTTTGGACTGCCAAACATAAAAATGCTTCTGACGACTAACCTAACCTCCAAAATATGTAAGAGGGGCGGGGGACAAAAGGGCGGAGGGGGAGACTGAGAGCTCGGGTGTTAATGACTGCAAGTCCTGAGTGTAGGGGGACTGGCAGCACCTCGCAGGTTTCCGTCTCTGGGCAAAGGGGAGGCTGATTGGCTTTTCCTCCCTCGCCTGTTACTCTGTGGGATGGTGTTGGGCACGTGGAGCCGCGCTGCGGCTTGCGGTGCGGGTTAGGACGGCGGACCCAAGCGCGAGCGCGCACTCTGCTCTGCCCCTCGCCCCCGCTTTTCCCCGGCCCTGCACTCCCTTTCCCAGGAGCGCTGTCGGGGAATCCACCTTACTCCCGGCTCCGCCTTCCCATCCCGCCCGGCAGGCAAATATTAGAGAGTGTATGTAGAAATTGCTTCAAGTAAAACTCATGTGAATTTTCCTCAGCGAGTTTCCAGAAGGCCACCCGCCGCTTCTGAGGATCATCGCTGGAAACCCCCGCTGCTGTGCCACAAAACGGGAGAGGGGATTCACCGCCCCCAAGCAGGGGAGACAATCTGTTTCTCCGAATCAGGTTTATTTTCTCCTTTTGGGGGAAAAAAGAAGGAAAGCTAATTAAATTACGCTCTGGCTGTATTGATGGAAAACATGAAAGCAAACTGCAGGGACTTGCGCCTCGAGGGCGCGTGATCTTCCACTAGCCGCAAGCCTCAGGAAAGTCCCCGAGCCCCTCTGTGCGCAGGAAACGATGGGTGGCCGATCTCCACCGCGCCCCGGGGTCTCGTCCACCGCGGAAAGTGAGGCAAGGAAGGCGGAGGGGCGGCCCTTTGTGGGGTCCTGCTTACCCTCGAGCTTCGGGTGCAGGGAGCGCTTGATAATCCCCAACCCTGGTCTGGGGGACCAGGCGGGAGCTTGCGACCCCGCCGGGGACAGAGAGGGGCGAGGGATGTGGGCTGGCGGCGGCGTGAATGCCCCCCGCGCGCACACGCCACAGCTGCGCGCAGCCCTCGATCGCCCAGCACGCAGACACCGCTCGGGCCGGCGGGGTCAGCACTCTGCGGGCTGTGAAAGGCGAGACCCTCTGCCGGCCGCGCCGGGGCTGGGGGATCCAGCCGAGAGGGGCCCCTCCCCGCCGCCCGCGCCCTTCCCGCCCTGGCCGCGGAGGGCGCGCGGCCACCGGGTGTGAAGGGCGACGGTTTCTGCGGTCTGGCTGGCGGCCGGCTGAAAAATCAGCCTCAGCTTGATCCCCCAGCGCGTCTAACCGAGGTCAAGCAAAGCAGGAGGGCGGAGGCGCCAGGGAGGTGGGCGGAATGGGAGCTCTGACTGAGGACGGTGAGGTGCGGAGGGAGGGAGGAAGGAAGCCAGCGACTAGATGGAACTCCTCCTGGCGGGTCCCAAGCTCGGTACCTGCTAGTGCCCCTGGGCGGCTCGTCCGGCACACCCGACTGCCGCGAAGCCGACGGTCCGGGGAGGAAATCGGGCCTAGCACCTACTTGCACAGCACCTAGACCAGAGCCAGCTGCTCCAGGAAGCAGGCCCCCAACGTGCAAAAATACTCCACCTTCTGCCCTAACTCCATCCTGCACTTCCCGCCTCCTCTGGGCCTGCTGCTTGTCCCAAACCGCACGTGTCGCACCCCCCCACCACCGCCGCCCAAGATCGTCCCTGCACCTGCCCTCCCTACCTTCCATCTTCCTCCCGCCATCCAAGCCTGGTGCTTGGCCAAGGGCCCTTTCCCAGCCTGTTATCAAGTACCAGAGATTATTTCTCCAAAATAATGACTCAAACTGCCAAGGGTCCGAGGTCCCGCCCCTTCACCTCCCATCTGGATGCCTGCAGACTTCTCCCTGGATTCCTAGTCTTGCTCCTTCTCCCTCCCTAATCCATTTTTCACACTGCTTCCAAGAGCCTGTTGAAGCACAAGGGGACCCCGGTGGTGGTAAACCGCGTATTTCCTCTGTTAAGCAGGCTAAGGGTGCTTGGGCTGGGGAATAAATGTTCTGAGGACTTTGGCTCACATTTATTGAGCGCTTACTATGTCATTTGTTAAACACTTCAAGTGGATATTCTCATTTGACTTCCCAACAACCCTTCTGGATAGGTATTATTAAGTATTGTTATCTATTATTGTTATCTATTATTATGAAGGAAGAAACTGAGGCACAGAAGATCACACAGCTTATGAGTAGCAGAGGCAATTTGGAGTCAGGCAGTCCTCCCCCACTCCCCATGCGGCCCCCAGTCAGTTTCTCCACCACTGCAGAAAGCCCTGACCTTCCTATCAGGGATGGAATGACCCACAGCACCTGCTCCCTTTCCAGGACCCACACTGACACCACAAGAGCCCCTAGCCCCCATTTCCTGTCTAGGACTTAGGGGTGATTCCTCCCCCACTGGCCTTTCTATGACCTAGGTAAGATGGGCAGACATTCAAGACGGTAAACAGGGACCATCTGATTACCATTTGCTCAAGTGAATCCCTGCTTTTTATTTCTGTGAACTGAACTATTATGTAATACTTGAACTATTATGTAATACACTACTAAATAACCAGGAGATCACTGAAGAAATCAAAGAGGAAATAAAAAAATACCTAGAAACAAATGACAATGAAAACACAACCACCCTAAACCTATGGAATGCAGCAAAAGCAGTTCTAAGGGGGAAGCTTATAGCCATACAATCCTACCTCAAAAAACAAGAAACACCTCAAATAAACAACCTAACCGTACACCTAAAGCAATTACAGAAAGAAGAACAAAAAAAAACCCCAAAGTTAGCAGAAGGAAATAAATCATAAAGATCAGTTCAGAAATAAATGAAAAAGGAATGAAGGAAACAATAACAAAGATCAATAAAACTAAAAGCTGGTTCTTTGAGAAGATTAAAAAATGGTAAACCATTAGCCACACTTATCAAGAAATAAAGGGAGAAGACTCAAATCAATAGAATTAGAAATGAAAAAGGAGAAGTAACAACTGATACTGGAAATACAAAGAATCATGAGAGATTACTACAAGCAACTATATGCCAATAAAATGGACAACCTGGAAGAAATGGACAAATTCTTAGAAAAGCACAAACTTCCGAGACTGAACCAGGAAGAAATAGAAAATATAAACAGACCAATCACAAGCATTAAAATGGAAACTGTGATTAAAAATCTTCCAACAAATAAAAGCCCAGGACCAGAGGGCTTCACAGGCAAATTCTATCAAACACTTAGAGAAGAGCTAACACCTATCCTTCTCAAAATCTTCCAAAATATAGCAGAGGAAGGAACACTCCCAAACTCATTCTACGAGGCCACCATCACCCTGATACCAAAACCAGACAAAGATGTTGCAAGGAAAGAAAACTACAGGCCAATATCACTGACAAACATAGATGCAAAAATCCTCAACAAAATACTAGCAAAAGAATCCAACAGCACATTAAAAGGATCATACACCATGATCAAGTGGGGTTTATCCCACGAATGCAAGGATTCTTCAATATATGCAAATAGATCAATGTGATAAACCATATTAACAAATTGAAGGAGAAAAACCATATGATCATCTCAATAGAGACAGAAAAAGCTTCTGACAATATTCAACATCCATTTATGATAAAAACTCTCCAGAAAGTAGGCATAGAGGGAAATTACCTCAACATAATAAAGGCCATAAATGACAAATCCACAACCAAAAACATTCTCAATGGTGAAAAAATGAAACCATTTCCTCTAAGATCAGGACCAAGAAAAGGTTGTCCACTCTCACCACTATAATTCAACATAGTTTTGGAAGTTTTAGCCACAGCAATCAGAGAAGAAAAAGAAAAGTAATCCAAATCAGAAAAGAAGAAATAAAGCTGTCACTGTCTGCAGATGACATGATACTACACATAGAGAATCCTAAAGATGCTACCAGAAAACAATTAGAGCTAATCAATGAATTTGGTAAAGTAGCAGGATACAAAATTAATGCACTCTTCCATTCCTATACACTAATGCTGCAAAAATCTGAAAGAGATATTAAGGGAACACTCCCATTTACCACTGCAACAAAAAGAATAAAATACCTAGGAATAAACCTACGTAAGCAGACAAAAGACCTGTATGCAGAAAACTATAAGACACTGATGAAAGAAATCAAAGTTGACACAAACAGATGGGGAGATATACCATGTTCTTGGATTGGAAGAATCCACATTGTGAAAATGACTCTACTACCCAAAGCAATCTACAGGTTCAATGCAATCCCTATCAAACTACCACTGGCATTTTTCACAGAACTAGAACAAAAAATTTCACAATTTGTATGGAAACACAAAAGACCCCGAATAGCCAAAGCAATGTTGAGAAAGAAAAACGGAGCTGGAGGAATCAGGCTCCCAGACTTCAGACTACAAACCTACAGTAATCAAGACAGTATGGTACTGGCACAAAAACAGAAATATACATCAATTGAACAGGATAGAAAGCCCAGAGATAAACCCATGCACATATGGTCACCTTTTTGATAAAGGAGGCAAGAATATACAATGGAGAAAACACAGCTTCTTCAATAAGTGGTGCTGGGAAAACTGGACAGCTACATGTAAAAGAATGAAATTAGAGCACTCCCTAACACCATACACAAAAATAGACTCAAAATGGATTAAAGACCTAAATGCAAGCCCAGACACTATAAAACTGTTAGAGGAAATCATAGGCAGAACATTCTGACATAAATCACAGCAAGATCCTTTTTGACCCACCTCCTAGAGAAATGGAAATAAAAACAAAAATAAACAAATGGGACCTAATGAAACTCAAAAGCTTTTGCACAGCAAAGGAAAACATAAACAAGCCGAAAAGATAACCCTCAGAATTGGAGAAAATATTTGCAAATGAAACAACTGACAAAGGATTAATCTCTAAAATTTACAAGCAGCTCATGTAGCTCAATATCAGAAAAACAAACAACCCAATCCAATAATGGACAGAAGACCTAAATAGACATTTCTCCAAAGAAGATATACAGATTGCCAACAAACACATGAAAGTATGCTCAACATCACTAATCATTAGAGAAATGCAAATCAGAGCTACAATGAGGTATCACCTCACACCAGTCAGATTGGCCATCATCAAAAAATCTAGAAACAATAAATGCTGGAGAGGGTGTGGAGAAAAGGGAAGGCTCTTGCACTGTTGGTGGGAATGTTAACTGATACAACCACTATGGAGAACAGTATGGAGGTTCCTTAAAAACCTAAAAATAGGGCTTCCCTGGTGGTGCAGTGGTTGAGAGTCCGCCTGCCGATGCAGGGGACACAGGTTTGTGCCCCAGTCCAGGAAGATCCCACACGCCGCGGAGCGGCTGGGCCCATGAGCCATGGCCGCTGAGCCTGCATGTCCGGAGCCTGTGCTCCGCAACGGCAGAGGCCACAACAGTGAGAGGCCCATGTACTGCAAAAAAAAAAAAAAAAAAAAACCTCAAAATAGAACTACCATACTACCCAGTAATCCTACTTCTGGGCATATACCCTAAGAAAACCATAATGCAAAAAGTGTCATGTACCACAATGTTCATTGCAGCTCTATTTACAATAGCCCGGAGCTGGAAACAACCTAAGTGTCCATCATCGGATGAATGGATAAAGAAGATGTGGCACATATATACAATGGAATATTACTCAGCCATAAAAAGAAACGAAACTGAGCTATTTGTAATGAGGTGGATAGACCTAGAGTCTGTCATACAGAGTGAAGTAAGTCAGAAAGAGAAAGACAAATACCGTATGCTAACACATATATACGGAATTTAAAAAAAAAAATGTCATGAAGAACCTAGAGGTAAAACGGGAATAAAGACACAGACCTACTTGAGAATGGACTTGAGGATATGGGGAGGGGGAAGGGTAAGCTGTGACAAAGCGAAGGAGAGGCGTGGACATATATACACTACCAAGCGTGGAGTGGATAGATAGTGGGAAGCAGCCGCAGAGTACAGGGAGGTCAGCTCGGTGCTTTGTGACTGCCTGGAGGGGTGGGATGGGGAGGGTGGGAGGGAGGGAGATGCATGAGGGAAGGGATGTGGGAGCAGATGTGTATGTATGACTGATTCACTTTGTTGTAGAGCAGAAACTAATAAAAAAAAAAAAGAAAAAAAAGAAATGAAATTGAGTTATTTGTAGTGAGGTGGATGGACCTAGATTCTGTTATACAGAGTGAAGTAAGTCAGAAAGAGAAACAAATACTGTATGCTGACACATATATATGGAATCTAAAAAAAAAAAAGGTTCTGAAGAACCTAGGGGCAGGACTGGAATAAAGACGCTGATGTAGAGAATGGACTTGAGCATACGGGGAGTGGTAAGGGTAAGCTGGGATGTAGTGAGAGAGTGACATGGACATATATACACTACCAAATGTGAAATAGATAGCCAGTGGGAAGCAGCCACATAGCACAGGGAGATCAGCTTGGTGCTTTGTGACCACCTAGAGGGGTGGGATAGGGAGGGTGGAAGGGAAACGCAAGAGGGAGGCAATAGGGGGATATAAGTGTATGTATAACTGATTCACATGTTTATAAAGCAGAAACTAACACACCATTGTAAAGCAATTATACTCCAATAAAGATGTCCCAAAAATATTTTTTTTAATTAAAAACAAGGAAGGGAGTATGGTCTACTTCTGGCTGCAGCTCTGCAGTCTCCCTCTAGTGCCCCCTATTGGCATAGCCAACGGGGCCACTGACAGAGGGGAGGGTCAGAGTCCTATGATGGTCCCACAGGACAGAGCAGAGCAGAATTGGGTGGATTGGGAGCTTAATAACTGGCACAGGGGAGAAGGGCAAAGAGAAGGGAGACTGGGAGCAGGAATCATGAGCAGGGGAAGAGACGTAGCAATGGGAGAAGGTGGGAGAGTTCTCCCCAGTCACCTCTTCTGGGGCATCGAATGGAGAGAAGATAGAATACCCTTGAAACAAACAGTGTCAGGTGGGCTGACTTTTCCCCAAGCCCATCTCCTCCCACCTCAAACGCCAGACTTAGTAACACATACCACACACATATATATACTATACAGACCATACACCACACACACACCACACACACACACAGCACACACACCACGCACACACACCACACAGCACATAAACACACCACACACACCACATACACACACCACACACACCACATAAACACACCGCACACACCACACACACACACCACACATGCCACATACACACACCACACACACCATATAAACACACCACACACACACCACACATACACCATGCTTTTGTTCATGAGATTCCTCAGCCTAGGTCCAGTTCCCCAGAAGTGGGTCTGGGACAAGGTTTGGTCCGCATGTGATATATTAAAGAAGTGCCACCAGGGGAGAGGGAAGAGGGAGGAAGCCAAGCAAGGATGTGATTTCCGGCTGCATCCAGTGGATATAGCTTCAATCTGAATTTGCTGAGGACTCTGGAGGCTAAGTTGTACCCACAGGCATCCTAACCTGAGGCCAGAGAGCCTGAATTTCATACTTCTGCACTCAGGAGTCAGAGTCAGCACTGTCTGACCCTCCTCTGCCCTCGTGGCTCTTAACCAATGGCTGACCCTGCAGTTCCATTCCAGGTCAAGATGAGTATTCAGAGTTGCCACCCTTAGATGGCCTTCCTCCCTCCCTCCCTCCCTCCCTCCCTCCCTTCCTTCCTCCCTCCCTCCCTCCCTCCCTCCCTTCCTTCTTTCCTTCCTTCTTTCTTTCCTTCCTTTCCTAACACTTGTGGGGCCTGGGTAGCATTGCATGTGGAGGCTCCAGCCTACAGCCTACCCTCCTTCTCTCCCTGCTTATGGCTCCATTAGTCACTGAGAGGGACCTCACATGCAGTGGTGTGGACATCCCAGCTCCGTGCATGTAACTTCTAGTTCCACCAAATACGTACCCCTTGGCCACCCCTCAGGCCCAGGAGTCCATATATCAAGTGTACGCTCCAGGAAAGAGACCTGCCTGAGCCTTGGAAACAGTGGAGTTTTTTTGTTTTTGGTTTTTTGGTTTTTTCTTTGCGGTACGCGGGCCTCTCACTGTTGTGGCCTCTCCCGTTGCGGAGCACAGGCTCCGGACACGCAGGCTCAGCGGCCATGGCTCACGGGCCCAGCCGCTCTGCGGCATGTGGGATCTTCCCGGACCGGGGCACGAACCCGTGTCCCCTGCATCGGCAGGCGGACTTTCAACCACTGCGCCACCAGGGAAGCCCCAGTGGAGTATTTTTCTCATTTCTGTTTTTATCTCTCCTTGGGTAAAAGCTGAACACGCTACTTCCCATATTTTGTTTCCCTAAACATTTTAGCATGCATACTAAACAGACCAAATCTGTGGGTAATCAATATTTTTATCCTCCTCCTTAAATCAAAGGACCTTAGAAAATTTTAACTCTGAGTCTCCCTTCCCAAATTGTGTGCTCTTTTTATTATGTTTTATCTCTTTAAAAACCCCACAGAACATTATTATTCTTTGGGTTTGATACAGGTAATTCTGTTTACATTTATGCCCATATTTTTATTTTCTTTGTTCATCAATCCTTATTGCTTCTTTGACCATCCATCCCTTTTTTCCCTCTATTTGAAGTGCATCTCAGAATTTCCTTTTGTTAGCTTCTGTCAGGGGAAAAAAAAAAAAAACCCTATGTTTATCTTTTTCTGAAAAGTTCTGATTTCAGCACCTTATTAACTCTTTCATATCCGAAAGGGCTTTGGAACAGTTTTTGTATCATCTGGTAAGGGTGGTAAAGAAAGTGAGAAGTTGAAGACTTTTCAATGGAAAAGAGGAGGCAATGTTCATCAACTTGCTTTTCTTTGGGTGGTCCTTTATGCAAAGACATCAAAAAAATAGAGCTTTGAGAAAGATGTACCTACAAAAGAGAAAATGATTCACCCTTATTACTTTGATTTTCTTTTATATGGTTCTCACCTCTTCTGAGGACTACAGGATACTTACAAAAAGTTTCTGTCCTCGAATGGCCTAAAGCATTTGGGCCATCCAAGCCTCCTGAAATTCTTTATACACGCTGGTTCCATTTTACCAATTTCTACTCAATATTAATTCACCCTAGTCTGACTTCCAGCCTCATAATTCTATCTAAACATCTCTCACTGAAGTCACCAGTGGCCACTGTGTCAATTCAGGTTCTTCTAGAAGCAGACTCTGAGCTAGAGTTAGAAGTGCTTCATTGGGGCTAACCCTGTAGAGTTAGAGGTGCTTCATTGGGGCTAACACCTGTGAAAGATGAAGCAGGCAGGAGAAGGAGCAGGCAGGGAGAGCCCCCTACCACGCTTTGATGTGGACCTGACACCTGTAAAGAAGAGAGGACAGGAAGGGAAGAGGCTAGGAAGGACACTGGGCTTCGGGGAGTCTGAGCCCTAGCACTACCACTCTGGTCAGCCACTGGTTGAGGGCTGCCCTGGAGGAGCAGGACTTGTTCAAATCCTGAGGCAGATCCTGAGGGCACCACAGCTAGAGGCTGTCAGAAACTGCACTCCTTGGGCCAGGTCCTCCCTGGCAGCGGGATCTGAGTGGTGTACTGTCATGTGACCATGGCCACTGTGGCAATAAACCCAGGGTTGTCCTCCAGCCTTGATCTCACCTGACTTCTCTGAACATCAAGACTTTTGACCCGCCCCTTCTTCTGAGACTCTATCTTGCCTTGGCTTCTGTATCTCAGTATTTTCCTGGTTTACCTGAGATGTCACTGGATGTTCTTCCTGAGAATTCTTGGCAGGTTCCTCTTCATCCACCTGACCTTTATACATGGGTATTGTCCAAGCCTTACTCTTAGGTCTTCCGCTCCACATTCTCCCAGGTGATCTCACCCACACCCATGACTTAAATTACAATCCTGATCTAGAACCCAGTCTCAAATTGGCAACTATAAGAGAGTCAGAGGACAGCTTGATTCAGTTTTGCACATGAGCCTGAGTCCTCCTCTGTCCCTCCAACCCTCAGCTTTCTCAGAGCACATTGCATCAGTAATCAATTCTGTAATCTGGACTAATAACTCCCACCTCAGAGTTGACTGGGGTAATGTACTTGAAGATACTCTGTAAACTGTAAAACTCACACAAAATAATGTTGTTATTATAACACTTTTCAAAGTTCTCTATTTTCTAGAGAACTTTATCTAACTTTACGCAAATCCCTCTTTGCATTAAAAATTCAGCCCGAATTGTATTTTCTATGACCCCATTCATTCACACTCTGCTCTGCATAAACATATCCCAAAGCTGTCTTACTTGGAACACTAGTGTCCCTTAAGATAGAAGTTGATGCGCCATGAAAAAAGTCAAGTTTGAGAAATATTGCTCTCCTGTAAAGTTAAAATATACTCTCTTATATTAAAGGTCCTGAGAAACATAACCTTTTTAACCACTTTTTTCAACTACCTTAGCCACAGGGTCTTTTTTTTTTTTTTCCATGCGACACTATAAAATTCCTGTGGGCCACTAGTGTTCACACAACAGGTAGAAAACTTTGCTCTATGCAGGTGGGACAACTAACTATTCCACCTAAAGAGGTCATCCACAAGTTCTCCCTACCAAAATCCTCCCCCTAGTAGGGGGAGACCTGACTCACATCCTTTTCAAAGCCTGGCTGTTCCCTCTTTTCCTTCTATTCTGTGAGCTCCTTAGAATGGTTCCAATAAACCCACCTTTTTGAACCAAGTTGTCCAGTGTAAGTTCTGTTGGTCAAAACTGAAATGCTGCCTGACACACCAGTGGGCAAAAAGTCAGTGGAGGGGCCAGAGTCCCAAACTGGAAGTTTCCCGAACGCCCCTTACATTTGAATGGATAAATAAATTGTGGTGTATCCCTACAATGGGATACCGTACAGCAATGAGAATGGACTGTCTTCCACATGGGCAATAATATTCATGAATTTCACAAATATAATTAGACAAAAAAGCAAGGCATAATATGAATCCTTTTTTATGAAGGTAAAAAACAGGCAAAACTAACCAATGCTATTAGACATCAGGATGGTGGTTGCCAATGGAAATGAACAGGGTACAAGAGGGCTGGTTTCCTGGGTGTGCTCACTTTGTGAACATTCATGAGCTGTACCTTATAATGGATGCATTCCTCTGTATGTATGTTATACTCCAGTAAAAATTTTGGAGGGGTGGTGTCAGAAGAGATCATTCCCCACTGACAATTCCATTGGCAAAACCACCCAGAGGGAACATGCTGATTTCAGGACCAATATAAATGATAGCTCCAATATGATAGCTCCAGTTGTCTTAGCTCACTCTGTGTTTGGTTATCATATTTATCTAAACATCTGTACCCATAACTTTTACATTTCTATGCATGTGAAAGAGTCATTCTGTATTAATCTTGTTTTATGTTGTCTTTTATTTTATGATACTTTGACATCTCAGGACTCTGGGGACCCAGTGAGGGACTGCCCCTCCCAGGATTAGCTAATTCCTCCAGGCAGCAAACAACTTGCCTGCATATCTTTCATATGCAAACCAACCCATCCAGAGCCCACACTCCAAATCACCTCCTCTATCTGGATTTTACACTCCTGGAGGCAATATCCTCTGCCCTAATCACAAAATACTAGACAAGGAGGGACCACCCCTATAACCCAGAGCTACAGAAATTATTCAGACTATTCAATCTCGAGACTGCTCAGCTGTTCACCCTACCTCATCCATCCCTTCCCACAAAAGTCACAATAAAGGCTTGTGCCCATGCTTTACCCTCTCTTTCTGCCTCCTGATGGACCCTGGTGCTTCCCCACATGGCCCTGCTATGCCTCCAGTTTCTAGGGATCTGTGAGTATAGACTTCTTCTTTAATGACAGTCATTTCCACAAGTCTTACCAACCTGATAAAAAAACAAATCCTGTGTACATTTCAAAGCACATTCATTCATTCCACAATTTTTTTTTAAAGCACCTGCTATATTTCAGGCATAGTTTTAGGTGCCAAGGATAGAGCAGTGACTGTACAAACAAGGTTTCTGCTCTCATGGAGCTCATGTCTAATGGGACAGAGATAATCAACAAGCAAAGAAATAAATATTTCCAGATAGAGTTAAGGTGGTATGAATGAAATAGGCCAGGATGGGTCATTTTGTGTTGTTTGGTTTTTGTTTGTTTTTTAGGAAGACTGGTCAGAGAAGTTCTCCCATTAAGGAGCTGACACTTGACCCAGGGCCTGAATAGATGATTGTATACCAAGGGCATCCAGAGGTCTGTGATGGGAGCCTGGAGTCATCCAAAATAACCAGAATGACGTATTGCTGCCAATACTCATCCAGAACAAATTTTCTCCCTTTATCAACAAGCAAAGGAGGGCTTGAATCCAACAAAAAATAATTTACCCGCATCAGCAAAGTCCACAGCCTGCTCCAATCAATTTTCCTTCCAAATGCTATAAAGCTGAGGTGACCAAGCACCAGGACCCAGGGGATGGTTTGGGTACCTGCCCAAACCCTCAGGGCAGCAACCAGCTTGCATATGTGTTTACATAACTGTTTGCAAATAGAAAGGAAGTGTGTAGAGCCCTGAGCCCTCTTTGCTCTCCATCCCTGGGCACCCACTGCCTGGTTCAGCTCCGCACTGACAAAAGCCTTTCCAGGCCACTGCAGACCTGACTACCCTCCCACCTGCCCCCTGCCCCAGGCCCACCCCAGGAAGGGCAGGCTGGCCATCCACCATCCACATTAAGAGCAAACAACATTTCCACCATTTTTTTTTTAAGATCCAACTGACTTTGGACAACATTTGAATCAAATAAGAGTAGAAAAATGAAATCTCAGGGCCCTCAACTCATCAGTGGCACAATACGAGTCATTGATATGATGCAGGTCTGTCCAGGGGCCTGCAGCTAAGGGATGCGTATGCCTGGGGGCAGAGAGGGGCTGGCACATTCCCCTTCCTCAAAGCTCCCGGGCTGGGCCTGGGTATGTCGCACTGGGAACCTTCCACACATGCCCTGGGCCCCAAGGCCAGCGCTACACATACCTCCCTTCACCAAGGAAGAGCCAGGGACCCCAGATCTGAGCATGCCTCCCACTGGAGCCTCCAGGAAAGAGCAGATCCATTTCACTTGGGGCAACGGAGCTGGGCCGAGCGAGGCCTGCTAAGGGGAACCTGCACGTAGCATCTCACTCAGGCTCTTTTTCCATAGCCTCTCTCTCCTCAGAGGGTTTGTGCCGGTGACAGCTCCTCAGAGAACATTTCCTAGGAACCCCGGCGGTAATTTGGCTCTGTCGCTGAAACTGGCTTGTTTATCTTTGCCTCAGATTCCAAGTTTGTCTCTCACCATATATCTCCCTGGCGGGTTTGTTTGGGTACTCATACAAACACAGCCCTTCAGCTTTGATAGTCATCCTTCCGGAGCCTTTTTTTTTTTTTTTTTTTTCCGGTACGCGGGCCTCTCACTGTTGTGGCCTCTCCCGTTGCGGAGCACAGGCTCCGGACGTGCAGGCTCCGGACGCACAGGCTCATCGGCCATGGCTCACGGGCCCAGCCACTCCGCGGCATGTGGGATCTTCCCAGACCGGGGCGCTAACCCATGTCCCCTGCATCGGCAGGCGGACTCTCAACCACTGCGCCACCAGGGAAGCCCTGGAGCCTTTTTATATGTCAGTAATGTCATGCTTCGGAGCTATGAAAACTCGAAAGGACCCCATTATACCTTGCAGCAATTTAAAACCAGCAGAGATCTCATGGAGAGCCTGGGGCTGGCAGAGCCAGAGAGAGCTTCTCTGTGGCCAAGATACAATGCTGACCACCTCTAAAATGTCCTTGTCCTCCACAGACTCCATCAGGTACTTGACGGCCTGTGAAAAGGGCAATTCCCTTGTATGTAGGTCAAATCTCAAAGTCTCAAGGCTCCCAGCTGGCTTACAAATCAAGCAAGAATCTTTCTACTTATCAAGCATTCTGTATTTCCCTATTTAATCAGAAAGCCTGCAGAGGCACGGCCCCCACTTCCTGTTTAATCAAAGAACCAGGCCTCAAGGGTCACAAGTTGGCTATTTAGCAACCTTTATGCATAAGTGCCTTTTTAGATAAAGCTTCCACGGAAAGTGCCTAAATCCTATGAAAGTAATTTATTTGCTGACCCACAAGATTATAATATTCATTTTGTTTGTGTAAACCTGCCAGGCCCTAGTCATTACTATGAACCACAAAAAACCATTTCAAGTAGGATTTCATCCCAGACATAGTTTCCAGTTTGAATCTAACATATTATACCTGAGAGGATTACAGGAAACCATAGATAATTCCTAATTTCTACTTTGGGTCTTCATATAATAATTTTTCTTTTTCTCTTTTTTTTTTTTTTTGCTATTTGAAGAATCACTCCACACAGGAAGAGGCTGGGAACTAGGTATCCGGGAAGGAATGCTGTCCTTGGGACGACACTGCCACTTCTTGTAGCCATCACAAAATAAAAGTGATGCCCCTTTCTGTCTGCAGTTATCATTTGGACAGATTACAAAAATGTATTTGGGAGTTTGGGCACGTGGTTTGAATCTAGGCGCCCCAAGCAGGGTGCGGGGCCAGTGCTGGCAGGAAGCCCCAACCCCCATGCAGGATGGAGCAGGGAGGTCAAGGCCACTGCAGGACCTCGGGCGGGAAGCAGCCATGGAAGGGCCAGCTGTCCACGCAGCCCAGCTGCTGGGTTGTGGCAGCCAGCTCTGCCCGGGCTGCTCCCCACTCGCTGGGAAGCACATCAGAAACCTATCCTGAAGCCTCTCTCTCTTCTCCCAAGTTGAAAGGAAAGACAGCAACCTTCAGGGGCCTGACAGGCCCAGGGGATTCTGCACTGCCTGCCCTCTCCATGCGGCGCAGGGTGGGGACAGGGCGGGGCCCGGCTGGGAGTCCCCAGAGGTTCACACCCTCAGGGTCCTGTTGTCTGACACCATCCACCTGCCTGGAGCCCGCTGGCTTTGAAGAACCCCTGATTTGCTAAAGAATCTGGAGGAGGAAATGGTGAGAGACACAAAAACACATGGCAAGTGGCGGAGGACCTTCCAGGCATCATTTGGGAAGTGTCAAGTAGTGGCTTGCCTAAAGCTTCCCTCCTATAGCACATCAAAGTGCCTGACCTCTTACTTTACAGCTTCTGAAATTCGTGTGATGCCAAGGAAGCTCATTTTCCCACAGTTAGTCATACTCCTAGTGGTTTCCTAGACTTTCAGAGGAGGCTTCTGGGAAAAGATGGCCTTTGACAGACAAGCCAGAATTAGGTGGATGGGACACAGAGGCAAAGGCATTACAAGCAAAAGGGCAGCCAGTGCCCCTACCAGGAGATGCAGAGCCCCCTGGAATGCTCAGAGGATTGGCAGATCCATCCATGGGTGAGGCTGGGCAGGGGCACAGACTGGAGCCCAGAAGAGTGCCCAGCTGAGGAGTTGGAGGTTTTGCTCAAAGCAAGCAAAAAACGACTGAACAACTTTGCCCAAGACAGACATGATGTTAGACTTGCCCTTTAGAAAGATCACTGTGGCCACAGGGTGAGAAATGGATTGGAGAGGGGTGAGAGTGCAGGCAGGCAAACCAGTAAGGAAGGGTGGAGAGCCTGACCCAGGGCAGAACTTCTGGAAACATCTGTAGTATGCACTGGAGGACCCGTTTGTTTTGTTTCCAATCCTTCTTGGACAGATACTTTTATAAAACATATTACCAGAGAAAGTGAAATTTTAAAAGAACATACAAAGTATAAGCCCTAATTTTTTATCAAAACAGTTTTTAAATTGGGATCAAATATACACAACATAGGGCTTCCCTGGTGGCGCGGTGGTTGAGAGTCTGCCTGCCAATGCAGGGGACATGGGTTCATGCCCCGGTCTGGGAAGATCCCACATGCTGTGGAGCGGCTGGGCCCGTGAGCCATGGCTGCTAAGTCTGCGCGACCAGAGCCTGTGCTCTGCGGCGGGAGAGGCCATAACAGTGAGAGGCCCGCGTACTGCAAAAAAAAAAAAAAAATATATATATATATATATATATATATATATATATATATATATATACACACACACACACACAAAACATAAAATTTACCATCCTAACCATTTTTCATCATATATAGTTTAGTAGTGTTAAGTACAGTCACACTGTTATGCAACCAATCTCCAGAACTTTTCCATCTTGCAAAACTGAAACTACCCATTAAACAACCTTCTATTCTCTCTTGCCCCAGCCCATGGCAACCACTCTTCTACTTTCTGTCTCTGAATTTGACTACTCTGGGTACCTCATTCAACTGGAATGGTACAGTACTTCTCCTTTTGTGTCTGGCTTGTTTTACCCAGCATAATGCCCTCAGATTTCATCCATGTTGTAGAATGTGGCAGAATTTCCTTCCTTTTTAAGTCTGAATAATATTCTACATTTTGTTTATCCTTTAAGCCTACAATGGACACTTGGGTTTCACCTATCTTTTGGCTAATGAATAATGATACTATGAATATGGGTGTACAAATATCTGTTCAATCCCTCCTTTCAATTCTTTGGGGGATATACCCAGAAGTAGAATTGCCAACTGTATGGTAATTTTAAAAAAAATTTTTACTAACTGCAATACTCTTTTCCACAGTGGCTACACCATTTTACATCTGCACCAACAGTGCACAGTGTTCCAATGTCTCTGCATCCTCACCAGCACTTGTTATCTTCTGGTCCTTTTTAAAAATTCTTTATTTATTTATTTATTTTTATTTAACAAATTTAATCAGTTATACATATACATATGTTCCCATATCCCCTCCCTTTTGCGTCTCCCTCCCGCCCTCCCTATCCCACCCCTCCAGGCGGTCACAAAGCACCGAGCTGATCTCCCTGTGCTATGCGGCTGCTTCCCACTAGCTATCTACCTTACGTTTGGTAGTGTATATATGTGCATGCCGCTCTTTCGCTTTGTCACAGTTTACCCTTCCCCCTCCCCATATCCTCAAGTCCATTCTCTAGTAGATCTGTGTCTTTATTCCTGTCTTACCCCTATGTTCTTCGTGACATTTTTTTTCTTAAATTCCATATATATGAGTCAGCATACAGTATTTGACTTTCTCTTTCTGACTTACTTCACTCTGTATGACAGACTCTAGGTCCATCCACCTCATTACAAATAGCTCAATTTCGTTTCTTTTTATGGCTGAGTAATATTCCATTGTATATATGTGCCACATCTTCTTTATCCATTCATCCGATGATGGACACTTAGGTTGTTTCCATCTCCGGGCTATTGTAAATAGGGCTACCATGAACATTTTGGTACATGACTCTTTTTGAATTACGGTTTTCTCAGGGTATATGCCCAGTAGTGGGATTGCTGGGTCATATGGTAGTTCTATTTGTAGTTTTTTAAGGAACCTCCATACCGTTCTCCATAGTGGCTGTACCAATTCACATTCCCACCAGCAGTGCAAGAGTGTTCCCTTTTTTCCACACCCTCTCCAGCATTTATTGTTTCTAGATTCCTTGATGATGGCCATTCTGACTGGTGTGAGATGATATCTCATTGTAGTTTTGATTTGCATTTCTCTAATGAGTAAAGATGTTGAGCATCCTTTCATGTGTTTGTTGGCAGTCTGTATATCTTCTGTGCAGAAATGTCTATTTAGGTCTTCTGCTGATTTTTGGATTGGGTTGTTTGTTTTTTTGTTATTGAGCTGCATGAGCTGCTTATAAATTTTGGAGATCAATCCTTTGTCAGTTGCTTCATTTGCAAATACTTTCTCCCATTCTAAGGGTTGTCTTTTGGTCTTGTTTATGGTTTCCTTTGCTGTGCAAAAGCTTTGAAGTTTCATTAGGTCCCATGTGTTTATTTTTGTCTTTATTTCCATTACTCTAGGAGGTGGGTCAAAAAGGATCTTGCTGTGATTTATGTCATAGAGTGTTCTGCCTATGTTTTCCTCTAAGAGTTTGATAGTGTCTGGCCTTACATTTAGGTCTTTAATCCATTTTGAACTTATTTTTGTATATGGTGTTAGGGAGTGATCTAATCTCATACTTTTACATGTCCCTGTCCAGTTTTCCCAGCACCACTTATTGAAGAGACTGTCCTTTCTCCACTGTACATTCCTGCCTCCTTTATCAAAGATAAGGTGACCATATGTGCGTGAGTTTATCTCTGGGCTTTCTATCCTGTTCCATTGATCTATCTTTCTGTTTTTGTGCCAGTACCACACTGTCTTGATTACTGTAGCTTTGTAGTATAGTCTGAAGTCAGGGAGCCTGATTCCTCCAGCTCCATTTTTCGTTCTCAAGATTGCTTTGGCTATTTGGGGTCTTTTGTGTTTCCATACAAATTGTGAAATTTTTTGTTCTAGTTCTGTGAAAAAATGCCAGTGGTAGTTTGATAGGGATTGCATTGAATCTGTAGATTGCTTTGGGTAGTAGAGTCATTTTCACAATGTTGATTCTTCCAATCCAAGAACATGGTACATCTCTCCATCTATTTGTATCATCTTTAATTTCTTTCATCAGTGTCTTATAATTTTCTGCATACAGGTCTTTTGTCTCCTTAGGTAGGTTTATTCCTAGATATTTTATTCTTTTTGTTGCAATGGTAAATGGGAGTGTTTCCTTGATTTCACTTTCAGATTTTTCATCATTAGTATATAGGAATGCCAGAGATTTCTGTGCATTAATTTTGTATCCTGCTACTTTACCAAATTCATTCATTATCTCTAGTAGTTTTCTGGTAGCATCTTTAGGATTCTCTATGTATAGTATCATGTCATCTGCGAACAGTGACAGCTTTACTTCTTCTTTTCCAATTTGGATTCCTTTTTTTTTTTTTTTTTTTTTTTTTTTTTTACTTTTTATTTTATATTGGAGTATAGCCGATTAACAATGTTGTGATAGTTTCAGATGCACAGCAAAGGGACTCGGCTATACATATGCATGTACCCATTCTCCCCCAAACTCCCCTCCCATCCAGGCTGCCACATAACATTGAGCAGAGTCCCCTGTGCTATATAGTAGGTCCACTGGTTATCCATTTTTTTTAAGTTTATTTATTTATTTTTTTAATTAGTTTCTGCTTTATAACAAAGTGAATCAGTCATACATATACATCTGTTCCCACATCCCTTCCCTCATGCATCTCCCTCCCTCCCACCCTCCCCATCCCACCCCTCCAGGCGGTCACAAAGCACCGAGCTGATCTCCCTGTGCTCTGCGGCTGCTTCCCACTATCTATCTACCTTACGTTTGGTAGTGTATACACGTCCATGCCTCTCTTTCGCCTTGTCACAGCCCACCCTTCCCCCTCCCCAAATCCTCAAGTCCATTCTCAAGTAGGTCTGCGTCTTCATTCCCGTTTTGCCCCTAGGTTCTTCATGACATTTTTTTTTTTAATTCCGTATATATGTGTTAGCATACGGTATTTGTCTTTCTCTTTCTGACTAACTTCACTCTGTATGACAGACTCTAGGTCTATCCACCTCATTACAAATAGCTCAGTTTCGTTTCTTTTTATGGCTGAGTAATATTCCATTATATATATGTGCCACATCTTCTTTATCCATTCATCCGATGATGGACACTTAGGTTGTTTCCAGCTCCGGGCTATTATGAATAGAGCTGCAATGAACATTTTGGTACATGTCTCTTTTGGAATTATGGTTTTCTCAGGGTATATGCCCAGTAGTGGGATTGCTGGGTCATATGGTAGTTCTATTTGTAGTTTTTTAAGGAACCTCCATACCGTTCTCCATAGTGGCTGTACCAATTCACATTCCCACCAGCAGTGCAAGAGTGTTCCCTTTTCTCCACACCCTCTCCAGCATTTATTGTTTCTAGATTTCTCTTTTTTTTTTTTTAATTAGTTTCTGCTTTATAACAAAGTGAATCAGTCATACATATACATCTGTTCCCACATCCCTTCCCTCATGCATCTCCCTCCCTCCCACCCTCCCCATCCCACCCCTCCAGGCGGTCACAAAGCACCGAGCTGATCTCCCTGTGCTCTGCGGCTGCTTCCCACTATCTATCTACCTTACGTTTGGTAGTGTATATATGTCCATGCCTCTCTTTCGCTTTGTCACAGCTTACCCTTCCCCCTCCCCATATCCTCAAGTCCATTCTCAAGTAGGTCTGCGTCTTCATTCCCGTTTTGCCCCTAGGTTCTTCATGACATTTTTTTTTTAAATTCCGTATATATGTGTTAGCATACGGTATTTGTCTTTCTCTTTCTGACTAACTTCACTCTGTATGACAGACTCTAGGTCTATCCACCTCATTACAAATAGCTCAGTTTCGTTTCTTTTTATGGCTGAGTAATATTCCATTGTATATATGTGCCACATCTTCTTTATCCATTCATCCGATGATGGACACTTAGGTTGTTTCCAGCTCCGGGCTATTGTGAATAGAGCTGCAATGAACATTTTGGTACATGTCTCTTTTGGAATTATGGTTTTCTCAGGGTATATGCCCAGTAGTGGGATTGCTGGGTCATATGGTAGTTCTATTTGTAGTTTTTTAAGGAACCTCCATACCGTTCTCCATAGTGGCTGTACCAATTCACATTCCCACCAGCAGTGCAAGAGTGTTCCCTTTTCTCCACACCCTCTCCAGCATTTATTGTTTCTAGATTCCTTGATGATGGCCATTCTGACTGGTGTGAGATGATATCTCATTGTAGTTTTGATTTGCATTTCTCTAATGATTAATGATGTTGAGCATTCTTTCATGTGTTTGTTGGCAGTCTGTATATCTTCTTTGGAGAAATGCCTATTTAAGTCTTCTGCCCATTTTTGGATTGGGTTGTCTGTTTTTTTGCTATTGAGCTGCATGAGCTGTTTATAAATTTTGGAGATTAATCCTTTGTCAGTTGCTTCATTTGCAAATATTTTCTCCCATTCTGAGGGTTGTCTTTTGGTCTTCTTTATGGTTTCCTTTGCTGTGCAAAAGCTTTGAAGTTTCATTAGGTCCCATTTGTTTATCTTTGTTTTTATTTCCATTTCTCTAGGAGGTGGGTCCAAAAGGATCTTGCTGTGATTTATGTCATAGAGTGTTCTACCTATGTTTTCCTCTAAGAGTTTGATAGTTTCTGGCCTTACATTTAAGTCTTTAATCCATTTTGAGCTTATTTTTGTGTATGGTGCTAGGGAATGATCTAATCTCAAACTTTTACATGTCCCTGTCCAGTTTTCCCAGCACCACTTATTGAAGAGGCTGTCCTTTCTCCACTGTACATTCCTGCCTCCTTTATCAAAGATAAGTTGGCCATATGTGCGTGGGTTTATCTCTGGGCTTTCTATCCTGATCCACTGATCTATCTTTCTGTTTTTATGCCAGTACCAGACTGTCTTAATTACTGTAGCTTTGTAGTATAGTCTGAAGTCAGGGAGCCTGATTCCTCCAGCTCCGTTTTTCGTTCTCAAGATTGCTTTAGCTATTCGGGGCCTTTTGTTTTTCCAAACAAATTTTGAAATTTTTTGTTCTAGTTCTGTGAAAAATGCCATTGGTAGTTTGATAGGGATTGCATTGAATCTGTAGATTGCTTTCGGTAGTAGAGTCATTTTCACAATATTGATTCTTCCAATCCAGGAGCATGGTATATCTCTCCATCTATTTGTATCATCTTTAATTTCTTTCATCAGTGTCTTATAGTTTTCTGCATACAGGTCTTTTGTCTCCTTAGGTAGGTTTATTCCTAGATATTTTATTCTTTTTGTTGCGATGGTAAATGGGAGTGTTTTCTTGATTTCATTTTCAGATTTTTCATCATTAGTGTATAGGAATGCCAGAGATTTCTGTACATTAATTTTATATCCTGCTACTTTACCAAATTCATTGATTAGCTCTAGTAGTTTTTCGGTAGCATCTTTAGGATTCTCTATGTATAGTATCATGTCATCTGCAAACAGTGACAGCTTTACTTCTTCTTTTCCAATTTGGATTCCTTTTATTTCCTTTTCTTCTCTGATTGCTGTGGCTAAAACTTCCAAAACTATGTTGAATAAGAGTGGTGAGAGTGGGCAGCCTTGTCTTGTTCCTGATCTTAGTGGAAATGGTTTCAGTTTTTCACCATTGAGGACAATGTTGGCTGTGGGTTTGTCATATATGGCCTTTATTATGTTGAGGAAAGATCCCTCTATACCTACTTTCTGCAGGGTTTTTATCATAAATGGGTGTTGAATTTTGTCGAAAGCTTTCTCTGCATCTATTGAGATGATCATATGGTTTTTCTCCTTCAACTTGTTAATATGGTGTATTACACTGATTGATTTGCGTATATTGAAGAATCCTTGCATTCCTGGGATAAACCCCACTTGATCATGGTGTATGATCCTTTTAATGTGCTGTTGGATTCTGTTTGCTAGTATTTTGTTGAGGATTTTTGCATCTATGTTCATCAGTGATATTGGCCTGTAGTTTTCTTTCTTTGTGACATCCTTGCCTGGTTTTGGTATCAAGGTGATGTCGGCCTCGTAGAATGAGTTTGGGAGTGTTCCTCCCTCTGCTATATTTTGGAAGAGTTTGAGAAGGATAGGTGTTAGCTCTTCTCTGAATGTTTGATAGAATTCACCTGTGAAGCCATCTGGTCCTGGGCTTTTGTTTGATGGAAGATTTTTAATCACAGTTTCAATTTCAGTGCTTGTGATTGGTCTATTCATATTTTCTATTTCTTCCTGAGTCAGTCTTGGCAGGTTGTGCATTTCTAAGAATGTGTCCATTTCTTCCAGGTTGTCCATTTTATTGGAATAGAGTTGCTTATAGTAATCTCTCATAATCTTTTGTATTTCTGCAGTGTCAGTTGTTACTTCTCCTTTTTCATTTCTAATTCTATTGATTTGAGTCTTCTCCCTTTTTTTCTTGATGAGTCTGGCTAATGGTTTGTCAATTTTCTTTATCTTCTCAAAGAACCAGCTTTTAGTTTGGTTGATCTTTGCTATCGTTTCCTTCATTTCTTTTTCATTTATTTCTGATCTGATCTTTATGATTTCTTTCCTTCTGCTAGCTTTGGGGTATTTTTGTTCTTCTTTCTCTAATTGCTTTAGGTGCAGGGTCAGGTTGTTTACTCGAAATGCTTCCTGTTTCTTAAGGTGGGATTGTATTGCTATAAACTTCCCCCTTAGAACTGCTTTTGCTGCGTCCCATAGGTTTTGGGTCGTCGTGTCTCCATTGTCATTTGTTTCTAGGTATTTTTTAATTTCCTCTTTGATTTCTTCAGTGATCACTTCGTTATTGAGTAGTGTATTGTTTAGCCTCCATGTGTTTGTATTTTTTACACATCTTTTCCTGTAATTGATGTCTAGTCTCATAGCATTGTGGTCGGAGAAGATACTTGATACAATTTCAATTTTCTTAAAATTACCGAGGCTTGATTTGTGACCCAAGATATGATCTATCCTGGAGAATGTTCCATGAGCACTTGAGAAAAATGTGTATTCTGTTGTTTTTGGATGGAATGTCCTATAAATATCAACTAAGTCCATCTCGTTTAATGTATCATTTAAAGCTTGTGTTTCCTTATTTATTTTCATTTTGGATGATCTGTCCATTGGTGAAAGTGGGGTGTTAAAGTCCCCTACTATGAGTGTGTTACTGTCGATTTCCCCTTTTATGGCTGTTAGTATTTGCCTTATGTATTGAGGTGCTCCTATGTTGGGTGCATAAATATTTACAATTGTTATATCTTCTTCTTGGATCGATCCCTTTATCGTTATGTAGTGTCCTTCCTTGTCTCTTCTAATAGTCTTTATTTTAAAGTCTATTTTGTCTGATATAAGAATTGCTACTCCAGCTTTCTTTTGATTTCCATTTGCATGGAATATCTTTTTCCATCCCTTTACTTTCAATCTGTATGTGTCTCTAGGTCTGAAGTGGGTCTCTTGTAGACAGCATATATATGGGTCTTGTTTTTGTATCCATTCAGCCACTCTGTGTCTTTTGGTGGGAGCATTTAGTCCATTTACATTTAAGGTAATTATTGATATGTATGTTCCTATTCCCATTTCCTTAATTGCTTTGGGTTCGTTATTGTAGGTATATTCCTTCTGTTGTGTTTCTTGCCTAGAGAAGTTCCTTTAGCATTTGTTGTAAAGCTGGTTTGGTGGTGCTGAACTCTCTCAGCTTTTGCTTGTCTGTAAAGGTTTTAATTTCTCCATCAAATCTGAATGAGATCCTTGCTGGGTAGAGTAATCTAGGTTGCAGGTTTCTCTCCTTCATCACTTTAATTATGTCCTGCCACTCCCTTCTGGCTTGTAGGGTTTCTGCTGAGAGATCAGCTGTTAACCTTATGGGGATTCCCTTGTGTGTTATTTGTTGTTTTTGCCTTGCTGCTTTTAATATGATTTCTTTGTGTTTAATTTTTGACAGTTTGATTAATATGTGTCTTGGTGTATTTCTCCTTGGATTTATTCTGTATGGGACTCTCTGTGCCTCCTGGACTTGATTAACTATTTCCTTTTCCAAATTAGGGAAGTTTTCAACTATAATCTCTTCAAATATTTTCTCAGTCCCTTTCTTTTTCTCTTCTTCTTCTGGAACCCCTATAATTCTAATGTTGGTGCGTTTAATGTTGTCCCAGAGATCTCTGAGACTCTCCTCTGTTCTTTTCATTCTTTTTTCTTTATTTTGCTCTGCATCAGTTATTTCCACTATTTTATCTTCCACCTCACTTATCCGTTCTTCTGCCTCAGTTATTCTGCTATTGATCCCATCTAGAGTATTTTTCATTTCATTTATTGTGTTTTTAATCGATGCTTGATTCATCTTTAGTTCTTCTAGGTCCTTGTTAACTGTTTCTTGCATGTTGTCTATTCTATTTCCAAGATTATGGATCATGGAAATAGAATCTTGGATCAGCTTTACTATCATTATTCTGAATTCTTTTTCAGGTAGACTGCCTATTACCTCTTCATTTGTTAGGTCTGGTAGGTGTTTATCTTGCTCCTTCACCTGCTGTGTGTTTTTCTGCCTTCTCATTTTGCTTATGTTACTGTGTTTGGGGTCTCCTTTTTGCCGGCTGCAGATTCGTAGTTCCCGTTGTTTTTGGTGTCTGACCCCAGTGGCTAAGGTTGTTTCAGTAGGTTGTGTAGGCTTCCTGGTGGGGGGGACTAATTCCTGTGCTCTGGTGGTTGAGGCTCGATCTTGTCTTTCTGGTGGACAGGTCCACGTCTGGTGGTGTGTTTTGGGGTGCCTATGGCCTTATTATGTTTTTAGGTAGCCTCTCTGCTAATGGGTGGGGTTGTGTTCCTGCCTTGCTAGTTGCTTGGCATAGGGTGACCTGCACTGTAGCTTGCTGGTCGTTGACTGAAGCTGGGTGCTGGTGTTGGGATGGAGATCTCTGGGAGATTTTCGCTGCTTGATATTATGTGGAGCTGGGAGGTCTGTTGTGGACCCGTGTCCTGAAGTTGGCTCTCCCACTTCAGAGGCACAGCACTGGCTCCTGGCTGCAGCACCAAGAGCCTTTCATCCACCCGGCTCAGAGTAACAGGGAGAAAAAGTAGAAAGAAAGAATTAGTAGAAGAAAGAAAGAGAGAGGGAAAGAAAGGAAGAAGGGAAGAAAGGAAGGAAGGAAGGAAGGAAGAAAGAAAGGAGGGAGGGAGGGAGGGAGGAAGGATGGAAAGAAAGAAGGAAAGAAAGGAGGGAGGGAGGGAGAAAGGAAAGGAAGAAAGACAGGAGGGAGGGAGGAAGGAAAGAAAAAGAAAGTGGAAAGAAGAAGGGTGGGAGGGAGGAAAGAAAAAGAAAGAAGGAAAGGAGGAGCGGAGGGAGGGAGGGAGGAAGGGAGAGTAGGAAAAAAAGAAAGAGCAGGTAAAGTAAAATAGAATAAAGTATGAAATATAGTAGCGTTATTAAAATTAGAAAGTAATTATTGAAAAAAAAAAAAAAAAAACGGACCGATAGAACCCTGAGACATATGGTGGAAGCAAAGCTATACAGAGAGAATCTTACACAGAAGATTACACATACACATTCACAAAAAGAGAGCAGGGGGAAAAATCAAAAATCTTGCTCTCCAAGTCCACCTCCTCAATTTGGGATAATTCGTTGTAAAAAGAGGAAAAGGGCGAGAAGTCTGAAATCTTGCTCTCTAAGTCCACCTCCTTAATTTGGAATAATTCGTTGTAAAAAGAGGAAAAGGGGGGAAAGTCTTAAATCTTGTCCTCAAAGTCCACTTCCTCAATTTGGGATGATTCGCTGTCCATTCATGCACTCCACAGACGCAGGGCACATCAAATGGACCGTGGAGCTTTAATCCGCTGCCTCCGAGGCTGCACAGAGAGATTTCCCTGCCTCTGCTCTCACAGCTCCCGGGTCTCAGCCTTGGACCTGGCCCCGCCTCTGCGCGTAGGTCGCCGGAGGGCGTCCGTTCTTCGCTCAGACAGGACGGGTTTAAAGGAGCCGCTGATTCGGGGGCTCTGGCTCACTCAGGCAGAGGGGAGGGAGGGGCGCGCAGTGTGGGGCGGGCCTGCGGCGGCAGAGGCCGGCGTGACGTTGCAGCAGCCCGTGGCGCTCCGTGCGCTTTCCCGGGAAAGCCGTCCCCGGGTCTCGGGGACCCCAGCAGTGGCGGGGTGCACAGGCCCCCCGGAAGGCGGGGCGGACAGTGACCCGCGCTCGCACACAGGCCCCGCGGCGGCGGCGGCAGCGGCGGCGGCGGCGGCGGGCCGCGGCGGGCGGGCGGCGGCGGCGGCGGCGGCCCACGCCCGTCTCCGAGGTCCGTGCCTTACCCGCGGCTCGTGCCTGTCACCGGCGCTTCCCCAAGCAGCCCTCTTAATGCCCTCTCCTCGCGCACCAGGAAACAAAAGGGAAAAAAGTCTCTTGCCTCTTCAGCAGCTCCAGACCCTTTCCCCGGACTCCCTCCGGGCTAGCCGTGGTGCACTAACCCCTTCAGGCTCTCTTCCTGCCGCCAGCCCCAGTCCTCTCCCTGCGCTCCGACTGAAAGCCGATACCCGAGCCTCAGCTCCCAGCCCCGCCCGCCACGGCGGCCGAGCAGACAAGCCTCTCGGGCTGGTGTGTGCCTGAGGGCACCGGTCCTCTGTGCCAGAATCTCTCCGCTTTGCCCTCCGCACCCCTGTTGCTGTGCTCTCCTCCGCTACTCCGAAGCTTTCCCCCTCCGCCACCTGCAGTCTCCGCCCGCGAAGGGGCTTGTAGTGTGTAGAAACCTTCCCCCCTTCACGGCTCCCTCCCACTGGTGCAGGTCCCGTCCCTATCCTATTGTCTCTGTTTATTCTTTTTTTCTTTTGCCCTACCCAGGTATGTGGGGAGCTTCTTGCCTTTTGGGGGGTCTGAGGTCTCCTGTCAGCGTTCAGTAGGTGTTCTGTAGGAGTTGTTCCACGTGTAGATGAATTTCTGATGTATCTGTGGGGAGGAAGGTGATCTCCGCGTCTTACTCTTCCGCCATCTTCCTCCGGGGTCCTGAAGCATGTCCTTGCCTCCTATCACACTGGAATCCCATCAAGCCTTCAGGCTTCCTACCAGCTTACAGGATGGAATCTGCTGGCGTCTCCCCGCTTTTCCCCTCCATTAATGGCAGGGTCCCAATGTGTACTTGCGACCCATGCTTTTCTCAAACCAGTGCTTCTCCCGTTTAGCGCGCGCCAACCCCCCTTGCGGGCTCCTTGCAAAAGACTCTGGATTCCTTTTATTTCCTTTTCTTCTCTGATTGCTGTGGCTAAGACTTCCAAAACTAGGTTGAATAAGAGTGGTGAGAGTGGGCAACCTTGTCTTGTTCCTGATCTTAGTGGAAATGGTTTCAGTTTTTCACCATTGAGAATGATGTTTGCTGTGGGCTTGTCATATATGGCCTTTATTATGTTGAGATAGGTTCCCTCTATGCCCACTTTCTGGAGAGATTTTACCATAAATGGTGTTGAATTCTGTCAAAACCTTTCTCTGCATCTATTGATGATCATATGGTTTTTCTCCTTCAATTTGTTAATATGAGGTATCACGTTGATTGATTTGCGTATATTGAAGAATCCTTGCATTCCTGGAATAAACCCCACTCGATCATGGTGTATGATCCTTTTAATGTGCTGTTGGATTCTGTTTGCTAGTATTTTGTTGAGGATTTTTGCATCTATGTTCATCAGTGATATTGGCCTGTAGTTTTCTTTCTTTGTGACATCCTTGCCTGGTTTTGGTATCAAGGTGATGGTGGCCTCGTAGAATGAGTTTGGGAGTGTTCCTCCCTCTGCTATATTTTGGAAGAGTTTGAGAAGGATAGGTGTTAGCTCTTCTCTAAATGTTTGATAGAATTCGCCTGTGAAGCCATCTGGTCCTGGGCTTTTGTTTGTTGGAAGGTTTTTAATCACGGTTTCAATTTCAGTGCTTGTGATTGGTCTGTTCATATTTTCTATTTCTTCCTGATTCAGTCTTGGCAGGTTGTGCATTTCTAAGAATTTGTCCATTTCTTCCAGGATGTCCATTTTATTGACATAGAGTTGCTTGTAGTAATCTCTCATGATCTTTTGTATTTCTGCAGTGTCCGTTGTTACTTCTCCTTTTTCATTTCTAATTCTATTGATTTGAGTCTTCTCCCTTTTTTTCTTGATGAGTCTGGCTAATGGTTTATCAATTTTGTTTATCTTCTCAAAGAACCAGCTTTTAGTTTTATTGATCTTTGCTATTGTTTCCTTCATTTCTTTTTCATTTATTTCCGATCTGATTTTTATGATTTCTTTCCTTCTGCTAACTTTGGGATGTTTTTGTTCTTCTTTCTCTAATTGCTTTAGGTGCAAGGTTAGGTTGTTTATTCGAGATGTTTCTTGTTTCTTAAGGTAGGAGTGTATTGCTATAAACTTCCCTCTTAGAACAGTTTTGGCTGCATCCCATAGGTTTTGGGTTCTCGTGTCTCCATTGTCATTTGTTTCTAGGTACTTTTTAATTTCCTCTTTGATTTCTTCAGTGATCACTTCGTTATTAAGTAGTGTATTGTTTAGCCTCCATGTGTTTGTATTTTTTACAGTTCTTTTCCTGTAATTGATATCTAGTCTCATAGCATTGTGGTCAGAAAAGATACTTGATACAATTTCAATTTTCTTAAATTTACCAAGGCTTGATTTGTGACCCAAGATATGATCTATCCTGGAGAATGTTCCATGAGCACTTGAGAAAAATGTGTATTCTGTTGTTTTTGGATGGAATGTCCTATAAATATCAATTAAGTCCATCTCGTTTAATGTATCATTTAAAGCTTGTGTTTTCTTATTTATTTTCATTTTGGATGATCTGTCCATTGGTGAAAGTGGGGTGTTAAAGTCCCCTACTATGATTGTGTTACTGTCGATTTCTCCTTTTATGGCTGTTAGTATTTGCCTTATGTATTGAGGTGCTCCTATGTTGGGTGCATAAATATTTACAATTGTTATATCTTCTTCTTGGTTCGATCCCTTGATCATTATGTAGTGTCCTTCTTTGTCTCTTGTAATAGTCTTTATTTTAAAGTCTATTTTGTCTGATATGAGAATTGCTACTCCAGCTTTCTTTTGGTTTCCATTTGCATGGAATATCTTTTTCCATCCCCTTACTTTCAGTCTGTAAGTGTCTCTAGGTCTGAAGTGGGTCCCTTGTAGACAGCGTATATATGGGTCTTGTTTTTGTATCCATTCAGCCAATCTGTGTCTTTTGGTGGGAGCATTTAGTCCTTTTACATTTAAGGTAATTATCGATATGTATGTTCCTATTCCCATTTTCTTAATTGTTTTGGGTTCGTTATTGTAGGTCTTTTCCTTTTGTTGTGTTTCTTGCCTAGAGAAGGTCCTTTAGCATTTGTTTTAAAGCTGGTTTGGTGGTGCTGAACTCTCTCAGCTTTTGCTTGTCTGTAAAGGTTTTAATTTCTCCATCAAATCTGAATGAGATCCTTGCTGGGTAGAGTAATCTTGGTTGCAGGTTTCTCTCCTTCATCACTTTAATTATGTCCTGCCACTCCCTTCTGGCTTGTAGAGTTTCTGCTGAGAGATCAGCTGTTATCCTGATGGGGATTCCCTTGTGTGTTATTTGTTGTTTTTGCCTTGCTGCTTTTAATATGATTTCTTTGTGTTTAATTTTTGACAGTTTGATTAATATGTGTCTTGGCGTATTTCTCCTTGGATTTATTCTGTATGGGACTCTCTGTGCCTCCTGGACTTGATTAACTATTTCCTTTCCCATATTAGGGAAGTTTTCAACTATAATCTCTTCAAATATTTTCTCAGTCCCTTTCTTTTTCTCTTCTTCTTCTGGAACCCCTATAATTCTAATGTTGGTGCGTTTAATGTTGTCCCAGAGGTCTCTGAGAACGTCCTCTGTTCTTTTCATTCTTTTTTCTTTATTTTGCTCTGCATCAGTTATTTCCACTATTTTATCTTCCACCTCACTTATCCGTTCTTCTGCCTCAGTTATTCTGCTATTGATCCCATCTAGAATATTTTTCATTTCATTTATTGTGTTTTTAATCGATGCTTGATTCATCTTTAGTTCTTCTAGGTCCTTGTTAACTGTTTCTTGCATTTTGTCTATTCTATTTCCAAGATTTTGGATCTTGGAAATAGAATCTTGGATCATCTTTACTATCATTATTCTAAGTTCTTTTTCAGGTAGACTGCCTATTACCTCTTCATTTGTTAGGTCTGGTGGGTTTTTATCTTGCTCCTTCACCTGCTGTGTGTTTTTCTGTCTTCTCATTTTGCTTATGTTACTGTGTTTGGGGTCTCCTTTTTGCAGGCTGCAGGTTCGTAGTTCCCTTTGTTTTTGGTGTCTGTCCCTAGTGGCTAAGGTTGGTTCAGTGTGTCTTGTAGGCTTCCTGGTGGAGGGGACTAGTGCCTGTGTTCTGGTGGATGAGGCTGGATCTTGCCTTTCTAGTGGGCAGGTCCACATCTGGTGTTGTGTTTTGGGGTGTCTGTGGCCTTTTTATGATTTTAGGCAGCCTCTCTGCTAATGGGTGGCGTTGTGTTCTTGTCTTGCTAGTTGTTTGGCATAGGGTGTCCAGCACTGTAGCTTGCTGGCCGTTGAGTGAAGCTGGGTGCTGGTGTTGAGATGGAGATCTCTGGAAGATTTTCGCTGTTTGATATTATGTGGAGCTGGGAGGTCTCTTGTGGACCAGTGTCCTGAAGTTGGCTCTCCCACCTCAGAGGCACAGCACTGACTCCTGGCTCCTCAATTTGGGATGATTTTTTGTCTATTCATGTATTCCACAGATGCAGGGTACATCAAGTTGATTGTGGAGCTTTAATCCGCTGCTTCTGAGGCTGCTGGGAGAGATTTCCCTTTCTCTTCTGGTCTTTTGATAGTGGCCCCAATGAGTGTGAGATGAAGCCCCAATTTCTCATCATTAGATTCAACCTGTATAAAATTATCCATCATACCCTATAACAGTTTAGAACTCTTCAGGGTTAAATTAGTTTAACACGCTTACTCTCAACTTCTGAACTTATCTCATTGCAAACCAATGACAAGTATTTCCCAAACTGGCCCCAGTCTGTGGGCCAGACCTTGAGTAGCACTCCTAGGCCATCTCTATCCCTGGGGGTGAAGAGCAGTGATGGTCAGAGCCAAACTTTACTGAGCTCTTACTCTCTGGCACTACGTGTATTCATCACGAAACCAGCACAACATCCCTATGAGGTATATACTGTTATTATGCCCAGTTTACTGAGGAGAAAGCAGAGGCACAGAGGTGACGGGCCTTGCCCCATGCCAGCAGGTCAGGAGGTGGCCGAGGCAGCTGTGAACCCTGGCAGTATGGCCTCAGCCATTTTTGTAATTATTATTGTCTTGTTTGTTTCCCAAGATTACTTAATTGATTGGTCATATGGGGGGGAAGACGGATGGTTCCCAGGTTCTGGTTTGAGTGACCAGGTGGACAGGGATGCCAAGTTTGGGAGGAAATGTGATCAATCTTGCTTTGGACGTGTCAAGGTTAAGGTTCACATGTGACATCCAGGTGGAGCAGGGCCATGGACTGCTGGGCAGTAAGTTGTGCTCTCCTTAACAAAGACAGGGCTAGAAGTGCAGCTGCGGAAGGCCAGGGTGAAGGTGACATGAGTTTGGTGAGCTACCTCAGAGAGACCAAGAACATTCTAGGAAGAAAGAGAGGAGCCAGAGGAGAATGAGGAGACAGACAGGAATGGGGAGAGAGTGTCAGAGGGAACGACGTATCGACAGGGAGTCCAGGGCTACATGGAGGCCACACAAGACAGGATAATCTGTGGAGCTGGCTGTGTGGTGGCCCCTAGGGCATCATGGAAGCCAGGAAGGGGAAAGCTAGGTTGCCAAGGGTTGAGAGGTGGGTGGTGGTGGGAAGGGTGGAAGAAGAGACCAAGAGTGCAGACCACTCTTTCTAGAAGTTCAACAGTGACATAGAGGAGACACAAGACCATCCAGCTATGGGTGTCTTGTGTAGTAGGGGAGAGACTGGGCCAAGATTGGATTGTTATTGTGTCTCACCTTTTAAAAAAAATGGTTGGAACAAACATCAGTTTGTTCTTAGTTTGGGGGTGAGGGGGGCAGGGGAACCCAGTAGAAAGGTGAAAGATTGAGAGGAATCTGTGCTGATTGCTGGAGGAATAGGGCATTGGATCAGGAATGGTCAAGCTTGAATAAAGGAGAGAAGCCCCTTTTCCCGTAAAAAGGAAGGGAAGGCAGTTTATGATACAAGTTCATTTGTGAAAGAGGGAGGAAGCTGATGCCATCAATGAAGCTGGTGGCAACTGCCTGCTGAGAGCGTGTGGTGTAAGGGTCCGGAGAAGGGAGGTGGACTTTGGATGTGCCACTGAGAAACAGCAGTGAGAGTCACCTAGGGTGGCAGAGAAGATGCACCAGAAGCAGGAAGAGCCCAGTGAGGCTGGAGAAAATGTGTCAGCATGAACCCCATCGCCCATTTGTGAGACTTTTCTTCATCAGGGCTCCATTGCCCATGCACAGAAGAGAAGGTGGATGACAAGATTGATCCCAGTTAACGTTTCACAAGCTGGCTCTGACTGTAGTCAAGGGGGCAGGAAAGTGGAGTGATTGCTGTCATGAGAGGAAAGGAATGAAGTGATTTGTGGTGGTTTTTTAAAATGTCCACATGCTCCCAACACTCCTCCCTTCAAAAGGTTGAGTCTAATTCCCCTAACTTTGAGGGTGGGCTGGACTTAGCAACTTGCTTCTAAGGAATAGAATGTAGCAGAAGTGCCAGTGACAGTGTGTGACTTCCAATTCTAGGTCACAGAAGACCTGTGGCTTCTCCTTTGCTCTTTCTCCTTCTTGGATCACTTGTTCTGGGGGAAGCCAGCTGTCATGTCCTGAGGATGCTCAAGCAGCCCTATGGAGAGGTCCTTGTGGCGGGAGCTGAGGCCTCCTGTCAATAGCCACACAGGGAGCCCTTGGAAGCAGACCCTAAAGCCCTAGTCAAGCCTTCAGATGACTGCAACCCTGGCCAACATCTTCACTGCAACCTCCCGAGAGGCCCTGAACCACAGCCACTCAGCTCAGCCCACAGAGAATAAATAAAGAAAACTAAGTGTTTGCTATTTTAAGCTATTAAGCTTTGGAGTAATTTGTTATTAACAATTGATAACCAATATACTGCCCAAGTGTGAGAGCAGAGAAAGCAGACAGTGAGACTCATCCAGGGTCAAGGTTTGGCAGGTGGGCCCTGGTAGAGGTCAAGGGGCCGGAAAATAGGGTGATTAGTGGCATGAGAATAGAATGAAGTAGGGCCAGGAAGCACCTCTCAGGTGAGGTGATGGAGAAGGCACAGGCCTGGAGGAATCAAAGAGCATATGTATAGGAGTGGGGGTGAGGGGGTGAGGTGTAGGGGAGTCAGGTAGTGGGATTTCTTGTTTGAGGAGGACATGTTCAGGTGGACAGGGTGAAGGTTAAGGGAAGTTGAGGACAGTGGAGTTAAGGTTCATGGACAGCAAAGGCAGTCAGGACAGAGGCAGGACTTAAGGTGGAGAGAAAGACCTACCTTCAGAGGCCAAAGGTCTTAACATGCATGGGAGAGTGTCAGACCAATAGGTGACAGGGGGTAAAGGTGGCATCTCTGGGTAGCTTGAGGCTTCAGGGAGGTTTTTCCAAAGAGTGGAACCATAACAGCCTGCGCAAAGCCAAGGATGGCACTCAGGATGCCCCCACCCCAAGAGGGCTGCAAGGAAGATGGTGTGGCCAGGAGAAAGCAGGCCACAGATGGGCATGGAGTCATCCCCTGTGTCGAATCCCACCAACTGCAGGATGCCAGGGACACTGAGATGAAGATGTGGCCTAACCTAGGGGAGAAACAGACAGCAAAGGGAGAAAAACCCAGAATGGGAATCGGGCTTCAGAGAAACAAAGTCCTGCCGGCCCCTCCCAGCTGGTCTGCCTCCTATTCCTGTGTCATGTGTGCTGTGCTGGGATGAGGGGACTCTTCATTCATTTATTGTTCTCCCCTTCAGAGGCAGGATCCTGTTCCTCCTCATGTCCTGTTTCCTCCTCCCATACACAGTGTTTCTTTATCCACGGGTGCCCCTCCCACACCGTGTGCCACCACCACTGCTGTTCTTCCTTCTCCTGGCCACACCACCTTTTTCTGGGGGTTGCTGTGTTCCCCAGGCACTACCTCCTGCTGAGAGTCTGTGCTACTGAGTCATCAGGTAGGCCTAAGGCCCCTCTTTTCTCTGGACTGGCTTGTCTGCTAGATTCCATCTTCACTGACATGAGTCTTTCCCAGGAGGCCCTGTAGTTCCACAGGTGAGTAAATCTCAGCCACACCTTGCCATCAGTTCTAGCAGGTCTGAACCCCAGAAAGAGGCAGAACTTATTGCCAAGTTTTGACCCCTACTTGAGCTCTGTACATTTGCCCTGAAATCCTAATATCTGTCTCTATATCGTTAAATTCGTTAAGGTTCCCAGGCCCAGGTTTATCCGCCAGGCCAAATGCCTTTGAAAGGACAATGGCAACTCTTCAGGTGGTCCCCTTGCCCCTTTCTGCTGTCTATGCGCATGCATAGTCCACAGCCACACCTTCCCTGTGAAGTGACACGAGTGGCAGCATTTGCAGGAAAGTGAATATTGCCAAACAAACACAAAACAAAGCCAAAAACACATTTTGCAAAAAATGTTAGGAGTAAAATGACAGGCTTGTAATGGTCTTGGACATCAGTTCTTATCCCTCTGCTTTTGCAGTTGTTTAATGTTGAAACAAGTCAACTTGAAGCTGTATAATAAATGAATTCCAGCTTGATCTTGGCAGGATTTGTTTTGCTTGAGGGAAGTTGTTTATGCCCCTAGTTGTTATGCGGGGGGTGGGGGAGGGCACGTTTAAACTATGCCCCCCTGCATCGTTTGATTTATGTTATACAGAGTCTTGTCCGTCATCTGATGCTGCTATAAACAAGATTATCCTTGTCTACCAGGAATGAGCCCAATGCCAATAACTTTAAATAAACACAAGCACCAGTTTTGTATTTACATTGTCTGAGGTAACCGCTGGCAGAGTTTTTAATGGCGCCATCGGCCCCTCCCTGACTAAGGTAGTGTGGGCTTTTGGGATTGACCTTGTTTGTGGAGGACTCACTCAGGGGAAAGCTTTCTTACTTAGCAGATGAGCGCTACACCCAGGCCTGATTCTTATGTGTGGTTTTGGCATTTTCATTTCTGTCAAGTTCGCATTGCCTCTTTTTGTGCTGGATGCAGCAGGACAGGGGTGGGGAGGCGGGGAACCTTAGATGTGTAAAGTGAAATCCTGACCTGGAGCTACTGAAACCATCAATGGAAAGGCTTGAGTGAAAGTGGGCTCCGAGAATTGTGTTATTCATAGGACTAATTATTAGAAAATGATTCCTGTTGACCTGCTCTCTGGAAGACATCAGTGCATTCAGTTGCATTCCACGCAGAAAATAATTGGAATTTTGCAGAAGTCTCAGTGTCTGTTGCAGTTCCAAACCAAGAAACCACAGAAACATACAATTCTTCAAATAGTGATAAATTATCTCTGTGGAGGAGTGAAAAGAAGAGCAATCCCCCCCACCCCCAGCTAATCTCCCCTACAAAGAAAGCAAGAACTATGTAGTGCACACTCCAGCCCTCTTTAGGAACAGACTGAGAATGTCTTTTGCAGTAGCACTATTTGGTTAACATTCCAGACTTCAAATGCAGGACATAAAGAAATCAGTTTCTAAGAGCTAAACAGGCTTCTTGTGGAATATCATTCTGCTGGGGGATGGTGTAAGGGAGGGGTGGAAAAGAGCTGACTATGTGGAAAAACATAATGGGAGAGAGAGATTTATGGTCCCTTGTTTGAGTTCAGGTTTCAAAATCTCTCAGGAAAGTTATTTAATTCACCTGTGACTCCATTTCCTCTTCTGTATGATAGGAGTGATAATAGTACTTTGCTCTTAAGGCAATGGAGAGGATTAACGTAACTTTGGTGCAGCACGTTGCGAGCCATTCTAGTACTTCTCTGATGGACTCCTTCTTGCCTAGTACAATGTGAACTCATAGCAGATGCTCAAAATAGATCGATCCTGTAGAATAGCTGTATCAGTGGGGGCTCAGTTGCAGACAATAGAATCCACTCTAGCTAGTGTAAGTGAGTTGGGCTTAATTAAGCAAAATGGCTTGTAAAATCAGTGGGAGGTGATTCTGAAACCACCTCTAGGGAGAGATTTCAGAGGTGATTTTCTCAAAGCCACCCTACAGAATGGAGCCACGAAAGGGTTGCTGCCTCTTCTGTAATCAAGAAACAGCCACTACAGAGGGAGGCTCCAGAAATCACATGTGTTCACTACCAGCTACCCCAGCTAAATGGAAGGCGCCCATGGCTCGTGATGTCCGCAAGCTTGCAGAAACCGCAGACGTCAACCCTGCCTCACTCCCATCTTCCAAGCCTGTCCCAGATGTATCTGAGTGGTTAACTCGAACTCATGTGAAAACATTCAGGTACAAGAGAGTTTGATAAAGTTGTTTAGTGCTCCGGCCCCAGCAGGTCAGGAGTGAGCAGAAGGCGGGACAAGGGCCAAGCCCCAGCCACCATGCTATCATTGTTGTCATGAGATCAGTGCCTAAGGACAGGGAGAAGGGAAATGGGACTTGTGTCTCCTTCTCTCCCTACCTTCCTTGTCCTTGGGTTCCTCAGCATCTGTGGCCATGGATGAACCCCAGTGTGGTTCTAAAAGCTGTGTTCATTTAGACCAGTGCTATAGAGAGTACTGAAAGAGTCAAGGAATTTCTAGGAGAGAGGAAAAATGGAAAATATAAGGGGAATCCAAGCAGGTATTGCTGGACATCTAGAAATATTGGAAGGTAAATATAGATTCTGTAATAATTAGAAAAACCCACAAGGTTTTCTGTTGTTGAGCTAAAGTCATTTGTCTATGCTGGTAGGATTCTATGGGATAGCAGTACAGTATGAAAATCACTTAATTCTTGCTGGTTAAAAAGGAAACAACAGAAGGGAATACAACAAATGTTAGCAGGGTTCTGGGTCACGGGAATAAGAGTGACTATTATTTTCTCCTTTATATAAATCTCTTTATATATCCATCAATATCTATATATTAATTTTACTATCTGTAAAAAAGCCATTTATATGATTTTTAAGGTAATCAACCAAAACCAAACTTTTTCTCTCCTTTTTTTTTCTTTCTTTCTTTTTAATCTTTCAAATCATTTGCTGATATTTTAAAAGCCCTCACCAGTAGGTAAATCCTTACCTGAGCAACTAATAGACCATTAAACATTTTCAAAATATTATAAACATACAACATTTGAACTAAATTCATCTGCTTGCTAATGGCTGGATTTTATCCCATCTCTTGAGTGAATTTGTCTCTCAACATCTTGAAACTGAAATGCTGACTTAGAAGCTATTTTAAAGTTGTCTGGTTTAACTTGTGTCTCTAAAGAAAAATGACAACGGTAAAAACCAAGAAATGCATTTTGTTAAAGATTAGAGTTATTTTTTAACCCTCAAAAATATCAAGAGTATTCTCTATCAGGTAAGGTAAAAACTGGTATTTGTTTATTTGCTTATATAGTATAAGTGTGTGGACTACACAAATTCCTCTTGTATAGGATCTCATTTAGCCTCATAAGGCCCTTAAGGAAGGTATTATGCTCTTTAATTGATAACAAGGAAATAGGCTGAGCGAGGTTGAGTGGCTTCTCAAAAACCACACAGCCCTCTGATTGCATCCATGGACCCATGTTAGCCTTAGACAAACACCTGTCAGCTAAGGATCGTGACACATGTTATGTCAGCTTGCCTCCTGCAGCCATCCTGTGGTTGCTCACATCCTGGGGGCCCCACTCCTCAGCCCAACCCAAGTACTAATCAGGGAGCCGAACTGAATGGGATGATAAGCCCCTGTCATTGACACCCTCACATCTCCATGATTCTTGGTTGGGCTGCGTCCTTCAGGACCCCTGGTCCCCTCAGTAGCACCCTGAGGTTGCCAGCCTCTGGCTGCCATGCAGATGATGCTCTGGGGGAGCACATCCATGGGACTATTTCCACAAGTTCCACTACTAGTTTCACAGGTTGGAACTTCATGGACTAGGAAAATGTCAGTTTGCCAACTTTTCGTTTCTTCTCAAAAGGACATTTCATACTATTTAACATCCCGTCCCTAAAATTGCAAAATCATACGTTCAGAATTACAAATTTAAAAAAAAATAGCTTCATAGGAAAATCACTACATTGTTATTTTTCTCATTTTGCTGTGGACCAGTGTGGTAGGTCTGATGGCTACCTCCTAATCCCTGGAACCAGTGAATGTGTTATCTTATCTGAAAAAAGGGAATTCAGGTAGCAGATAGGATTAAGGTTGCTCACAAACAGACCTTAAACTGGGGAGATTATCCTGGATTATCCAGGTGGGCCCAATGCAATCACAAGTCCAGTGTAATCTTAAATGGACAAAGGAGGCAGAAGAGGAAGTTGGAGTGATGCCATATTCGAAGCCCTCCACCCACTGCTGTGGCTGTGATGACAGAGGAGGAGCCGTGGGCTGAGGCAGGAGGGAGGCCTCTTGAAGCTGGAAAGGTTAGGGAAGGGATTCTTCTGCAGAGCCTCCAGGAAAACATGCAGCCCATCTGACACCTGGATTTTAGCCCAGTGAGACCTGGAACCTACAGAACAGCAAGATATAATGCATTCATGTTGTTTTCAACCACTAAGTTTGTGGTAATTTGTTACAGCAGCAATAGAAAACTAGCACAACCAGTGAAACTTCGTCGTGGCCTGACTGAGGTCTGGGGGGCCCCTAGCTTTAGAAGCCCATCCTAGAAAGAGCCTGTCAGAATTTTGCATTCTACAGAAGGATATTTTGCAGAACCAGGTAAGACGATGTACACGAGAACTCTGCCCAGTGCCTGGCATGTAAAGCCATTCAGGAGCAGGTAAAGCCCAGGCCCCACCTACATGATTCTGAGATCACAGCCTCAAATGAGGGACACAATGCCCCAAGAGCAAGTTGTGGAGGGCTGAGGGGAAGAACTGCTGCCTGGTGGAGCATGACCTGCCCAGGAGGGTTGGGGGAAGAGCAGTTCAGAAGGTGCTGGGCTTGGAAATGCCAGCACAAACCCTAGGGTGAAGGCTGAGGTCGTTTATGAGCGTCTCTAGGAATATAATAAGTGCTTGATGAATGGCAGCTATCATTATTAATAACAGCATCACTACCATTTTGTCATTGTCATTATTGTTATTTTTTAACCAAGGCAAATGATCAGGTCCATTTTTAGAAAAGGCCACTCTGGAGCTAAGACAGAGAATTACTGGGAGACCAGAAGAGTCAGATCACAAAGAGAACAAGGAGGAGGCTGCTGGACACACAACCCCCAATCTCAGCTGCACAGGTAGGTACACGTATATGCACCTCACTTCTTTACTCCCTAGTCTTGCAGCAGAGGAGAATGAGGCTTAGAGAAGTCCAGTGACTTAAACTCCAAATGCCAGGAAGTGCTGAAGTGGGAGTCGATCCCTGGTTTTCACACAGACAGAAAGATGGGGTAATTTCTCAGCACTAGAGACAAAAATAGTTTCATGGGGAAGTCAGCACAACTTGTCAGTTCCCTGTGGAACCCGAATTTGGGTTAAAGTCCCAGATCCTCAATGTGTCATTAGTCAGGGTAAGTAGAAGTGACTGCAGTAACAAACAATCCCCAGACATCAGTGCTTTAACGCAAGAAAAGTTTTTTCTTGATTACATCTCAGCCCAGTATGGGAGGTTGAGGGAGTGACTTTGCAGGACATGGCCATTCAGGGACACTTTGGAGTTTGCCTTTCTCTGTTAATCTTTCTCAGTGATGAAAGATCACTGGATCATGTGTCTTAGGGGTATTTGGCGGGTCCAGTAACTAAACTTGTTGTTTTGAGACAATCATAGATTTACATGAAATTGTAAGAAATAATACAGAAAGAACCCATGGACACTTCACCCAGTTTTTCCCAATGGTAACACCTTATAAAACTCTAGTTCAATATCACAGCCAGTGCTGACATCAATACTGTCAAGATAGAGAACAGTACCATCACACAAGGATCCCTCATGTTGCCCTTTTACAACCACACCTGCTTCCCTCCCACCTCCATCCCCTCCTTAATCCCTGGCAAGGTAATCTGTTCTCCAGTTCTATAATTTTGTCATTTCAATCATATTGTATACGTGAAATCATATAGTACATAATCTTTTTTAAAATTTATTTATTTAGTTATTTATTTATGGCTGCATTGGGTCTTTGTTGCTGCACATGGGCTTTCTCTAGTTGCTGCGAGTGGGGGCTACTCTTTGCTGTGGTGTGCGGGCTTCTCATTGTGGTGGCTTCTCTTGTTGTGATTGTGGACTCTAGGCACGTTGGTTTCAGTAGTTGTGGCACGCAGGCTCAATAGTTGTGGCACATGGGCTTAGTTGCTCCATGGCATGTGGGGTCTTCCCGAACCAGGGATCGAATCTGTGTCCCCTGCATTGGCAGGCGGATTCTTAACCACTGTGCCACCAGGGAAGTCCCAGTATGTAACCTTTTGAGACTGGATTTTTTTCACTCAGCATAATTCCTGTGGAGATTCTTCCAGGTTGTTACATGTAGCAATAGTTTGTTCTTTTTTATTGCTGAACAGTGTGCCATGGTATGATGTGCCACAATTTGTTAACCATTCACCCACTGAAGGAGATCTGGGCTGTTTCCAATTTTTGGCTACTATGGATAAAGCTGCTGTAAACATTTGTACAGAGGTTTTTATGTGAACATAAGTACATAAGTCTTCATTTCTCTGGGGTAAATGCTCAGGGGTGTAATTGCTGGGGTAGAAGATATTTGCATGTTTTGTTTTTTTGTTTTTGTTTCTGTTTTTTTAAGAAACTGCCAAACTGTTTTCTGGTATGGTTATCTCATTGTCATTTTAATTTGCATTTCCCTAATGGTTAATGATGCTGAGCGTCTTTCATGTGCTTATTTGATTCTGTATATCCTTTCCAGTGAAATGTCTCTCTTCATGTTTTTTTGTCCATTTTCTAGTTGGATTGTTTGCTTTTTGACTGCTGAGTTTTGAGAGGTTTGTATGTATTCTAGACATATGGATATATGGTTTACGAATATTTTCTCCCAGTCTGTAGCTTGTCTTCTCATCTTCTTAACAGAACCTTTCTCTGAACAAAGGCTTTCATTCTGATGAAGTCTAATTTAGGAGGTCTAAAGGATTTTTTTCATTTTATGGTTTGTGATTTTATGTCAAACTCTTTGCCTAGCTCTGGATTCCAAAGATTTTCTTCTATGTTTTTTCCTAAAGGTTTTATAATTTTATGTTTTATGTTTAAGTCTGTGATCCATTTTTGAGTTCATTTTTGTAAAGTGTGGGAAGTTCTTATGTGCTGGGCCTGGACATGGCACACATCACATGCTCACATCTCATTGGCTGGGACCCAGTCACATGGCTCCACCTGACAGCAAGGGAGGCTGAGACTGTATTCCAGGGGTGCGCGCAGCAAGAAGAGAGGATCACAGGAATCAGGTATTGATTGGTGAGCACTACAGTCTCTGCCACACCTAGTTATAATGTTCAAAAATATTACTCCTTGCTCTGCTAATGTGTTCCAGAATATTTACCAAATAACTGGGAACTGGCAATGTTTCTGTACCTGGAATGTAATAGATATTTGATAAATACTGGTGGACTTTAAAAAAGGGGGGATCTTACTCTTTTCACATTCTCCTGCAAGATCAGAATCATGATCTCTATTTTACTGCTTGGGGAAGCTGTATTTTTCTGTCCCTCCTGGGAGGCCTGTAGAGGAGGGTTGACCTGGGTGTGACACCCTGGGCCACAGGTGAGAGGCTGGCTCTCCAGGAGGACATGTGGATGCTATAGGCCCAGCCCTCTGTTTACCTGGTGTTCCAGAGGCAAGAACAGTAGGAATGGGAGGTGTGGAGGTGCAGGAGCAGAGATGCCAGGGGAGCAGAAGGTTGAGTGTCTATTTAGCAAGGGAACAAGGACATGAATTCCCAGCAGTACAGAGCAGAAGGATTAAAGAGCAGCTCTTGAGTTAAAATATGAGTGACTTTATTGTGGGAGGTGACACCATCACCTGAAGTGATAGCTGGCTCTAACAACCCAGGATGGAGGGAGGAAACCTTCCTGGATGTGAAGTGACCACTCACACAGGAACCTTTGGCTCTTGTTCCATCTCTGTGGTTTGTGCTCTGGGCTAGGGAAGCCGAGGTCAATAATTTCACCAGCATGGTCACAGACTAAGAGGAAGCTTCAGGAAAACCCCAAGAAAGCTCGGAAGAGGGAACTCATTCTCCTGACTGTCCACACTGCTTGAGGTTAAGAATTTGTGTACCCAATTAAGACATCCTGGAACTGTGTGGTTCCCGTTCCAAACCAAACCAGAACCCTGGGCTTCCAACTTTGTACCTATTCTTGGCAAAATCAGAAAGTGTGAGTGTAAGAAGAAAGAAGGCACACCACAAGTCTTCTCTCCAGGTCACTCTCCTTGAAGCACCCTAGTGAGAGGCAAGCGGGGACAACCTTAGGAGGCGCCGGCAATCTGCCTCCCACGCCGCCCCCGGCACAGCCACTCCACAGTGCCCGGAGGGGCGAGGGTGGGTAGTGGATGGTGAAGGAAAAACAAAAACCGTGAAAAAGCGTGGCAGTTTTTGCCAAGCTAGATGTGGCAGTGATGTCTGCCTGGGCCTAGCTTCCCTTCGTAAGGACCAGGACTCGGGGTGGGGGCTGGGGGCTGGGGCTACCCTCCCTCACCCTGCCCAACTCTGCCTCTAACCCACCCAGTTCACTGAAGCGCCATAAATATTTCTTGAGTGTAACTGCCTCGTGCTCCTTGGATGCATTGGAACCTATGTCTAAAAAAGTTCAAAAGGGAAAAAAAGAAAGCCTAAATCTTCTGAACTTCAAACAGGGCCCTAGTCAGATTCAGTTTACCCTGCATGAAGTTTGCAGTCAGTGACAGGGGAACAACAACAATTTTGCCCCGATGTCTCCTGCAAGAAACATACTCCTAGAGTCCTCATAATCTCATTTGGGTGGGCCCACATTTCAGGAAGTGGGACCGGGGGGAAGGGCCATCCCCTGGACGCACTGAACGCAGGGCAGGTTTTCACAAAATGGACCTCATTCTGGGGGAAAAGTTGTGTGTTTCTTGCCTCCCCACACAAAATTGATTTCAACAATTCCATTCGGCTCCTTTTTCTTCTCTAACAGCTGTGTTTAGGTGGCGCTGGCTTTTGTGTGAGCTCTCCTTAGGATGGGGTGCACACACTGTACTAATCCATTTTTTTCATCAACTTGTTGCTAACAAAGGGCCGCCTAAGCCCGGGACACCCCTTCACATTCAGCTGTGGATGCCAATGAGCTTTCCCGCTGTCAGCTGGGGCCCTCTGTCAGGGTGAGGAGAGTGAGTGTGTGTGTGTGTGTGTGTGTGTGTGTGTGTGTGTGTGTGTGTGTGAGATGGGGGCGGGGGGAGGGCAGGCACCGCTGGTTTAGAACCACCTCTGTGTGTGGTCTGAGGCTACTCCTCATTTCATGAAATCCAGGCTTCATTCCTGGCTCCGGTCAAACTTGCACGTCACTGAATGAGTCCCTTGTCCACTTTCCCAAACACCGCTGAGGTTTGAAAGGGCTCTGTGGGTAGACTGTTACTGTCAGCAAAAGCAAACAAGCCGCCGTATTTAGTGAAGCATTTTCGAATATTTCAACATAATAAGCTTCAGCTAGTCGTGCACAGTTGTGGCCAGCAAGAAGGCAGGAGGGGGAAAAGCTGTGAACGTTCCTTCCTCACAGTGACCTTGACGTTCCTCTGAGGGGCTGGCTCTGGGCGGGGCTGAGCTGCCTGTGCCTGGAGCTGGGAATGAGGGCCTGTCACGCCTCCAAGGCCTCCGAGGCGGGGAGAGCCCGGGGGCCGTTTGGGTGGCAGCTTGAGTGTAATTCACTCACAGCCCCTTCATAATCAGATGTGGTCTGAGCCTAAGGTAAGGTTGTTTTTCCCACCCTTGGAAAAATAAAAAGCTCTGGGCAGCCCCTCCTTGTATAAGAAAGAAAGCTCTATGATTGCAGCATAAATAAAAGGCTAAACTGGGTAGCTGTGGGTGTCCCAAGCAGTTACAGCTAAGACTGTCCCCGTGGACGCGGTCTGGCACCCTCTGGGGCTGCTGATGGCTCTAGAATCACCTTCCCTGCAGCCAGCAGAGACCACGGCCCCACCAGCCAGCCACCATCCCGCCCACCAGGCCCCGTTCCACCAGCTCGAAGTGGCTTTCTGGTGTACGGGGCAAGATAGAACCGTAAAGTCAGTCCTTCTCATCGGCCAGCATAAGGTCAGCACCCTCCCCCACTCGAGCCAAAGGAGGCTTCCGGAGGCCACTCCAACCCCCCTAACCAGGCGTGGGGTCCAGGCTCCCAGGCCGGACTCTACCTGTGCCACCCAGGACTCTGAATGGACTCCCTGTCTGCCAGAGCAAACAAGGTCCCTGTGGTGGGGAGGAGGTTACAAGGGACATGTAGGAAGACGGGGACTTTTTCTCTCTAGATGTTCCATTAGAGAAAGCCTGCCAAGGGATTTGTCAGAGTCCAATCTGCTCCAGTGTTATGGATTCACCAGGAAATAGCCCCATTCAAGGAAGACAAGGCCCAAAGGGCTCTTATAATGCTGCTGCTTCCCGCGCCCCAGCCAGAGCCACCTCCTGTCCACCCCAGGCTGCCACCCAGGTTTCCTCCCCGCTTTGGGCTCACACAGTTTGTCTGCCTGCCTTATACATGCTCTGGGTTCTGGAACACACAGTTGACTAACTTTAGCTTCTGTCTTCCTATCTGTAAAATGTGAGTATTGATAGCTGACTTGCAGGGCTGTTATGGGGTTTAGAAAAGGGCCCGGCTTAGGTAGTGCCTGGCCTCAGCAACTGCCCAATGAATGGCTGCCTCATTCAAACTCTGAAGCACTTTGGGGAGCTCCCATAGCCTTGCTAACAACCCAGGAGTTGGATGGGAGCAGGGGGCCTGGGGCTGTGTTACTTGCTGTCAATCCACCTCTCAGAGCCCATTTCCCATGGGGACTGGTGGGGTGGCGGTGGGGACAGGACGTGGATGTCTGACTTCTGACTGCATATCCTTCCTCCTTCAATATCCAGCCCCTGGAGAAACTAGCATGCTGTCTTCACCCTGCCCCAGGGACCTCTAAGTTCCCTCCCCTCCAAGGCCCCTGTGGCCTGAGCCCTGGTGCAGCCTCCAGCACCCCAGCCTCTGATACACTCAGCACTGAAGCTCAGAGTGCAACCTGGAGAAGCCCTGGACTCATTGCATTGGCAGGAGACCCGGGAAGGCAGAGAGGACCCACTTCACTACCAACCCCCCTCCTCAAGCCACTTGTCCTATACGTCAGGAGGGCATCCTGTGATTTCCTCCCAAGGAGACCTTGGAAAGTTGGACTTCTTTCTTTTTTTTTTTAATTGAAGTATAATTGACTTACAATGTTGTGTTAGTTTCAGGTGTACAGCAAAGTGATTCACTTATACATATATACACTATTCTTTTTCATATTCTTTTCCATTATGGTTTATTACAGGATATCGAATATAGTTCCCTGTGCTATACAGTGGGACCTTATTGTTTATCTATTTTCTGTATAGGAGCTTGTATCTGCTAATCCCAAACTCCTAATTTAACCCTCACCCAAACTCTTTCCCCTTTGGTAACCATAAATTTGTTTTCTGTCTGTGAGTCTTTCTTTTTCTGACTTACTTCACTTAGTATGATAATCTCTAGTCCATCCATGTTGTTGCAAATGGCATTATTTCAATTCTTTGTTATAGCTGAGTAGTATTCCACTGTATATATGTACCACATATTCTTTATCCATGCCATTTGTTGATGGACATTTAGGTTACTTCCATGGCTTGGCTATTGTAAATAGTGCTGCAATGAACATTGGGGTGCATGTATCTTTTCGAATTAGAGTTTTCTCCAGACATATGCCCAGGAGTGGGATTGCTGGATCATATGGCAACTTTATTTTTAGTTTTTTAAGGAGCCTCCATACTGTTTTCCATAGTGGCTGCACCAATTTATATTCCCACCAACAGTGTAGGAGGGTTCTTTTTCTCTACACCCTCTCCAGCATTTGTTATTTACAGACTTTTTAATTATGGCCATTCTGACTGGTATGAGGTGGTACCTCATTGTACTTTTGATTTTCATTTCTTTGATAATTAGTGATGTTGACCATCAAGAAGACAGACTTCTTGAGTCTGCGGCCCAATGGGCATGATTTGAGACCATGGAATCTCTTAGACAACTGTGCCTCCCATTTGGAAAGCTACAAGATAAGGAGAAAAAGAAGTGTTCTGCAGGGCCTCCCTGGTGGCGCAGTGGTTGAGAGTCCGCCTGCCGATGCAGGGGATACGGGTTCGTGCCCCGGTCTGGGAGGATCCCATATGCCGCGGAGCGGCTGGGCCCGTGAGCCATGGCCTCTGGGCCTGCGCGTCCGGAGCCTGTGCTCCGCAACGGGAGAGGCCACAACAGTGAGAGGCCCGCATACCTCAAAAAGAAAAAAAAAAAAAAAAAGAAGTGTTCTGCAAAGAGCAGGTGCTCAATAAAAACTTCTTGGCCTCATTTACTTTATCCTGAAAAGAGAGGGCAGAAAAGAAGAAAAGAGTGGCTAAAAGGAGAGCAAAGTGAGGTTGGGAAGAAGAGAATTTCAAACTTGGAATTAACAGAGAAGCGATCCCTGGCATGTGCCACTAGGACAAAAATAGTGTTGACCCATGGCAGGTGACTTAGCACCGGTGCTTCAGTCCCCACACCCATAGGGGCTGATGATACCTCCCGCTGTGATGAGGAGGCAGGGCCATGGCCCATGCGAAGTGGTTGGTTCAGAGTCAGAGAACAATGAATGGCTGGTCCATGCCCCTTGTGTTTCTTACTCTTCTGTAGAGGTAGGACCAGAGCCCATGGCTCAGGCTCCCAGAGAATGTTCTCCCTGCTCCCTCTGGAGGTCTTGTGTGTTGGAGCCCAATTACCTTTTTCTGCACCTCTTTAGCATGCAGTGCCTGGGCCTTGTCCCCCCTGTGGTGGGGCCTCGCTGCAGGGGGGAACATCTCTGAGAGTCTGTGGGCTCAGCGCCTGGCTGGCAGACTCCTTAAGCAGGATCAACATGCCAATGACCGCCAGGGCCTGCATTCCAGTCAGGAGACTTCTGCCACTGAAGCTGCCACATGAAAAACTGCAAATCACCAAAACAACTATAAACAGAAAACTGATTGAATAAATTAGATGTAATCATATGATGGAATACAATACAGCCATTTTAAAGAATGAACTAGAGTGATCACATGCTTATTTGAAAGAGCTCTAATGTGTAGAAAGTAAAGTCAGCAAGGGCCAGAGTTGTGGATATAGAGAAATTCCTTTTATATAAATAAAAAGTATATAATCTTTCCTGGTTTAGGAGCTGATATTTTTCTGTAAATGTCCAATCTCTGAAAGTTTCTTCTGGGGGGAACAGCTGGGATTTTATCATACACTTCTCTGTACTGTTTTGTTTTGTTTTGTTACTCTATGTATGTACTGCTTTTAGTTTAAATAATGAGCACTGTACGTGGTGGTTACCCGAGATTAAGGACACTTGGAGGGAGTTTTGTTTAAAATAGAGCAGGAGGGTTTGGCTCCCCTGGTGGCGCAGTGGTTGAGAGTCCTCCTGCCAATGCAGGGGACACGGGTTCGTACCCTGGCCCGGGAAGGTCCCACGTGCAGTGGAGCGGCTGGGCCCGTGAGCCATGGCCGCTGAGCCTGCGCATCCGGAACCTGTGCTCCGCAACGGGAGAGGCCACAACAGTGAGAGGCCCGCGTACCACAAAATAAATAAATAAATAAATAAATAAATAAATAAGATAAAATAGAGCAGGAGTTGATTGGTGGGAAGGAGATTAGAGACCCTGACGGAGTTCAGAATGTTTATGACAGTAGAGGCAGTTTCAGCTCGAGCTGTTTCTGATTAATCCCAGTGCCCTCCAGATGAATGGGATGTAAACGACAGACCGATTATGAGAATCCCAAGAAGGAAACTCCCTCTTCCGTCTATCTATCCACTCACTCATCTGCCCACCCACACACAAGACTGTAGTGTCTACCCACCACCCCACAAAAAAGGGGGGTAAAAGGAAGAAAGCAGTGCTGCTGCTAATAATAAATTATCCCTGTGGACAAATCCCCTCTATGTTTCCCCCTTTCTCTCCTCTGTGTTGCAGCCCAGCACTCAGCGAAGAGAGATTTAAAAGATGCAGGGGAGCTGCTTACTCACATGTTAAAAAACCACGATTGTCAATGAAGAGAATCATTTTCCCTGGCACTGAAACAGAACACAGGCAGTGGAGTCCCTGAGAGCTGGCAGCACACTAAAAGGTAAACAGCTATTGTGAAATGCGTGACATGCACCTCCCAGAAAGGCTCCACCCAAAAGTGTGGGCTGTTTTTCCAACTGAGCTCCAACTACTTAATTTCCCTGCCCTCTGAGTCAACCCATATTTCCTGAGCGTTGCCCACATCCAGCTCTGCCCCTACCTCATGGGGTCAAAAGTAACCAAAACTATCACACAGCTGACTAGACCCAGCTGACAGGTCAGCTCTGTTGTCTGACAGTGTCTACTCTGGGTCAGGACACCTGGATTTTACTCCTGGGGTGACGACCGCTAGCTGGAGGCTAATTTGAAGAGTCATTTTTCCTCTTTTGGTCTGTTTGCTCTCCCACAGCATGTGGGGCAGTATATCCCACATATGTGCATAGGTTTATGTGTGTTTATTTGGGGGGGGGTGGCTTTTGGAACAATGGGGAAAACGCATGTCCACCAAATCTAGGTAGGTAGGAACAGGAGGTAAAAATGAATCTGGATCAGAGAGGGCTTACTGGATGGAAAGGTAAAATTCTATGAAGAAAAAGGAGCATGGGTGGGTACAAGGAGAAGGGAAGGAGCTTGGAGGCCTAGGCCTCACTCTGGTAAGAAGATGGATCTGAAAGTTTGGAGTGTATGGAGAGAAGATATGGGGAAAGGGGACTGACAGGAAAAGATCCTTGAAATCTTAAGTCTATCAGACACAGGAAGAGAGGAGGATCCAAGGTCTGGGCAGAAGAGTGAAATGCACTTTAGGAGCTGAACACTTTGTTTTGGGAGATGCAGGGCTGAAGACCCTCTTCTCTGGTGTCCAAATGCCATGGGGCTCCGATGCTCTGCCGGCCCCTAGACGGATGCGTTATAATAAATGCCACCAAACAAACATCCAGATTTGTGCTCTGATCCAGAGCTTCACAAGTCAGCCAAACTGTGTCTCCAGCTGATTTTCTAAGGAATTCAGAAATCACAGCAGGGAAGAATCTATAGAGAGGATGACAGAGCAGGTGACTGAGTCTCAGAAAAAGTTCAGGGCAATGTTTTCATGCTCTAGGGCTCTGCAAAGTTGCAAAAGCTTTCTGCTCTGTGAAAATCTGTTATTAAATGCCAGACTTAGCAAAGAGACAAATGAGGGAGGAAAGTTGGGGCTCAGGGTCAACTGAATCTTATTATCAGGGAAGGTGGCATATCCTTGAAGGGACTACATGGTCTGCTCTAAAAATATTAGCCAACATTTGTGTGATCAGCCACCTCTATGACAGGTGCTGCTTTAGGCATGTTACAGCTCACCCATTTCATTCCTACCACAGCCCTACAAAGCAGAAGTGTATAACTATTATCCTAATTCCAGTTTTAAAGATGAGGAAACTAAGACATAAATTGGTTTAGTAACTTCCCTGCAGTCACACAGTTAGTAAGTATATCATTATCTTTTGTTGCCTAACAAATTACCACAAAGTCAGTGGCTTAAAACAAAGCTCATTTATTATCTCATTTATTACCTGATATTATTTATTATTCCTATGTCAGGAACCCAGGCACAGCTTAGCTGAGTGATCTGGCTCAAGGTGTCTTATGAGCCTGCAATCAAGGTATCAGCCAGGGCCGGGGTTTCATCTGGAGGCTTGACTGGGGAAGGATTTGCTTCCAAACTCACAGGGTTTTTGGAGGTGGCAGATCCTTGAGTACTGTTGGGGTGAAAACCTCAGTTCCCTGCTGACTTTTGGTCAAATACCACCTCATTTCCTTGCCTCATGGGCTTCTTTTTATGATGACTCACAGCATGGCAGCTTGCATCATCAAAGCCCGCCTGGGAGAGGGTCTGTTAGCAAAGAAGTTACAATCTAATGCAACATAATCACAAAAATGACATATTCTGTTAGTTAGAAGAAGTCACATGTTCCCACTCTCAAAGGGAAGGATTTCACAGGGGAAGCATGCAGGAGGCAGGGTCACTGGGGGCCATCTTCGAGACTGGTCACCACAGTGAGCACAGTACTTTATCTGAATGCAGGCAGTGTGGCACCAAAACTTACACGCCTAACCACGATGACCTTCTACCACTGATGGCTTTGCCATTTCTGTCTAGCACCCAGATCCTTGATGCCCTTCCTCTTTTGTGTGTTGTTATCTTTAGTTCACAGAGCCCTTGAAAGAAATAGCAAAGCCTCCACTGGCTTCTAGTCACCAAATTAAGGAAGGATGCAATCTACTCTCAAATGATTCCTGAACCCTCCAGACTTTATCAGACAGGGACCCAAAAGGAAAGAGAAGGCACACTCAAATTACAATAATTAGAAAAGGGTTTCTTTACAAAGGTACTATTTACAAGGTGTAGGCTAAACAGTGGAGCTGTTATTACCACCAGACCCAATGGGATGAGGAAAGGAGAAGTTATGGGCTCCTGGAAGGAGGGAGTTGTGTGGAGGATGCCCTCCTGAGAGGTGACTTTGCAGGGAGGAAGCCAGAGCAATGAATACCTTGGACCCCTCTTCCCCCTCCCTCTGATCTCCTGTTGGGTCCCCCATTGGCCAAGTCCACCCAGAAGTCTGAGGACCTGGCAGCTGTAGAATGCAGTCCTTACAAGCCAGACTCCTAGGACAGGGTCAGTTGGGAGGGTGAGGGTGGATAGCAAGAGGGGGAAGGTGGCAAACAGGATACCCTGCACTTAGACCAATCCTTTATGAGGTTCCCCTGGAAGGTTTACGTGTTTGCCAAAACTTAGCCTCTTGGGAGAACTTAAAACTAAAGTTTTAAGAGCAGAGAAAATTGAACACCAATCAGAAAGGAAAATAGAGCCATTTCCAAGTTTAAGTGTGAATGTATGATTTAATTTATTAAGCGTTTATTTGTCCCAATCTTTCAGGAGCACATACAGCTAAAGTGAAACAAGCTATTGCTTTGTGTAATTCTGAATTTTCTATAGGTTCCTACTGTAGACCCAAAGTCTAGAACTTAATTTATAATAAAAATGCTATTATTATTGTGTTGTTATCATTATCATTATTATTATGATTATATAGCAATTTTATATCTCACAGATCACTTTAAATGTGTTATCTCACTTAGATATTATCTATTCCAGGGAAACCATCAATTTCACTGAAGCTTAAGGGAACCATCAGAAATAAGGAATTCTTAAACAGGATTCAGTGATTACTTGGCATGGGACCACTATTTTCCCCAGTCCTCCCTTGTATAGACCCCTATTACATTCTGAAAAGTTGGGAGATGCAAGATGGATGTCTAACAGAGAGCCCTGTTTTGGCTCTGCCCAGGAGACTCAAAAATGTGTTGCTCTGATTATAATTATTAGTCTAATACACTTGAAGGTTGTGATACATCCCTGGGATGGAATACTAATCAAGCACTAAAAATAATGTGCATGATGCAAAAGAACTGATATATAAAACAGAAACAGACTCACGGACATAGAAAACAAACTTATAGTTACCAAAGGAGATAGGGGGAAGGAGTGATAAACTGGGAGTTTGGGATTAGCAAATACAAACTACTATATAGAAAACAGACAAACAGATTGCTCAAGAAAAAAAGGGAGAAGAATCAAATCAATAGAATTAGAAATGAAAAAGGAGAAGTAACAACTGACATTACAGAAATACAAAGGAGCATGAGAGGTATCTACAAGCAACTATATGCCAATAAAATGGACAAAGTAGAAGAAATGGACAAATTCTTAGAAAAGCACAACCTTCTGAGACTGAACCAGGAAGAAATAGAAAATATAAACAGACTAATGAGAAGCACTGAAATGGAGACTGATAAAAACTCTTTCAACAAAAAAAAAAGCTCAGGACCAGATGGCTTCATGGGTGAATTCTATAAAACATTTAGAAAAGACCTAACACCTATCCTTCTCAAACTCTTCCAAAATATAGCAAAGGGAGGAATACTCCCAAACTCATTCTATGAGGCCACCATCACCCTGATACCAAAACCAGATAAAGATGTCACAAGGAAAGAAAACTACAGTCCAATAACAATGATGAACACAAATGCAAAAATTCTCAACAAGATACTAGCAAACAGAATCCAACAGCACATTAAAAGGATCATACACCATGATCAAGTGGGGTTTATCTCAGGAATGCAAGGATTCTTCAATATACGCAAATCGATCAATGTGATACACCATATTAACAAATTGAAGGAGAAAAACCACATGATCATCTCAATAGAAGCAGAAAGAGATTTTCACAAAATTCAACACCGATTTATGATAAAAACCCTCCAGAAAGTAGGCATAGAGAGAACTTACCTCAACATAATAAAGGCCATATATGGCAAATCCACAGCCAACATCATTCTCAATGGTGAAAAAATGAAACCATTTCCTCTAAGATCAGGAACAAGAAAAGGTTGTCCGCTCTCACTACTATTATTCAACATAGTTTTGGAAGTTTTATTCACAGCAATCAGCGGAGAAAAATAAATAAAAGGAATCCAAATAGGAAAAGAAGAAGTAAAGCTGTCACTGATTGCAGATGACATGATACTATACATAAAGAATCCTAAAGATGTTATCAGAAAACTACTAGAGCTAATCAATGAATTTGGAAAAGTAACAGGTACAAAATTAATGGACAAAAATCTCTTGCATTCCTATGGACTAATGATGAAAAATCTGAAAGTGATATTAAGAAAACACTCTCAGGGCTTCCCTGGTGGTGCAGTGGTTGATATTCCACCTGCCGATGCAGGGGACATGAGTTCGTGCCCCGGTCCGGCAAGATCCCACATGCTGCGGAACGGCTGGGCCTGTGAGCAATGGCTGCTGAGCCTGCGCGTCCGGAACCTGTGCTCTGCAACGGGAGAGGCCACAACAGTGAGAGGCCTGCGTACCGCAAAAATCCCCAAAAAAACAAAACAAAAAAAACCCGACTCCCATTTACCATTGCAGCAAAAAGAATAAAATACCTAGGTATTAACAAAACTAAGGAGACACTTTATGCAAAAAAATGATGACACTGATGAAAGAAATTAAAGATGATACAAAGAGGTCGAGAGAGATACCATGTTCTTGGATTAGAAGAATCAACATTGTGTAAATGACTATACTACCCAAAGCAATCTACAGACCCAATGCAACCCCTATCAAACTATCACTGGCTTTTTTCACAGAACTAAAACAAAAAATTTCACAATTTGTATGGAAACATAAACGGCCTTGAATAGCCAAAGCAATCTTGAGAAAGAAAAACAGAGCTAGAGGAATCAGGCTCCATGACTTCAGACTATACTACAAAGCTACAGTAATCAAGACAGTATGGTACTGGCACAAAAACAGAAATATAGATCACTGGAACAGGATAGAAAGCCCAGAGGTTAACCCACACACATATATATGGTCACCTTATTTTTGATAAAGGAGGCAAGAATATACAATGGAGATAAGACAGCTTCTTCAATAAGTGGTACTGGGAAAACTGGACAGCTACATGTAAAATAATGAAATTACAACACTCCCTAACACCATACACAAAAATAAACTCAAAATGGATTAAAGACCAAAATGTAGGGCCAGACACTATCAAACTCTTAGAGGAAAACATAGGCAGAACACTCTATGACATAAATCACAGCAAGATCCTTTTTGACCCACCTCCTAGATAAATGGAAATAAAAACAAAAATATACAAATGAGACCTAATGAAACTTAAAAGCTTTCGCACAGCAAAGGAAAACATAAACAAGACAAAAAGACAACCTTCAGAATGGGAGAAAATCTTTGCAAATGAAGCAACTGATAAAGGATTAATCTACAAAATTTATAAGCAGCTCAATACCGAATAAAACCAACAACCTAATCCAAAAATGGGCTGAAGACCTAAGTAGACATTTCTCCAAAGAAGATATACAGATTGGCAACAAAGACATGAAAGTATGCTCAACATCACTAATCATTAGAGAAATGCAATCAAAACTACAGTGAGGTATCACCTCACACCAGTCAGAATGGCCATCATCAAAAAATCTGCAAACAGAGGAGCTTCAAGATGGCAGAAGGCTAAGACATGCAAATCACCTTCCTCACCACAAATACATCAGAAATACATCTACATGAGGAACAAACCCTACAGAATACCTACTGAACGCTGGCAGAAGACCTCAGAGCTCCAAAAAGGCAAGAAACTCCTCACATACCTGGGTAGCGCAAAAGAAAAAAGAAAAAACAGAAAGAAAAGAATAGGGATGGGACTTGAACCAGTGGGAGGGAGCCGTGAAGGAGGAAAATTTCCACACACTAAGAAGCCACTTCACTGGCAGAGACTGTGGGTGGCGGAGGGGGGAAGATTCAGAGCCATGTAGGACAGCACAGCGACAAGGGTGCAGAGGGCAAATCAGAGAGTTCCCACACAGAGGATTGGTGCTGGTCAGCACTCACCGGCCCAAGAGGCTGGTCTGCTCACCTACCTGAGTGGATTGGGGCTGGGACCTGAGGCTCGGGCTTTGGAGGTCCGATCCCAGGGAGAGGACTGAGGTTGGCTGCGTGAACACAGCCTGAAAGGGGCTAGTGCTCCACAGCTAGCTGGGAGTGTGTCCGGGAAAATGTCTGGAGCTGCCGAAGATGCAAGAGACTTTTCCTTGCCTCTTTGTTTTGTGGTGCACAAGGAGAGGGGATTAAGAACACTGCCTAAACGAGCTCCAGAGATGGCTGTGAGACGCAGCTATCAGCGTGGACCTCAGAGACAGGCATGAGATGCTAAGGCTGCTGCTGCAGCCACCAAGAAACATGTGTGCAAGCACAGGTCACTATCCACACCTCCCATCCCTGGGGCCTATGCAGCCCACCACTGCCAGGGTCACGTGATCCAGGGACAACTTCCCTGGGAGAACACACGGTGCACCTCAGGCTGGTGTAACGTCACGCCAGCCTCTGCCACTGCAGGCTCACTCCGCATTCCATGCCCTTCCCTCCCCCCGGCCTGAGTGAACCAGAGCCCCCTAATCATCTGCTACTTTAACCCCATCCTGTCTGAGCGGGGAACAGACGCCCCCAGGTGACCTACATGTGGAGGCGGGGCCAATCCAAAGCAGAACCCCCGGAGCTGTGCGAGAAAAGAAGAGGAAAGGAAATCTCTCCCAGCAGACTCAAGAGCAGCAGGTTAAATCTCCACAATCAACTTGATGTACCCTACATCTTTGGAATACCAGAATAGACAACGGCTCATCCCAAATTGAGGCTCTGGATTTGGGAGCAATGATATATATATATTTTCCCCTTTTTCTCCTTCTCTGTGTGGTTAACAGGGTCTTGCTGCTCCAACCAGGCATCAGGCCTATGCCTCTGAGGTGGGAGAGCCAAGTTCAGGACACTAGTCCACAAGAGACCTCCCAGCTCCACGTAATATCAAACAGCGAAAATCTCCCAGAGATCTCCATCTCAATGCCAAGACCCAGCTCCACTCAACGACCAGGAAGCTACAGTGCAGGACACCCTATGCCAAACATATAGCAAGACAGGAACACAACCCCATCCATTAGCACAGAGGCTGCCTAAAATCATAATAAGGCCACAGACACCCCAAAACACACCAACAGACTTGGAATTGGCCACCAGAAAGACAAGATCCAGCCTCATCCACCAGAACACAGACACTAGTCCCCTCCACCAGGAAGCCTACACAACTCACTGAACCAACCTTAGCCACTGGAGACAGACACCAAAAAGAATGGGAACTACGAACCTGTGGCCTGTGAAAAGGAAACCCTAAACACAGTAAGTTAAGCACAATGAGAAAACTGAGAACACACAGCAGATGAAGGAGCAAGGTAAAAACCCACCAGACTGAACAAATGAAGAGGAAATAGGCAGTCTACCTGAAAAAAATTCAGAATAATGATAGTAAAGATGATACAAAATCTTGGAAATACAATGGCGAAAATACAATAAACGTTTAACAAGGACCTAGAAGAACTAAAGAGCAAACGAACAATGATGAACAACACAATAAATAAAATTTAAAATTCTCTAGAAGGAATCAATAGCAGAATAACTGAGGCAGAAGAATGGATAAGGGACCTGGAAGATAAAATAGTGGAAATAACTACTGCAGAGCAGAATAAAGAAAAAAGAATGAAAAGAATTGAGGAGAGTCTCAGAGACCTCTGGGACAACATTAAATGCACCAATATTTGAATTATAGGGGTCCCAAAAGAAGAAGAAGAGAGAGAGAGAGAAAAAAAAAAGGGACTGAGAAAATATATGAAGAGATTATAGTTGAAAACTTCCCTAATATGGGAAAGGAAATAGTCAATCAAGTCTGGGAAGCTCAGAGAGTCCCATACAGGATATATCCAAGGAGAAACACACCAAGACACATATTAATCAAGCTATCAAAAATTAAATACAAAGAAAAAATATTAAAAGCAGCAAGGGAAAAACAACAAATAACATACAAGGGAATCTCCATAAGGTTAACAGCTTATCTTTCAACAGAAACTCTGCAAGCCAGAAGGTAATGGCAGGACATATTTAAAGTGATGAAAGGGAAAAACCTAAAACCACGATTACTCTACACAGGAAGGATCTCATTCAGATTCGACAGACAAGTTGAAACCTTTACAGACAAGCAAAAGCTAAGAGAATTCAGCACCACCAAACCAGCTTTACAACAAATGCTAAAGGAACTTCTCTAGGCAGGAAACACAAGAGAAGGAAAAGGCCTACAATAACAAACCCAAAACAATTAAGAAAATGGTAATAGGAACCTACATATTGATAATTACCTTAAATGTAAATGGATTAAAGGCTCCAACCAAAAGACATAGACTGGCTGAATGGATACAAAATAAGACCCGTATATATGCTGTCTACAAGAGACCCACTTCAGACCTAGAGACACATACAGACTGAAAGTGAGGGGATGGAAAAAGTTATTCCATGCAAATGGAAATCCAAAAAAGCTGTAGTAACAATTCTCATATCAGACAAAATAGACTTTAAAATAAAGACTATTACAAGAGACAAAGATGGACACTACATAATGATCAAGGGATCAATCCAAGAATAAGATATAACAATTGTAAATATTTATGCACCCAACATAGGAGCACCTCAATACATAAGGAAATACTAACAGCCATAAAATGGGAAATCAACAGTAACACAATCATAGGAGGGGACTTTAACACCCCACTTTCACCAATGGACAGATCATCCACAATGAAAATAAATAAGGAAACAGAAGCTTTAAATGATACATTAAACAAGATGGACTTAATTGATATTTATAGGACATTCCATCCCCAAACAACAGAATACACGTTGTTCTAAAGTTTTCATGGAACATTCTCCAGGATAGATCATACATTCAGTCACAAATCAAGCCTTGGTAAATGTGAGAAAATTGAAATCGTACCAAGTATCTTTTCTGACCACAGCGCTATGAGACTAGGTATCAATTACAGGAAAAAGTCTGTAAAAAATACAAACTCCTGGAGGCTATACAACACACTACTAAATGACCGAGAGATCACTGAAGAATTCAAAGAGGAAAGCAAAAAAACCTAGAAACAAATGACAATGAAAACACGACCACCCAAAACCTATGCGATGTAGCAAAAGCAGTTCTAAGAGAGACTTTTAAAGCAATACAATCCTACCTCAAAGAACAAGAAACATCTCAAATAAACAGCCTAACCTTACACCTACAGCAATTAGAGAAAGAAGAACAAAATACCCCAAAGTTAGCAGAAGGAAAGACATCATAAATATCAGATCAGAAATAAATGAAAAAGAAAGGAAGGAAACAATAGCAAAGGTCAATATAAAAAAATTGGTTCTTTGAGAAGATATACAAAGTTGATAAACAATTAGCCAAACTCATCAACAAAAAAAATGGAGAAGAGTCAAATCAATAGAATTAGAAATGAAAAAGGAGAAGTAACAACTGACAGTGCAGAAATACAAAGGATCATGAGAGATTACTACAAGCAACTCTATGCCAATAAAATGGACAACCTGGAATAAACAGACAAATTCTTAGAAAAGCACAACCTCTGAGACTGAACCAGGAAGAAATAGAAAACATAAACAGACGAATCAAAAGTGATGAAATTGTAACTGTTATTAACAATCTTCCAACAAACAAAAGCCCAGGACTGGATGGCTTCACAGGCTAATTCTATCAAAAATTTCAAGAACAGCTCACACTTATCCTTCTCAAACTCTTCCATAATATAGCAGAGGGAGGAACACTCCCAAACTCATTCTATGAGACCACCATCACCCTGATACAAAAACCAGATAAAGATGTCGCAAAGAAAGAAACCTACAGGCCAATATCACTGATGAACATAGATGCAAAAATCCTCAACAAAATACAGCAAACAGAATCCAACAGCACATTAAAAGGATCATATACCATGATCAAGTGAGGTTTATCCCAGGAATGCAAGGATTCTTCAATATACACAAATCAATTAATGTGATACACCATATTAACAAATTGAAGAATAAAATCCATATGATCATCTCAATAGATGCAGAAAAAGCTTTCGACAAAATTCAACAGATGTTTATGATAAAAAACCCTCCAGAAAGTAGGCACAGAGGGAACTTACCTCAACATAATAAAGGCTGTATATGACAAACCCACAAACAACATTGTCTTAAATGGTAAAAAACAAATAATTTCCACTAAGATGAAGAACAAGACAAGGTTGCCCACTCTCACCACTATTAGTCAACATTGTTTTAGAAGTTTTAGCCTCAGCAACCAGAGAAGAAAAAGAAATAAAATGAATCCAAATCTGAAAAGAAGAAATAAAGCTGTCACTGTTTGCAGAAGACATGATATTATACAGAGAGAATCCTAAAGATGTTACCAGGAAACTACTAGAGCTAATCAATGAATTTGGTAAAGTAGCAGGATACAAAATTAATGCACAGAAATCTCTTGCATTCCTATACACTAATGATGAAAATTCTGAAAGTTAAATTAAGGAAACACTCCCATTTACCATTGCAACAAAAAGAATAAAATACCTTGGAATAAACCTACCTAGGGAAACAAAAGACCTGTATGCAGAAAAATATAAGACACTGATGAAAGAAATTAAAGATGGTACCAACCAATAGAGAGATATGCCATGTTCTTGGACTGGAATAATCAGCATTGTGAAAATGACTCTACTACCCAAAGCAACCTACAGATTCAATGCAATCCCTATCAAACTATCACTGGCATTTTTCACAAAACTAGAACAAAAAAAATTTTACAATGTGTATGGACACACAAAAGACCCCTAATAGCCAAAGCAATCCTGAGTAAGAACAACGGAGCTGGAGAAATCAGGCTCCAGGACTTACTGCTCCAGACTATACTACAAAGCTACAGTAATCAAGACAGTATGGTACTGGCACAAAAACAGAAATATAGATCACTGGAACAGGATAGAAAGCCCAGAGACAAACCCATGCACATATGGTCACCTTATTTTTGATAAAGGAGGCAAGAATATACAACAGAGAAAAGATTGCCTGTTCAATAAGTGGTGCCGAGAAAACTGGACAGCTACATGTAAAAGAATGAAGTTAGAACACTCCCTAACACCATACACAAAAATAAAGCCAAATTGGATTAAACACCTAAATGTAAGACCAGACACTGTAAAACTCTTAGAGGAAAACATAGGCAGAACACTGTATGACATAAATCACAGCACGATCTTTCTTGACCCACCTCCTAGAGAAATGGAAATAAAAGCAAAAATTTAAAAATGGGACCTAATTAAATGTAAAAGATTTCCTTTGCACAGCAAAGGAAAACATAAACAAGACGAAAAGATTACCCTCAAAATGGGAGAAAATCTTTGCAAATGAAGCAACTGACAAAAGATTAATCTCCAAAATTTACAAGCAGCTCATGCAACCCAATACCAAAAAACCAACAACCCCATCCCAAAATGGGCCGAAGACCTAAATAGACATTTCTCCAAAGGAGATATACAGAGTGCCAACAAACACATGAAAGAATGCTCAACATCATTAATCATTAAAGAAATGGAAATCAAAAGTGCAATGACATATCTTTTCACACCAGAGTGGCTATCATAAAAAAATCTACAAACAAATGCTGTAGAGAGTGTGGAGAAAAGGGAACCCTCTTGCACTGTTGGTGGGAATATAAATTGATACATCCACTATGGAGAGCAGTATGGAAGTTCCTTAAAAAACTAAAAATAGAACTACCACACGACCTAGCAATCCCACTGCTGGGCATATACCCTGAGAAAACCATAATTCAAAAAGAGTTATGTACCACAGTGTTCATTGCAGCTCTATTTACAATAGCCAGGACATGGAAGCAACCTAAGTGTCCATCGATAGATGAATGGATAAAGAAGATGTGGCACATATATACAATGGAGTATTACTCAGCCATAAAAAGAAACAAAATTGAGTTATTTGTAGTGAGGTGGATGGACCTAGAGTCTGTCATACAGAGTGAAGTAAGTCAGAAAGAGGAAAACAAATACCGTAGGCTAACACATATATTTGGAACCTTAAAAAAAAAAATGTTCTGAAGAACCTAGGGGCAGGACAGGAAAAAAGAGGCAGACATATAAAATGGACTTGAGGACACGGGGAGTGGGAAGAATAAGCTGAGACGAAGTGAGAGAGTGGCATGGTCATATATACAGTATCAAATATAAAATAGCTAGCTAGTGGAAAGTGCCTGCATAGTACAGGGAGATCAGCTCGGTGCTTTGTGACCACCTAGAAGGGTGGGATAGGGAGGGTGGGAGAGAGACGCAAGAGGGAGGAAATATGGGGGTATATGTATATGTATAGCTGATTCACTTTGTTATAAAGCAGAAACTAACACACCATTGTAAAGCAATTATACTCCAATAAAGATGTTAAAAAAAAAAAAGAACACGTACTGTGAGACTCAATTTTTGAAGAAATTATATGTGCTTCTGTGTGTGTGTGTGTGTATATGTGAGTTAGAGTATATTTTTAAGTCATGGAGAGTAGATGTGAAAATATTCTCAGTAACTAACAGGTGGAATTCTAGGTCATTATCACTTTTTTTTGTTTTGCTTCTTACACTGTTTAAATCAACATGTAATTAACATGTAAGAAAATTATTAAGGTATAAAAAAATATACTGCTTAAAACATCTTGGGGATAAACCAAAGCCCCAGGGTCACCACAGGGCACAGCTCTAGGTGCTCTTGTCATATTGTGTCCTCTGCACACTGTGCAAAGGGGACCCCTTAGAGTCTTCATTCCACCCCTTAGCTACCCTGGTGTTTATTAGAAATATGCATTGTGTTAGGTAAGAACAAAAAGGTTGGCCTCAGTGTCCCAAAAGAGAAAGCCAAGGTGAGCCACCCTAGACATGACAGTCCAGTCTAAGCTAGGCCTTGTCTCTATGCCTTTTACTTTTTTCCTTCCCATGGCCTCTGGGGTCAGGGGCTAGTGGGTATAGTGCTGATATGGGCTCTGGAATTCTGATCGTATAACTTAAATCTGGTGTGGTCCCTGCCTTCTTTATGTTTCACTTCCTATTTGCAAAATGGTGATGCTGTTTTCTCATCCAGGAAAGAGGCCCTTCTAGATATCCCTGGACTCCTTCCTGCACCCCATCCTGTTCCAGCTGGGCTCCAGATGAGAAATATTAACCAACACTTCCTCTGTGTAAAATCATTGCCAGTGATGCTTTCATTAAAGATATTCCCAGATCATATAAGGTCTTCTTGGTTCCCAGCAAATCACCTGAAGTGACCTCATTCTGGAGATGTATGACCTGAGCTCTCCGCATGTCATCTTCCATATGAAAAACACTGTTTTGGGATGTCTCCTTTCCCCAATATTTCTCTCCTGAAGGCAGTGACCTTTGCTTCTTTTCACTTGCTTTCCCAGTTCCAGATTCTATTATGTTCCCTAGCGAGTCTGTAAAATTTCCCTTTTTGGAAATGTTTCAGGTTGAGGAAGGTTTTTACAGCCATGGTACTCCTGATGATGAATGGATTCACTTCTCAGCATATGTTTTTTACCTTCCTTCAAAGGGATGGAAGGCTAGAGAACATTTGATGGCTGAAGGCCCAAGTGTTGAGGAATTGAGCCCATGTCTTTTTCCTCCTAGTGATCATTTCCCTACTTCTGGAATATGTTTTCCCTGCCTCATTAGACTGTTTCACACCTTGGCCTCAACTTTGGTATTCTCAAATCAGAACCAAAAAAGTGAAGCAGTCAGTCCCCAAAGACCAGTGTCAGTGGGAGGCAGGGAGTGCAGAGGAAGCCCCCCCATCTCCTGTAGACTGTGAGTTTAATCACTGCCCTCCACCAGGGCTCTTACTGTTTCAAGTCATCACGAGCCACTGCCACCAGCCTAAGGGAATACTCCTGAGTGATAGAATGTCCAACGAAGTCCACAGAAAGGCAGGAAAGGAGGAGAAACAAAAGACATGGACAGAGATACAACACAGGTCCTAATACCTAGTGCAGTGTCTCCTTTAAAAAGTACCACACACTTAGGTGCAGAGGACAGGGCCTGGGGTGGAACCTCACCTGAGCAGTTCATTAGTTGGGAGAATGAGTCACATAAAAAGCTCCACTCCAAGCATCAAGACATTGCGGTCCTGACATAAAGATAAATTTACAAATCAAAGGGATAGAATTGAGAATCCAGAAACAAACCCATGTATCCATGTTCAACTGATTTTGGACAAGGGTGCCAAGACAATTCAACAGGGAAAGAATTGTCTTTTCAACAAATGGTGCTGAGACAAAAGCTTGATGACTTGAAACAGTAAAAGCCCCAGTGGAGGGCAGTGATTAAACTCACAGTCTACAGGAGATGGGGGGCTTCCTCGGCACTCCCTGCCTCCCACTGACACTGGTCTTTGGGGGTTGACTCTGCTTCACTTTTTTGGTTCTGATTTGAGAATACCAAAGGTTGAGGCCAAGGTGAGAAACAGTCTAATGAGGCAGGGAAAACATATTCCAGAAGTAGGGAAATGATCACCACATGTAAATGAACCTACACTACAGACAAAAATTAACTCAAAATAGATCAAAGATCTAAATGTAAGAGCTAAAACTGTAAGGCTCTTAGAAGAAGACATAGGGTTAAATCTTCATGATCCTGGATTTTGCAGTAGATTCTTAGATATAGCACCAAAAGCTTAAGCAACAACAACAAAAAGATACATAAATTGGACATCAACAAAATTCTAAACTTTTGTGCTAATCGCCAAGAAAGTAAAAAGACAATCCGTAGAATAGAAGAAAATATTTCAAAATCATATATCTGATAAGGAAGTTGTGTCTGGAATATATGAAGAATTCTTACAACTTAATAATTAAATAACCTAATTTAAAAATGAGCAAAGAATTTGAATAGACACTTCTCCAAGGAAGATATACAAATGGCCAATAGCACATGAAAAGATGCTCAACATCATTAGTCATCAGGAAAATGCAAATCAAAACCACAGTGAATTACCGCTTCACACCCACTAGGATGGTTATAATAAAAATGTCAAATAATAACAAGTATTGGTTAGGATGTGTAATAATTGGAACACTTGTACACTGCTGGTGGGAATAGAAAATGTTGCAGCCACTTTGGAAAACAGTCTGGAAGTTTTTGAAAGGATTAAACATAGAGTTACCCTATGTCCCAGCAATGCTACACCTAGCAAGAGAAATAAAAATAAGTGTTCAGGGGCTTCCCTGGTGGCGCAGTGGTTGAGAGTCTGCCTGCCGATGCAGGGGACGCGGGTTCGTGCCCCAGTCTGGGAAGATCCCACATGCCGCGGAGTGGCTGGGCCCGTGAGCCATGGCCGCTGAGCCTGCGAGTCCGGAGCCTGTGCATCCGGAGCCTGTGCTCCTCAACGGGAGAGGCCACAACAGTGAGAGGCCCCCGTAACGCAAAAAAAAAAAAAAAGTGTTCAAACAAAAACTTGGACATAAATGTTCATAACAGCCAAAATAATAGTCTAAAGGTGGAAAAAACCAAAATGTCCATCAAGGGATGAATGGACAAAGAAAATGTGGTCTATCCATACACTGGAATGCTATTCAACAATAAAAAGGAATTATAGAGGTTATGTGAGATTTGAGGGGTGGGGATGGAGGCAAAAGAGATGACCATAAGAGGCAGTAACACACAGCAAGATTTTTTGGGCAGCATTTGGACAGGGTTCTATAAGAAGGGAAGTTCCTCGCAACATGAGATCGTGCAGAGGCTTATGACAACCCCAAAGGGGAGGAGGGCAAGGGAACCCCAGGGAGGGGGGCCAGAACAAGGGCATATGTGTCTAGGTGACCTTGCTTAGAAGCACAGCAATGAGTCTTTGAATTGGAGAGCTCTGAAGGGCAGTAGCACCTTGGGGCCTTAAAACCACAAGGCTCTATCTTGTCAATGGTCGGCAGAAGCTGGGTATAGTTTCCCAATGTATGCAAAACAGGCAGACCCTATATGGCTAAAAATCTGCTTGTTTGGGCTATTCTTTTTTTTTTTTTTTTTTTTTTTTTTGTGGTACGCGGGCCTCTCGCTGTTGTGGTCTCTCCCGTTGTGGAGCACAGGCTCTGGACGCACAGGCTCAGTGGTCATGGCTCACGGGCCTAGCCGCTCCGTGGCATGTGGGATTTTCCCGGACCGGGGCACGAACCCGTGTCCCCTGCATTGGCAGGCGGACTCTCAACCACTGTGCCACCAGGGAAGCCCCTGTTTGGGCTATTCTTAACTAGACATGTAAAATTTTGAGTGTGGCACCTGCAGACTTTGGAGATTAAGGGTCTCAGACTGCTGTGAAGAAATAAACAAGCTAGGACCACCTTGGTTCATTTGTATGACAGGAATGAGGTACTGATGTATGCTACAACATGGATGAATCTTGAAAACATTACGCTAGGTGAAAGAAGCCAGTCACAAAAGGCCACATATTATATAATTCCATATGAAATGCACAGAATAGGCAAATCAATAGAGACAGAAAGCAGATTAGCAGTTGCCTTGGGCTGCGCTGAGTGAGGGTTGAGGGGACGAGGGTGATAAGGATGAGGTAAGAGGTATGGGGTTTCTTTGGGGGGAGATGAAATTGTTCCAAAATTGACAGCAATGGTGGTTGCACAACTCTGTAAATATGCTAAAAGCCATTGCATTGTACACTTTAAATGCATAACTTGTATATATGTGAATTATATCTCAAAAAAGTGTTCCAAAAAGAAAAAAAAAATTAACACTTAAAAAAAAAGGTTCCACCTGCAGGCTGCCTTCTCCACCTCTAATGTTTCAATATCAATCGAGCAGACTGGCCGTTCCACATCAACATATTACCACAAAAGCCGTTAAATAAGCCTCACAATTAGTGAAGATACACTCCTGCTCTGCCTCTTAACTAAGTCAATAGGTCTGAACTTTCCAATGACATGAAATTGTGCCCATAATGATAAAGCACATACTGTATATTCGTTTGTAATTCAAACTTACAGAAAATTCAGAGAAAATTTGTGGGAATAGTATAAAGAACTCCCATATAACCTTCACCAGATTCATTTTGCCAAATTTGCTTTATCTCCCTTCATCTGTATCTATATTTGTATCTATCTCCAGTATTTTTTTAGAACTAGTTGAGATATCCTTTTAAACTTAAATCATGTCTCTGTACCCTTAATACTATACTGTTCATTTCCTCAGAACAAGAACATTCTCTTATATATCATAGAAGTCAGTAGATTTTTTTTAAAGTTTCCTTTTTTTCCCCCACAACTCACACACACACACTGTATTTTATTTTTACAAGAGATAAATAAACTGACACCAAGCATTGTAAATGGATGACCACCACAAAAGCAACAATGATTGCAATTACCAAACACGAAGCACACTCATACTATGTCATAATACTGACATTCAGTCCAGTAATCCTCCACTATAACAGCTCCTTTACTTTGCAGTGAAAATTGATTTGTATATTTTTTACCTCTTAGACCTTGTGGGATTTTTTTTTTTCAAACAGAAAGTCACAAAATTTATAATCATCCTCATCAGTTCACTCAGTCCCATGTAATTATTTTTTTATCTTGATCTTTTGTTAGCACTTTTATAAATTCATTAGAGTTCTGAAAATGCTTATTCATTCAGTTCAGCAGTATAGTCAGTTACCAGAAACCTGTACTTGTCAGAGTCTTTTCCATGAATTCCTTGAAGATGAAACCCTTTTTTTTATACGAACATTTTTGTGAAAGCACCAGAGTATACCCAGAACTGTCAGTAAATGACAAAAGACTTACAAATGACCATGGTTAAAGATTTGATGAAAGTTCATAATAATGCAATTGACAAGGAAATTTAGTTACTTCTGAGATATACATTTTAAAGTAATAACTAGAATTATGATATAACATTATACCAGAACATATAAGATTTTTAGAAATTTCATGTAATGTCCGAAACATTGTCCGTTGATTCATTTGCAAATATTTTCTCCCATTCTGAGGGTTGTCTTTTCGTCTTGCTTATGGTTTCCTTTGCTGTGCAAAAGCTTTGAAGTTTCACTAGGTCCCATTTGTTTATTTATTTTTTATTTCCATTACTCTAGGAGGTGGATCAAAAAAGATCTTGCTGTGATTTACATCAAAGTGCTCTTCCTATGTTTTTCTCTAAGAGTTTTATAGTGTCCGGTCCTAAATTTAGGTCTCAAATCCATTTTGAGTTTATTTTTGTGTATGGTGTTAGGGAGTGTTCTAATTTCATTCTTTTACATGTAGCTGTCCAATTTTCCCAGCACCACTTATTGAAGAGACTGTCTTTTCTCCATTGTATATCTTGACCTCTTTTGTCATAGATTAGTTGACCATAGGTGCATGGGTTTATCTCTGGGCTTTCTATCTTGTTCCATTTATCTACGTTTCTGTATTTGTGCCAGTACCATATTGTCCTGATGACTGTACCTTTGTAGTATAGTCTGAAGTCAGGGAGTCTGATTCCTCCAGCTCTGTTTTTTTCCCTCAAGACTGCTTTGGCTATTTGGGGTCTTTTGTGTTTCCATACAAATTTTAAGAGGATCTGTTCTAGTTCTGTAAAAAATGCCATTGGTAATTTGTTAGGGATTGCATTGAATCTGTAGATTGCTTTGGGTAGTATAGTCATTTTCACAATATTGATACTTCCAATCCAAGGACATGGTATATCTCTCCATCTGTTGGTATCATCTTTAATTTCTTTCATCAGTGTCTTATACTTTTCTGCATACAGGTCTTTTGTTTCCCTAGGTAGGTTTATTCCTAGGTATTTTATTCTTTTTGTTGCAATGGTAAATGGGAGTGTTTCCATAATTTCTCTTTCAGATTTTTCATCATTAATGTATAGGAATGCAAGAGATTTCTGTGCATTAATTTTGTATCCTGCAACTTTACCAAATTCATTGATTAGCTCTAGTAGTTTTCTGGTGGCATTTTTGGGATTCCGTATGTATAGTATCATGTCATCTGCAAACAGTGACAGTTTTACTTCTTCTTTTCCAATTTGTATTCCTTTTATTTCTTTCTCTTCTCTGATTGTTGTGGCTAGCACTTCCAAAGCTATGGTGGATAATAGTGGGGAGAGTGGACATCTTTGGGTTCTTCCTGATCTTAGAGGAAATGCTTTCAGTTTTTCACCATTGAGAATGATGTTTGCTGTGGGCTTGTCATATATGGCCTTTATTATGTTGAGATAGGTTCCCTCTATGCCCACTTTCTGGAGAGATTTTACCATAAATGGTGTTGAATTCTGTCAAAAGCTTTCTCTGCATCTATTGATGATCATATGGTTCTTCTCCTTCAATTTGTTAATATGAGGTATCACGTTGATTGATTTGCGTATATTGAAGAATCCTTGCATCTCTGGGATAAAGCCCACTTGATCATGGTGTATGGTCCTTTTAATGTGGTGTTGGATTCTGTTTGCTAGTATTTTGTTGAGGATTTTTGTATCTATATTTATCAGTGATATTGGTCTGTAATTTTCTTTTTTTGTAGTATCTTTGTCTGGTTTTGGTATCAGGGTGATGGTGACCTCATAGAATGAGTTTGGGTGTGTTCCTTCCCGTGCAATTTTTTGGAAGAGTTTGAGAAGGATGGGTGTAGCTCTTCTCTAAATGTTTGATAGAATTCACCTGTGGAACCATCTGGTCCTGGACTTTTGTTTGTTGGAAGTTTTTTCATCACAGTTTCAATTTCATTACTTGTGATTGGTCTATTTATATTTTCTGTTTCTTCCTGGTTCAGTCTTGGAAGGTTATACCTTTCTAAGAATTTGTCCATTTCTTCCAGGTTGTCCATTTTATTGGTATAGAGTTGCTTGTAGTAGTCTCTTAGGATGCTTTGTATTTCTGCAGTGTCTGTTGTAACTTCTCCTTTATCATTTCTCATTTTATTGATTTGAGTCCTCTCCCTCTTTTTCTTGATGAGTCTGGTTAATGGTTTATCAATTTTGTTTATCTTCTCAAAGAAACAGCTTTTAGCTTTATTGATCTTTGTTATTGTTTTCTTTGTTTCTATTTCATTTATTTCTGCTCTGATCTTTATGATTTCTTTCCTCCTGCTAACTTTCGGTTTTGTTTGTTCTTTCTCTAGTTCCTTTAGGTGTAAAGTTAGATGGTTTACTTGAGATTTTTCTTGTTTCTTGAGGTAGGCTTGTATTGCTATTAACTTCCCTCTTAGAACTGCCTTTGCTGCATCCCATAGGTTGTGGATCATCGTGTTTTCATTGTCATTTATCTCTAGGTATTTTTTGATTTCCTCTTTGATTTCTACAGTGATCTCTTTGTTGTTTAGTAACATATTATTTAGCCTCCATGTGTTTGTGGTTTTTACGTTTTTTTCCCTGTAATTGTTTTCTAATCTCATAGCATTGTGGTCAGAGAAGATGTTTGATATGATTTCAATTTTCTTAAATTTACTGAGGCTTGATTTGTGATCCAAGATGTAATCTATCCTGGAGAATGTTCCGTGCGCACTTGAGAAGAAAGTGTAATCTGCTGTTTTTGAATGGAATGTCCTATAAATATCAATTAAATCCATGAGGTCTATTATGTCATTTAAAGCTTCTGTTTCCTTATTTATTTTCATTTTGCATGATCTGTCCACTGGTGTAAGTGAGGTGTTAAAGTCCCCACTATTACTGTGTTACTGTCGATTTCTTCTTTTATAGCTGTTAGCAGTTGCCTTATGTATTGAGGTGCTCCTATGTTGGGTGCATATATATTTATAATTGTTATATCTTCTTCTTAGATTGATCCCTTGATCATTATATAGTGTCCTTCCTTGTCTCTTGTAACATTCTTTATTTTAAAGTTTACTTTATCTGATATGAGTATAGCTACTCCAGCTTTCTTTTGACTTCAATTTGCATGGAATATCTTTTTCCATCCCCTCACTTTCATTCTGTATGTGTCCCTAAGTCTGAAGTGGGTCTCTTGTAGACAGCGTATATATGGGTCTTGTTTTTGTATCCATTCAGCAAGCCTGTGTCTTTTGGTTGGAGCATTTAATCCATTCACATTTAAGGTAATTATCGATATGTATGTTCCTATGACCATTTTCTTAATTGTTATGGGTTGTTTTTTTTTTTTTGTAGGTCCTTTTCTTCTCTTCTGTTTCCCACTTAGAGAAGTTCCTTTGGCATTTGTTGTAGAGCTGGTTTGGTGGTGCTGAATTGTTTTAGCTTTTGCTTGCCTGTAAAACTTTTGATTTCTCCATTGAATCTGAATGATATCTTTGCCAGGTAGAGTAATCTTGGTTGTAGGTTCTTCCCTTTCATCGCTTTAAGTGTATCATGCCACTCCCTTCCGGCTGGTAGAGTTTCTGCTGAGAAATCAGCTGTTAACCTTATGGGAGTTCTCTTGTATGTTGTCATTTTCCCCTTGCTGCTTTCAATAATTTTTCTTTGTCTTTAATTTTTGCCAATTTGATTACTATGTGTCTTGGCGTGTTTCTCCTTGGGTTTATCCTGTATGGGACTCGCTGCACTTCCTGGACTTGGGTGGCTATTTCCTTTCCCATGTTAGGGAAGTTTTTGACTATAATCTGTTCACATATTTTCTCTGGTCCTTTCTCTCTCTCTTCTCCTTCTGGGACCCATATAATGTGAATGTTGTTGCGTTTATTGTTGTCCCAGAGGTCTCTTAGGCTGTCTTCATTTCTGTTCATTCTTTTTTCTTTGTTTTGTTCCACAGCAGTGAATTCCACCATTCTGTCTTTCAGGTCACTTATCTGTTCTTCTGCCTCAGTTATTCTGCTACTGATTCCTTCGAGTGTAGTTTTCATTTCAGTTATTGTATTGTTCATCTCTGTTTGTTCTTTAATTCTTCTATGTCTCTGTTAAACATTTCTTGCATCTTCTCGATATTTGCCTACTTTGTTTTTCTGAGGTCCTGGATCATCTTCACTATCATTATTCTGAATTCTTTTTCTGGAAAGTTGCCTATCTCCACTTCATTTAGTTGTTTTCCAGGGATTTTGTCTTGTTCCTTCATCTTGTACATAGCCCTCTGCCTTTTCATCTTGTCTATCTTTCTGTGAATGTGGTTTTTGTTCCACAGGTTGCAGGATTGTAATTCTTCTTGCTTCTGCTCTCTGCCCTCTGGTGGATGAGGCTGACTAAGAGGCTTGATGGGAGGGACTGGTGGTGGGTAGAGCTGACTGTTGCTCTGGTGGGCAGAGCTCAATAAAACTTCAGTCCACTTTACTGTTGACGGGTGGGGCTGGGTTCCCTCCCTGTTGTTTCACCTGAGGCAACCCAACACTGGAGCCTACCTGGGCTGTTTGGTGTGGCTAATGACAGACCCTGCAAGGGCTCATGCCAAGGAGTACTTCCCAGAACTTCTGCTCTCAGTGTCCTTGTCCCCACGGTGAGCCACAGCACCCCCCCCACCCGCCTCTGCAGGAGACCCTCCAACACTAGCAGGTAGGTCTGGTTCAGTCTCCCCTGTTGTCACTGCTCCTTCCCCTGGGTCCCGTTGCACACACTGCTTTGTGTGTGCCCTCCAAGAGTGGAGTTTCTGTTTCCTGCAGTGCTGTTGAAGTCCTGCAATCAATTCCCACTAGGCTTCAAAGTCTGATTCTCTAGGAACTCCTCCTCCCATTGGAGAACCCCAGGTTGGGAAGCCTGACGTGGGGCTCAGAACCTTCCCTCCAGTGGGTGGTCTTCTGTGGTATAAGTGTTCTCCAGTCTGTGAGTCACCCACCCAGCAGTTATGGGATTTGATTTTACTGTGATTGCACCCCTCCTACCGTCTCATTGTGGCTTCTCCTTTGTCTTTGGATGTGGGGTATCTTTTTTGGTGAGTTCCAGTGTCTTCCTTTCGATGATTGCCCAGCAGCTAGTTGTCATTCTGGTGTTCTTGCAAGAGGGAGTGAGAGCACGTCTTTCTACTCTGCCATCTTGGTTCCTCCTCAGAAGTCAGTAGATTTAGTCTTAGTATATTACCATTATTTATTGTGGAATTAAATGTTTCCAGTTGCTCTGATAATGTCCTTGTGACATTCCCCACCTGCACCCATCCATGATCCCACCCAGGATTACACATGGCATTCGTCTGTCATGTTCCTTTAGTCTCAAACTGGTCCCCACTTTTTTTTTTGTCTTTCATAACATCAATTTTTTTTTTTTCAGTACACGGGCCTCTCACTGTTATGGCCTCTCCCGTTGCAGAGCACAGGCTCCGGACGTGAAGGCTCAGCAGCCATGGCTCACGGGCCCACCCACTCTGCGACATGTGGGATCTTCCCGGACCAGGGCAACAACCCGTGTCCCCTGCATTGGCAGGGGGTCTCCCAACCAGTGCACCACCAGGGAAGCCCACATCAATTTTTTTGAAGAGCACAGGTCAATTGTTCTGTAGAATGCCCTCAGTTTTGGTCTGTCTTATGTGTCTTCATGAAGTAATTTGGTTTTTCATTTTTAGAAGGTGTTGAATAATGTTGATGAATGACCTTCCAATGATAACAGGTCTTAACCCCTGGAACCTGGAAATGTTATATGGAAAAGGGACCCTTGCAGATGTGATAAAGTTAAGGATCTTGAGATGGAGAGCTTATCCTGAATTATCTGGGTGGTCCCTTAGTGCAACCATGTGCATTCTTATAAGAGGAAGTCAGAGGGAGCTTTCACACTGACAGAAGAGGAGGAGGTGATGGGATCACAGAAGTAGAGATTGGAGTGATGGACTCCAAGCCAAGGAATGCCAGCAGCCAGCAGAAACTGGAAGAGGCAAAGAACAGATTTTCCTCTAGAGTCTCTGGAAGGAGCAGGGCCCTGCTGACACTTTGATTACGGCCCACTGACACTGACTTCATACTTTTGTCCTCTAGAACTGTGAGAGAATAAATTTCTGTTCTTTTAAGCTGCCAAGTTTGTGGCAATATTTTTTACAACATCCACAGGAAACTAATACAGCAGGAGTAGCACAAAAATGCTGTTTTGTCCTTCTTACTGCATCGTATCAGGAGGAAAATAAGGAGGTTTGTCCCATTGCTCCTTTTGTTAACATTGATCCCTTAGTTAAGGTGATGTCCTCCACGTTTCTTCACCATAGACTTTCTATTTTTCCCTTTGAAATTAACGAATAACTTGTGGGGAGGTACTCTGAGACTCGATATAAAAATCCTGTTAAAGATCATATTTATAAATGTTGTTTATAAATATCATATTTTCCTCACTAGTTTTAGCATCTAATGATGATTCTTGCCTGAATTATATTACTGTGATGGTTCCAAAGGTGATTTTCAAAATCTAACTAATTATAACTTAAGTAGTTGGCATTAGACTATAAGAAAGCACATTCCCTTCTCCACATTTGTTTATTTATCCACTTATTTCTATCAATATAGACTCATAGATTACTCTTTTACTCAAATGGTTATAATCCGTTACAATCGCTGTTTATTTTGATGCTCCTATTATCCTAGATTTAGCCACTGGGGGCCCCTTCAAACAGATTTCTGTGTCCTTTTTTTCTCCTCTTTTTCTTTTCTCTCTCTCTGATCCCTACCTCTACTCTGCATTCTCTCAATGTGTTCCCAACATTACATTCTAGCACAAAAATCTATTTCAGATGCATCTCATACTTTCTCTACCCTGTCCTAGAATCTGCCATTTTTTCAAGGAAACCTGGTTTCACTCAGTGGGGAATGGTATTTAGAAACCAAGACCTGAGCAACAGGTGAAGACACACATATTCTCAAATGGTTTCCTATAACACAGACCTTTGCTGATGGATAGACTTTTAGAGCCGAGAGAGGGGCTGACTCTCTTGTCAGCTTTTGAAAACTGTGTCTGGAGCTCTGTGTTTCTGTAGTGTTCTCCTAGGAGTCTCCATGAGAGGGGAATGGGTCAGAGCAGGAAAGGCTCTGTTATGGGTTGAATTGTATGCCCCTCCCTCCCCGACCCCCTGCCAAATTCATGTAAGTCCCAACCCCCAGTACTTCAGAATATGAACTTATTTGAAGATAAGGTATCTACAGAGGTAATCAAGTTAAGGTGAGGTCTTAAGGTGGGCCATAACCCAACATAACTGGGATCCTTACAAAAAGAGGACATGTGAGGAAAGACAATGTGAGGGGAGAAGACAGCCACCTCTGAGCCAAAGAGAGAGGCCTGGACACATCCCTCCCTCACGCTCACGCTCTCGGAAGATCGATTTAGGATGTCTCCCTCCAGAACTGTGAGACAATACATTTCTGTTTGTGGTCCTGTGTCATGACAGCCCTTACAGACATCTTGCTCACTCTCCCCATTCCTCAAGTGAAATGTTTCCACCTGGCTTTGGTTAACATTTTGTTTGTAAAAGGACACCTATTGGTTTAAAACAAAAATTTAGAAATTTGTTGTTCTCATCCACGCCTCTCCCATTTCACAGATGAGAATGTTGACGCCCACAGAAATGAGTGCTTTGCAGTCTCAAAGCCCTTTCCTGTGACTCACATTTTGCATTCTTGGAGGCTGAAGGAGAAAATGAGGGAAGAAAAGGAAGAAGCCTGGACTAGAGTCTCTGTGAGGCTGCATTATGGCTACCAAAGAAGGACCAGAGCTGCTTTGGCTCTGAGGATCGGCAACGACTGCGAGCCCTGTTCTCTGCCTCAGGGGACCAGACAGAGCTCCGAGTGGCGGCGGCAGCAGGGCCACGAACTCCCAGGGGCACATGCAGTTCTCACCCTCTTCTGGTGCACAGCCTGGCATCGACCGCACTTACCATGTGTCCATTTGCCCCTGGGCTGCTCCTGTGACCTAGGACGTGTCCAGGAGGATTGATTGTTGGATTCCTGGGGATTGTCAACCTCCAGATGTCCTGAAGCAGCCGTCTGAAGTTTATAGAGTTCTTTGGTTTCCTTCATCCCCTTCCATTCTCCTCTTCTCTCCTCTCTTTAAATCTTTCTTGCCCCACTCTCTGGTGTATTTGCGGTGCAAAAAGGTAAATATACTTCTGGTGCTTTGGGTTTTACAAAGCTCTGGACCCAGCCAGTGCTGCCAAAGACTGGATCATGCTCTCTCTAGTAACTTTTCACACGTTTCTTTTGTTTCTTATGTCATTTCTCCTTCCCTGGGCATGAAAAACTTGCATCAACGGAAGTTCAACTTGTTACAGGTTATTAGTGGGAACAAGTTAACTTAAAGAATGCTTGTTTGAGAAACCTACAGTGCCCCTGCTTTTTGTACTGACTCCATCCCAAGCCACTGTTTCAGCGTGGGTGCCGAGGGCTGCTTTAGTAAAGTTCTAAGGCCTCGATGCCACAGGTTACTTGCTACTAAAATCTTTTACTCCAAGACTTCCTTATTTTGCTATCATCTATTCAGATTCATCATTAACTGGGTTTCACCCTTGTCCTTATTCTGCATTCCTAATGGAAAGAGTGGGGATGCCTCTACCTCTAGAACAAAGTTCATGATGGAACTATGTGTCACCCTTTTCCTCCTATAAATATGGTTACAACAAATGGGCAGCTTTATCCACGAGAATAGGCCTGGGCCAGACTTGGTCTGTGGGCTCTAGGGTGTCCTCTTGTTCACACATCAGGGAATATAGGGGGACATTCCTGGCTGGACCCCCACTCTTTCCTCACACTGTACCTGACATTCTGCCTGCAGTATGCTGAATGCCCTCCTCACACTGGGAAACTTTCCACTGGGGGACTTCTCTGCAATCCTGTTTCCTGGAGGGTCCCGAGTCCTTCAGACACTTGACTCTCACTGAGGCTTAAGTCCTTTTTAGTGGGATCCCAGGGAAACCAACAGATCTAGCTGGACATTAGTTTATGAGATCCTGAGAATTTGGTCACAGTTAAGGTGGTTTTGTCTGCCCTGAGCAAACAGAGGTCCCGTGGGAGCCAACACTCAACTCCACGTCCTACCAGTCCTGTCTGAAATCACCAAGACACCCCAACCTCATGTAAAGTGAGGATCTTTCCTCAGTTGTATCCTCAGACTCTGCAGCTCTACACACCCAGGGTTTTCTATCAATAACTAGGAGGAGAAACAGCAAAAGATTAGAAAGGCTCTTTGCTGAATAACTAGTGCAGTGAGAAGAAAGGCATAAAGCTCTTTCTGGCTGAGTCAAGAACTCTAGATTTGGAAGCTTAACATATCCCAAGTTTGGGCTCCTCCCAATGGTTGGGCCTGGACCAGTTTCACCTGAAATGAGAGTACTACAGGGCCTGGAAGAGGGAATGTAGAGCCATGTGATTCTGGAACTCAATAGGTAGTCATGTTCAGAGCTCACGCAGAGCATTCCTTTCCCTCTTCACTGGACCAGCACTCGGATGACACCTGGAGCTTTCTCCATCTACAGAAATGTTGCACAACTAACATACACTTGCTCAGGAGCCATCATGCATGGCTTCTCATTACGCACAAGTTAAAGTGTCCAACATTTATGTTCTCAGACTTCATACAGCCTGCCATGTGGCGAAAACACTTTCTGACCCTTCTATATGCCAAAGCATATTGTAGGCCAGAAAATACAGGAAAAATATCCCCTCTCTGCCTTGGAAGGTATGATTGTTTTTCCTGTCATACCTTCTGTCTCCATACCTCTCCACCAAACAACAAAACCCAGGCACCTAGGGAGACTCCATTCAGAGGCTTCCTGCTAGCTGCCAGCTGTATTTGTTTTCATTAGGAATATTCACTACAAAACTTGAAAAATTGAAACAGTGAAACTGGCTGTATCATTTAACTATTGCTGGGAAAGAAACCACCCCAAAACTTAGTGGCTTAAAACTACAATGATGTATTATTTCTTTGGATTCTGAAGGTTGGTTTCTCTCTCTGCTGGTTCATTTAGACTCACTCACATGGTTGCATTCATCTGGAGGGTCGCCAAGTCTGGCAGATGCCACTGGCTCTTAGCGGAGTGCTTCAGCTCTCCTCCATCTGGCCTCTCGTCCACCAGGAGGCTGGCCTGGCTTCCTTATATGGTGACCTCAGGGCAGCACTCCAAAATGGCAAGAGCAGAAGCTGCAAGGCCTTTTAAGGCCTAGCTTTGGAGGTCACATACCCCACCTCTGGTGTAGTCTATTGGTCGAAGTAAGTCACGTGTCATGTCTAAATTTAAGGGAAAAGGAAACAGACTTCATCTCTTGATGCAAGGAGTGGCAGAGTCCCATTGCAAGAGACCATGGGATAAGTTACTGCCACATCTTTGAAAACATCTGCAGTAGCAACACAGGTATGAAGTCCTCCTGAAAAATCCCTGTCTTGTGGAAAAGGCCATGAGGGAAAGGCTTACATCCCTCTCTAGACAAAGGCCTTCTTTGTTGATAAAAAGGGAAAAGGGCTCTGAAATCTTTGCTTTAGGGCTCAGAGTTGAGCTTCTGCCTCTACTAGTTAGAAGTATCTAAGTTGTAAGTGACAGAAACTCCATTCAAAGTGCTTCAAACAAAAGGAGAAATGTTACAGAGATCGTGGATCTCACACAGGAAGGTGGTGGCCTTTGGGAACATTACAAACCAGAGGCTCAGTGTTTCAGGACTCTTGGTCTCTCCTTCCCATTTCTCTGAGGACCTGGCTTCCTTCCTCTCTCTGGCTGTTGAGTGCTTTCTCCTTGTGGTGGCAGATGGGGCTGCCAATAACTCCTGGATTTTACAATCATTGGAGAGAAATAGACCCTGACTCCTTACTAATTTCAAGTTCAAAAACCCTGGGGCAGAAGTCATAAACTGATGAGTCAGGGCACATTCATAGACCAATGACCTAAGGTTGGGGCAGGGTCATGTGAGAACACAAACCATGTTGATGGAGTCAGCCAGGGGCATCCAGAAGGAAAGAATGGGATGCTGGACAGGCAAAACCACAGCATCGACTTTATGACCCCTAGACACAGGGCAGGGAGGTGGGCATGGGAACAAGGTCCACAGGCCGACTGCCTGGGCTGGGCTCCCAATTCCACCACTCATTAGCTGAGTGTCTAAACTTAGATCCTAAATCATCTGGGCCTCCCTTTCCTCATTCGTGAAATGGACATAACTGTTCCTATACAGTTGTAAGAGTAAAAATGGGTTAATATATGCAAGCCTCTTTAAACAGTGCCTGATTTCATAGTGTGTGCTTACAGTGTTAATTCTTATCAATAGCAGGAACAGATTTCATTACATTTATATGATATGAGACGGCATACAAAAGGTCAGAGAAGATTTTTGTTTCCTTGGAACTGAAATGATGAATCTGGGGCAAAATATGTATTAAGGGTCTTTTGTCTACTTCTGAATGCTTCCTGGAAGTTCACAGGGGAGACATTTACGCTTTCTCTTGTTCAACAAATATATCTGGAGCACCTGCCAGCTGCTCTGGGCACAAGGCGGACCCCACTGGGGAGGCAGGCCAGACTGCCTGCCCTCCATCCAGTGATGGACCATACACCTAGTTTAACAAGAAAATGTGGTTTTCTAGAAAAGTGAAGCTCCATCAGACCAAAGATGGTTGCGTCAAACCATAGCGATTTACAAAATTGCCACAGAGGATGGCCTACACTAGATTCTGGGCTGCACATCGCAGCAAACCTTCTCTTCTGGTCTATTTGGAAACAGTTATTGGCTCCCATTTCCCCAAATCCCCTCAACCTCCATCCCCAAACAACCTCCCAGAAATACCCAAAATTAACCCAGTGTATTCTGCTATGGGTCAAAGGAAGGGAGAGAGAATTCCTGAGCGATCCCTGAGGCGAATACCACAAACTTCAAGATACCCTGGGGTACGAGTTTCACAGGGAATTTGGCCCCTTGACTTTTTCACTAAATCATACATAGTTTGTGTCCATTTCTCCCTCTAGTACCAAAATGAATTGTTCTTGAATTGTCTTGGGGAAAAAAATCTGTATCTCTAAAGGGGATAGCTCTTTACCCAGCTACCATGTTTCATTATCCTCACTGGGTTGGAGAGGCCTCAGACAGGGCTGGGGGCCGGTCCAAACACAAGTAGGACCCACACAGAGCCACTTCAGACCCTCAGGAGAGACAGCTGAATGAGGTCTGAAGGGTGTTCATCCCTTCAGAAAAATAGTTGAACACAGTTGTTACCCTCCTTCCTGCCACCCATGTGGTTGTGTTTTTAAATATGGCTTGAACTTGAAGCAGTTTCCATTTATAAAAATTCTTTAGCAAAATGCTCTTTCCAATAACAATATTCCCATGTGTGCCTTTTGCTTCTGATATTTTCCTTATAAATGAATCTGCTAAAACAGAGTCCTCTTGTCCTTTGGCTTTTTCTGTTCGCAAACTATATTGCCACCACCATGTAGTTTTGAGACCTCTTGCTTTGGTACAAGAACCCAGAAAGGCAGGCTGCCCTATTTTCATTCCTAGGAGCTTATCTTACACTATTATGACAGTCCATATGGGGCTCCAGGCCAGTGTGTGGTGGGGTCCACGCAGGCAGGGCCACTGGCTTCCTGAAAGAATGCCTGGGCCTGAGGTCCCCAGATGATCCCACATGTTCCCTGTGCTGTTTCTCTCCACAACTTTCCACTCCAGAGAAAGAGACAGATTGAAGACAAGCTATCTTGGTAGTTTCTGCCCCCAAATACCAAGTACTTCTCAGCCAATGACCTCACTGCAGTGGTTTCCAAACTTGACTCGACCTCACCCATACCAGTCGGGGAAGACTCTGCAGGTAGCACCCCGACAGGAGTAGTTTTGGAAGCTCCTCAAGTGATTCCAATGTGCCAATAAGGTTCAGAACTGCTGCCCTAGGCGACACCCCACAGCACCCCAACCCCAGGATGCAGGGTATCACACTGGGGCACTAACTGAAATGGGTGTTTGCCAACAACTGTTTTCATAAAACTGATTAAGTCCTGTAGGGATTTGGCTGCCAGTGTACATTTCTCCCCCAGCAGATGTTTTCCGTCTGCCGCATGGGGATTTGGGTCAATTTAACTCCAAATGGTCTTATCACTAGAATTATATAATATTGCTCACTTCCAAAGGGTGACTCCCTCACAGGCTTAGAGTTGAGAAAATCATGGGGACACTCCTCTTTCAGTCACTACAAAATTCCACACGTTCACTGAGTCTTGAAATCTAGAGCCACAAACCAGTTAATGTTTTCATTTCTTTGTTAATGTTGCATTTTTTCTAATATGAAGAAAAAAGAGGCACAAACAGAAATATATATATTATATATATGCACATACACATATATATGCATATGTGTGTATAAAATATATTGAACATACATATGCATCTATATATACACACACATATATGTATGTATACACACATGCCTAGAAAAGATCCCAGAATGATAGTGGATTGGATCAGAATTTTGGAATTGGAGCCTGGGCAGTTGACACTCTCTCCCCAAAGCGAGGAGAATCCTCAGTGGCGATGCTGGGATTTTTAAGCCAAGGAAAATTGTAGTAAGGTAGGTTGAGCCCAAAGAATATCACCTGCAGTTGAACAATGACCAAAAAGCCTTTTTTAAAAAATCTAAAACGTTTTATAATAGTGGAACTTGTTGACGTAGACAGAGGATGTCATTTCACTGATGGAACTTAAATCTGCAAAGGGGAGCCAAAAGGTGGGGTCCTTGGCCTGGAACCCCTCTGCCCTCCCAGCACTGACAGCACCGAGCGGCAAGAAGGAGTCCTCCTCTGCTGGTCAGTGGACCCCAAGTCCCCTGCAGGCCTGGACCTCTTCTTCATCTTGTTCTCACTGCCCAGCAAGCATCCAGCATTGAGCGAGCTGCACACTCAATATTAGTTAGAAAAGTAAACAAACGATTCAAACACTTTCAAATGTTCATAACTAAGCTTATGAATTAGGTTTTAGGTTTAGAAGTAGATTTCAAAATATTGTGTTACCTGCCCCCTCACACTTTTCCACACTTCCCCTAACCAATTAAACTATTTTCTTCTCTCATTCTTTCCTCCTAAAGAGCTATTACGACAAAATTACTGAAACTACTTTATCTATAAGGGCAGAAAATAATTTGAAAAGAGAGTAACCATGAACTACCTTATATTGGGTTTCACCATTAAGGAGGGTGAAGGTATTTTTTCTTGAGGTCTGAGCCTCTCCATAAAACAGTTGTCCAACTGTCTACTTCCTACCTATAATGTGGGCATTACAGGGAAACGGGGAAGCTATTTGCCCATGCATTTATAGAGGAAAGATATTTTAAATATTTTTCGACCAATAATATTGTGAAAGTACCCAGGAGACTTGTGATGTGGAGCCAGAAGGAGTCTATGTGGTGAGGTTATGTCTGCCCTAGTCCCCTTTGAAACACTTAGCAATGTTGCAAATATAGAATAAACCCAATAATCTGGAAAGGTAGAAAATGGGAGGGTCTTTACCCTCTGTGACTTGGGTTTGCTTTGTCTTTTGAAGGGAAAGCAAAGTGTGTATCTAAGAAAGAAACATTTATTTTGAGATAAACCTCAAGCGATTTGTTAGTAAGGGATACATAGGCCTGATGGAAGCACTGCAGTCTCCTCTAAGTTGGGACTGAAAAACCAACAAGCAGAACTGAAGAGACTTTATTTCTTGTACAGAAATGTTTGGGTTTTTTAATGCCCTTCTTACATTTATAGACCTGCTTAGGCCACCCGCAGCTTGCAAATAAGACATGCTCATAAGTTTATAAACAGGTTGTTTGGAACTTGGAAAGCATACTAGGTCTTGTATCCTCTGGCCATAACCTACTTCATCAGCCTAGTTGAGTTTCCCTTTTTGTATTTTATATTCCAATATCACTGAATTTGCCATTCCTCTAACTGGCTTTATCTTTCATGCCTCCATGCATTTGTCCATGCTGTTACCTCTGCCTGGAATTCCCTTCCTCCACTTCTCCACTAAACCAAACGCTTAGTCTTCTTTCAAAGCCTGGCTTCACCTTTACTACGAAGTCTTCCTTGACACCACAAATAGATTTCACTGCTCCTGCTCACGCACTGCCTCACACTTTAGCTATGAGAATGTATAAGTTCACTTAAGTATTATTACTCATCTTTCTACATGTCTGTCTCCATCACTAGGCTGTGAAACCCTCGAGACAGGAATTATATTTCATTCATCTCTGTATGTCTGGTGCCTAGTCCAGTACCTCTTTGGTTGCTAATCTAAGAGTAATCAGTAGGGAAATTGTATCAAAATGTGGAATAAATGAAGAAAGAAGAAGATATGAAACACTGGAAACAATGCCTCCAACCCCCAAGAGTGGAATGGCAAGTCCAAGGATGACTGTTGAGCAGCAGACCCTGAGATCAACCAGTAGAGGATGAGACCAAGGAACAGAAGGTCCAGGAATAAGGGCCTTTGTGAGGCAGAAAAAAAGGAAGCATACCTGAAGTGATAGAGATTCAAGGGCAGAGTGGGGGTGGAGAAAAGCTGAAGCTATAATGATGACAGATAGTACCAAAAAAAAAAAAAAGGCTAGTTAAAACTCTAGGAAAGAACAAAAATTTATGAGATGTTCCTTATAAGAAAAGAAATGGTTCATTTCTTGTAGCTGGAGTAAACAATATTTACACAATCATAAAAATAGAAATTTGATTATTAACTACAAATAGTGATATATCTATATCAGGACAGGGGTGGAGAGGAGATGTAGCTAAGTTAGGGCCAATGAAATCTGAGCCTAAGTTGTTGGTAGGACTTATGGAAAAGCTCCTTAAAAGGTCAAAAAACATGTGGGGGCATTCTCCTCTTCCTTTCCCTTGTCTCCTTTCCAGCCAGATGTAAAGAGTCTGGGATTTCTATGGTGGCTCTGTGATCATTTGGGATCCAAGTTCCTTCTATCTTTCTGCTCCCTGTGTCTGGTTTCTCTTATGTGAGAGATAAACAAATCTTTACCTTGTTTAAACAGACTTTGCTGGGTCTCTGTGCTGGCAGCTGAACACAATCCCTATCTGATACAAAAAATATAGCATTTTATTTAGAGGTATGGAAGTAAGCAATCAAATAAGCCCAGCCCTCCCCAGTTGTGTTAAACAACTTGGGACACGTACGGGTGGGGTGTGTGTGTGTGTGAGAGACATATTCGTACTATTGACTGCTTATGCACCCCACGTCGAGAGGTGATGAGTGAGCACGTGGGGAGAGCCAGGCCAAGTCAAGGGGTACGTCCTCATAGCAGCAGCTTTGCCTAATTTGTAATAGGATGTATATGTCTGGCCATTGATTTAAATGCAGCTTGAATTATGGAATCACCCTTTGAATGAACCTGGGCTGGATGATGCTGATTAAACTCCAGGGCTGTTGTTCTTCCTATCCCCTCATCCCTGCTCCTCTCCCAGTAACGTGTCCCAGCTGCCACAAATTTCTTCATCCTTGCTCTCCCCAGCAGGAATACTGTGACCTGTTGTTCAAATCGTGCACTAAACTAGTCATTAACTTTTTTTTAACTTGAGAAAGGGGTGCCTTTTTTGAAGTCACTGGAAACTACTGTATGGACTAGTGGCCCCTATCTCTCATTGCCCTTAAAGTCCTGTCATGGCCAGTGGTGGCTTCCACGGTCTATCCCCACCTATCTTACTGATCTCAAGGTGATTCCTCTTGTCCATGCCACCCAGCCACAGCACACTTCTCTCTTCTTCACCTTCCTGAATCATATTTGCATCTCAGAAGCCTTGCACTTGTCCTCTGGTGGCATCTCACAGTATCCACTCCATCTATCTTGTTCATGACTGCATCCCGAGTGCCTGTAATAGGACATGGTCCCCGGGAGGTACTCAGTAAGTTTTTGACAGATAGATGAATGTTTCATGAAGGTCTTAGTGGCTTCACAATCAGCTTGTCTCCTTCAAGTAACCATTACATATTACCACTCCAAACCACTACGTTTAATCTTGAATTTCAACCCCCACAGGACATGTTATTTCATTAATCTTGAAGCTGACAGGGAACAGGTCTTCACTATCCCAGGTGTCTTACTGCCACACCAGAGAGCCTGACAGAGACACACGCTATCAAATACTCCATGGTCCCGCTCCCCCAGAGGTGCACTGCTGACCCTCACAGGCAGCTCCATGTGGCAAGCAGGCTCTCCCTGGAGCTCTGCTGTGCCATTGGCTTTGGACCTGCTCTTGCATGGTCCAAAATGGTCCAATGCAAAGCAAAGGTGCTTCTATTCAGGGAATTCCCTTTGGCAACTCTTACTTAACCATGTCAGCCTCTCACTCCAACACCTCTGCCTCCCCAAGAATATTCTGTTGTAACAAGGTCCTTCATTTAACATAGAAGATGACTCATCACAGAACACAATGCAGGCCTTCTTCATATATTATAGCTTCTTTATTCACAGATATTCAAATAAACTCAGAGGAAGAGTAGTTTTAAATAAAAATATATAATGTTAGGCTTGAGAATTTGAAGTGTATTTTATTAGGAAGTTAAACTAAAAAGAGATGGTCAGAAACTTTGAAGATAGGCATGATCATGTGACTTGTTCTGGCCAAAGAAATGTGTGTGGAAGAAATGTGTGTCATTTCTGGTCAGAAGCTTTGAGAACCAGTGCAAAGGATTCTCTAAGTATCCTTTGTCTTGTCTGGATGGTGGTAGCAAGAGTCAAGATGGAGCCCCCATCAGCCTAGGTCCCCAAATGACTATGATGCTGACATGCAATGGACAAGGAGTTCAGCAAGAAGCAGACCTTTGTGGTTTCAACCACAGGGGTGTGGGAACTGTCTGTTACTGAAGCATAACCTCAGCCATCCTGACCAGTCAGTGCTCTCTCTTTCTTGAGCTTCTTTTTCACACTAATCACCCTTGTAAATGCAGATTGACTGGGCTTTCAATGTGCCTCACACGTGTTTTTTGCCTCCTCTACTTACCGTGATCTCTCTCCCCAGCCACCCCAGGGATGATCTCTCCTGCTTCAAGAGCTCATAAGTTTCTACAGTTTTCTGCCTTTTCCAAGTATTCAAACTCTGGCCCTGGCTTCCAAGGCCTGTCTCTTGGTGCCAACTTCTCACAGTAATCCTGCTTCTAGAAACAGCCCAGACACAGGAGGGGGCTCACTGGAACAACTTCCCACCAGTTTCTGCCATCTGATCTCTCTCACTCCACTTGCCTTCCCCTCATTAATCTCAGAGGTAATATATTTTCCTAAGGACAGAGAAAGATTCATCTGTCTTGCTTTAAAATTCACATTTGTGACTAGATCATTCCTTTTCCCGTGTTCCTGTCCTCACTCCTAACTTCAATGCATGGTGTTAACTTCCTTTAAAATACGACTCCAAACTCACCTTGTTCAGGAAACATTTCAGGACTGATTGCACATGAATTGAGTCATTCTTTTGCTTGCTGCTCCCCGGAACTTAGCTATTCCAGGGGACTAATAATGTTCCCTTGTTGATGAGCTCTTTTGTAAACGTGTTCTTTGGATTTCTATGCTGCCTTTTCAGACTAGATTTTACATGTAGGATTAGCAAAAAGAGTTCAGAGTTGAAATACAAGGGGATAAATTAATCTTTCACTGAGAAATATTAAAACAGCTTACTTTAGAAACAATAAAGAAGTCATTTAATTGGAACCTTCTCAGAGCCCCAGTCTTCTATTTCATCAGGAAGTGTGCCAAACTCATGGATCTGTACATCTTAAGCATTCAACAAACATGTTTAACTGGCTTAGGAGACAAATTTTCTGAAGCAAAATTTTCAATTATTTTCAGTGAGTTACTTTCACAGAAAACATTTTGACACAAGCATTTCATTGTGTAACGCAGTTGATGCCTGATGCTGTTACTCATCTGTTTGCTTGTTAATTCAGTTATTAAAAAGCACTCAATAAACATTTACTGGCAACACGGCACCCTGTGGGTAAGACAAGGTTCATAAAAGAAAGTAGAAGCCTTGGTGCCTATTTCTGTGAAACTCGCCATTTATTCATTCAAACAAGAGGAGGAGGGAAAAGAGAAGCAGCTTCAAGGTGTCAGTCACCCTCTTCTGGCTGACAGATCAGCCAATTTGGACATTGAATTTTACCAAGTGCAATGTGTGGCTTCCCACTATTGAAGATGTTAGATACAGAGTAGGGATCAAGGTGCAAAGCCAGGGACAGGTGCCATGTTACTAAACTAAGTAAAGAGTGAAAAAATTTAAGCTACAGTTGGTCATTTCCTCTCCTTTGTTTCCTTCACTGCATTTATTATGTCTACTACTACCATTAATAGCTTACATTTTTTTGACTATCATAGGCACAGTCTGGGATGACTGCCTGGCCTACAATGATTTCCTCAATTTTTCTTTTGAAAGGTGAGCATGTGACCCAGAGTAGGACACTCAAGGTAAGTCAGGTCTCTGAGTACTGTGAGGAGCACAGGTGGGGGCACAATTTGAACGGAACTCATCAGAGACCTTCTTGGGCTTTGTTGAACTAGGGCCAGGAGAGAGAAGCCCCATTTTCCTCTCTACTTGTGCAATTGTCAACACATGTATCAGGAGCTGCTGGCAGTCATAGTGGCAGGTTTGTGAGACAGCTGGAGTAGTAGAGGAGGAATCTAACAAACAGGGGTCCTCATTGCACTCACACCCTCTTCACCCCTCCCTGTTCTCCTCCTGGCTTGGTTACACGAACCAGTAAAGCAACCTCTGCCTCCTTTTTTTTTTTTTCATAAGTAAGTTCAAAGTGGGCTTCTATCACTTTCAAATTAACTGTCCTTTTTTTTTGGCCACACCACACAGCTTGCAGGATCTTAGTTCCCCAACCAGAGAACAAACCGGGGCCCCCAGCAGTGGAAGTGCAGAGTCCTAACCACTGGAACGCCAGGGAAATCCCTCAACCTAACAATTCTAATTAACTGTATGGACTGAGAAATGCTCAACACTTTACATAGTCTTATTTAATCCTCACAAAAAACCTAGGAGGTAGTAATTATTAACTCCATTTTAGAGATAAAGAAACAAAAATTCCAGGAGATTATACCTCACATCTTTACTACCACAGTACTTGCCCTGCTTTTAAAATGTTTTTGATTTGATTTTTTTTTAATTTGATTTGATATTTTAAAAATTCAGTTGACTTACAATGTTGTGTTAGTTTTTGGTGCACAGCAAAGTGATTCAGTTATATCTATATCTATATCTATCTATCTATCTATCTATATATTTTTTTTAACAAGGGAAAGAAAGCAGATTTATTTATTTATTTTTGGCTGCATTGGGTCTTTGTCGTTGTGCGCGGGCTTTTCTCTAGTTGCAGCGAGTGGGGGCTACTCTAGGTTGTGGTGCATGGACTTCTCGTTGCATTGGCTTCTGCTGTTGCAGAGCACAGGCTCTAGGCACGCGGGTTCAGTAGTTGTGGCACATGGGCTCAGTAGTTGCGGCACGTGGGCTCTAGAGCGCAGGATCAGTAGTTGTGGTGCACGGGCATAGTTGCTCCACGGCATGCTCGAACCCGTGTCCCCTGCACTGGCAGGCGCATTCCTAACCACTGCGCTACCAGGGAAGCCCCTATATATTCTTTTTCATATTCTTTTCAATTATGGTTTATTATAAGATACTGAATATAGTTCCCTGTGCTATACAGTAGGATCTTGTTTAGGTCCTATAGTAGGATCTATTTTATATGTAGTAGCTTTTATCTGCTGATCCCAAACTCCTAATTTATCCTTCCCCCACCCCTGTTCCCCTTTGGTAACCATAAGTTTGTTTTCTCTGTCTGTGAGTCTGTTTCTGTTTCATAAATAAGTGCATTTGTGTCATACTTTAGATTCCACAGATAAGTGATATCATTTGGTATTTGTCTTTCTCTTTCTGACTTACTTCACTCAGTATGATAATCTCTAGGTCCATCCATTTGCTGCAAATGGCATTATTTCATTCTTCTTTATAGCTGTGTAATATTCCATTGTATATATACCACATCTTCTTTATTCATTCATCTGTTGATGGACATTTAGGTTGCTTCCATGTCTTGGATATTGTAAATAGTGCTGTTATGGACATTGGGGTATATGTATCTTTTAGAATTAGAGTTTTCTCCAGATATATGCCCAGGAGTGGGATTACTGTATCATATGGTAATTCTATTTTTAGTTTCTTGAGGAACTTCCATAGTGGCTACACCAATTAACATTCCCACCAAGAGTGTAGGAGCACCTTCCCTGCTTTTCACTAAAGAGTCTCTATTTTATTGAATTTTCAAATTAAATTCTTTCATTTAAATGTGCCTAAACAGCTTCTTATATCCTCCATCATTTCTTTTATAATTTCCCCTATTTTTTCATGAGACACTTCCTTTAACTTCTGTCTTATTCAGAATAACATGTATTGAGCAACTACGATGAGCCAGCCACTGTGCTAGGTTCTGTAGGTACCATAGTGAGCCAGATGGACACACCTGCCATCTGCTCAAAACTGAACGTCCAGTAGGGAAGAGATAAAGCCATGAAGTCATGGTCTAGGTCACTGTAAACGATGGTGGAAGCCCATAGGAGGGGCACTTTTTTCTAGAAGGTCAGGAAGGGATTTCCAGAGAAGGAAAGATCCAAAGCAATACCTGAAAGACGTCTCTTTGTTTTTGTTCCTATTTGTCTCTTACTATTATTTTTCATCACCTGTATTTTGTATGACATTTGTTTTTCTCTTATACTTGTTCTTCCATTCGTAGCTTTCAGACCTGAGTTCAACAAGCACTTATGGAACATCTACTATGGGTTAGAAACTGCCCTAGGGACAAATTGATAGACTAATGGGGGAGACAGTGGCTCAAAGAACATTTCGGGAACTCTGAACCTTCTGATGAAAGTTGCTTGGGACACTGGGAAAGCACAGACAAGGGCTTCTTCCTCTTCGTTATGCTCTGCTCTGCACAGCCCTTTCTCTGTGGCTTCCTTTCCTCCTTCCCTCTTTTCTTGGTCCATCCTCTGCTGCATTTCCCATTTAATTCCTACCCTTGTTAATGCTCTTCATTTTTACATTTACAGAGCTCACCATTCTTCTCATTTCCTAATCCCTCCATTTTTTCTATTAAAGTGAGGAATATGAAAATAAAGCAGTCAATTTTATCCTTTTTTTTTTTTTTTAGCAGGCATCAAAAACACACTTAGGCCAACAAGATTCAAAAGGCATGAAATATGCCATTTTGAGATTTGATTGTGTTGAACTGGAAAAAGCAATGTTCCTTTTTCTGACTCCTCTGTCAGCTTCATGCCTTAGTTTGACTCCTCTGTGTTTCCCCTTATTTATTTAATTCATGCTGTTGCTTTTATTTTGATGTTCTGTTATCTCCTAATCTCTCCTGAAAGTGATAATAGGATGGGGGTAGCATGAATAAATGAATGAATGAATGAATGATGCATTGAATAGGATATTTGGGATATGCAAGAAGGGATAAAGAGGATATGAAATCAACTTTGCCCTACTTAGTCTACTGTTCGTTTATTTTTCTCTGTCCTTAGTTTCTATTAGTTTGGCTCCTCCCAGGTCTCCATTGTTTGTTTAATTAGGTTTCTTCCCTCTCCCCACAGCCCCTGCTTGCACTGAGTTGCTCTGTCTGTTGTTTCTGAGACAAGAGTCGCTGACTCCAAATCTGCAACATAACTGACGAGGGAGGAAGGACAGCTCGTTTTAATGCAGTTCATGTTGTCTACATAACCTTGGCGTCTCCATTAAACTCTTCCTGGTATTCAAAACATGTGATAGCTGAGATAAGATTTTTTAAATATTAACAAAACCCAGGCCTCAACACAGCATAATCCAATGGAAATAATATGCAGAGCAACAGCCCCACCAGGGTTCATGAGCCACAGCTGAAATGTTATTATTGTGCAATGAAAATCTGCAGCCTCCCCATTATGGAATCAGAGCATGAGCTTTAACTAAGTCACACTCTGTTTTGCTTAAACACCAAGGACAGCCTAATCACACTGCAATACATAAGAACTCTTTTCTTTCCTTTCCTTTTCTCTTTTATTTTCTTCTCTTTTATGAAAATAAAACTATTAGCTTTAAACTCAAATTTGACAGCAAAAAAAAAAAAATTTTTTTTTTACTTTCACCTCCTTCAACAGAAAATTGTTGTCTTCACTGTGCCACCATGGTTGAGTGTGAAGTGGTGTTAAATCCCACTTATAGCTTCTCAGCCAGGCCTTTTGCTCTGTATATTATTGGAATTAAATTATCCCAGTAACCAGAAATCTAAGCATGTGGAGGAAGAGGAGGAAGAAAAGGAGGAAGAGGGAGGAGGGGGAAGGAGAGGGAAGGGAGCTGAGCGAGGAGGGAAAATAAGCTGGAAAAGAGGAAGAAAGGAATTTCTTAAGCCATCAGGACTACAAGGGGAGGTGAGATTCAGTTGTTTTGGAACCTATTCAGAAATATTTTAGCCCCAGGACAGAAGGAGCATTTGCTATTTTGGGCAAAGGAAATCCTGGTCACTTATTTGATGTGAAGCATTGATAGAATCATAGAATCTGAATTGGGAAGTGTGGTGAAGGTCTCTGAGCCCAACTGGCCATCTCATCCTGGAATCTTCCTGCTTCCGTTCTCATCAAGAACTCGAATTTTAATCATTCTGTTCACTTCTTTTCTCAGTTTTTGGAACTTGATTCTTATCTCTTACAGAATTTATTCTTTCCAAGGTATTCATGACAACTTTGTTCTCCTGTTTCTAGTATATTTGGTGTTACCTATTCTTCCTGATTCCTAATTTTCCTGGAGTTTTCCAAATGATCTGCTCACTTCTCAAAGTTGTCACCCTCTTCCTTAAGGTGGCTTGCTCTGAGCCCAGCCACCCACATTTTCCAGAGTCCTGGAAAGCGCAGTCATGCTTGTTTATAATCATGGAAATGACTACCCACTAAAGATGAGCACCCTGGTTCTCACCATGTGTCCAGAAGATAATGCCAATGTGAATCATTCCTAAAAGATAACTAGTCATGGGGATTACCCCAACCATGACACTGGAGAGATGCCTGGAAGACTTACCTCAAGCTCACCTGGCTTAAACAATCATTTACCCACCTACACATCTCCTCCCATATTCCAGTGGGAGGCCAAGATTTTTACTGCCCAGCATTTCCAAGGTATTAATCAGTGTCATTTAACCTTAAGATGCCCATGGCACTGCACTGACCATGTAGGACATAAGGAAATCAAGAGCAGAAGTGAATCTGGCTACCCTTCTGTGGATATATAGGTCATGGCATAAGCCTTGAGAGGGTCTCCCTTGACAGGCAGCATGGCAAGGTGATTAGTCAGGCTCTGAGCTTAGACTGCTTGGGTTTAAATCCCAGTTTTACAGCTGACTATCTAGTTGACCCAGACAAGTTATTCAAACTCCCTGAGCATTCATTACATCATATGGAAAATGCTTCAAAGAGTGTATGGTGCCTGGCAGGTGATTAATACATGCTTGCTATTTTTATCACTGCCCCCTTCATCACCTTTGGATAAGATTATGAGCTTAGTTAATGAATAATTAATTAAACTGCACACTTATTTCTACCCAATAGCAATTATTAAAATAACTAATTCATGTTTGCAGAACACCAGCTATGTGCCCACTAGCTGAGCACTGTGATAAGGACCCAGCAGCCATGAGTATTTAATGTTTTCAATGATGCTAAGAAGTAGGGACTAGGATTAGCCCCCTTCTACATGGAGGGAGTGGAGATAAAGGGACAGTCATTAACTCCCCAAGGTCATTCACTAGTGTCAAAAAAGGACCTTTATTTATACCCAGTGATCAGGTTCCATAGGACATGCACACACCACTATGAGTTCCTGCCTTCCTATATACCAGCTCACATGAAAAGCTGAGCTCAATACATCAGGGATTAATGAAATTTAGCAAGGACAAAATTGGGTATGGCTTTGTGTCTGCCATGTGTACTTGCTTAAATCAGATTTATCAGCTAAGAAAAACATCTTAAGCATTTCATTCTCAGACACTGGATCAGGACTATAAGAAAGAGATGTCCAGGGGGACATTAGCAAAACTCTCCTGCACCAGCAAAATGGCCCCAGGAATGAAAGCGGTCTCCCAGGTTCAGTCTGTGCACCCATAGTCATCTTTGCAATCTCTGGCACTTGGTTCTCATACACAAGGTTAATTTGTTCTGATTGTTTAAGTAGCTATTGAAACTGTTCTCAAACAACAAATTACACCACAGTTCTTCAGGTTTTTCCTGACTGAGTTCTCTCAGAACACAAATGGAGTCAAATCACAATGGCGACAGAGAACGGTGTTCTCTCAGAACACCACTAGATTCAAACTACAGAGGGGACTGAGAACGATGTTCTCTCAAAACACCATTGGAGTCAAATCACAGGAGGGACTGAGAACGCTGTAACTCAGAACACAATTGGAGTCAAATAACAGGAGAGACTGAGAACGCTGACCTCTTAGAACACCATTGGAGTCAAATCACAGTAGGGACTGAGAATGGTTTTCTCTCAGAACACTATTTGGTGTCAAATCACAGGGGGTACTGAGTACGGTGTTCTCTCAGAAAACCATTGGACTCAAACAACAGGGGGGACTGAGAATGGTGTTCTCTCAGAGTAACATAGGATTCAAATCACAGGGACGACTGAGAAAGATGTTGTCTTAAAACACCATTGGATTCAGATTACAGAGGGGAATGAGAGTGAGGTTGTCTCAAAACACCATTTGAGTCAAATCATAGGGAGTACTGAGAACTTTGTATTCTCAGAACACCATAGGATTCAAATCACAAGGCGGACTGAGAATGCTGTTCCCACAGAACACCATTAGAGTCAAATCACAGGGGGGAATGAGAATGCTGTAACTTAGAACACCATTGGAGTCAAATCAAGGGGGACTGAGAATGCTATATTTCAGAAAGAATTGGAGTCAAATAACAGGAGGGACTCTGAACGCTGCTCTCTGAGAACACCATTGGAGTCAAATCACAGTGGGGACAGAGAATGTTGTTCATTCAGAACACTATTGGTGCCAAATCACAGGCGGGACTGAGAACAGTGTTTTCTCAGAACAAAATTGGAGTCAAATCACTTGGGGGAATGTAAACAGTGTTCTCTCAGAGCAACATAGGGGGAAAATCAGAGGGGGGACTGAGAAATAGGTTCTCTTAAAACACCACTGGATTCAAATTACAGAGGGGACTGAGAATGATGTTGTCTAAAAACACCTTTGGAGAAAAATCCAAGGGGGGACTGAGAATGCTGTTAGCTGAGAAAACTATTGGAGTCAAATCTGATGAGGGACTGAGAACGGTGTTCTCTCAGAACAGGATTGGAATCAAATCACAGGGCGGGGGACTGAGAATGGTGTATTCTCAGAACACCATTGGAGTCGAATCACAGGGAGGACTGAGAATGGTGTACTCTGAGGACACTTCTGGTGTCAAATCAAGGTGGGGGCCGAGAACGGTGTTCTCGCAGAGGAAAATAGGAGTCAAATCACAGCAGGGACTTCGAACGATGTTCTCTTAAAACACCATTGGATTCAAATTACAAAAGTGACTGAGAATGATGTTGTCTCAAAACACAATTGGACTCAAGTCACACGGGGGACTGAAAAGGCTGTAACTCAGTATTGGAGTCAGATCACAGGGATGACTGAGAACGCTGTTCCCACACAGAAGCATTGGAGTCAAAACACAGGGTGCACTGAGAAAGGTGTTCTCTCAGACACAATTGGAGTAAAATCACAGTGGGGACTGAGAACGATGTACACTCAAACACCATTGGAGTCAAAGGCAAGGGGAGACTGAGAATGCCATTCACTCAGAACAACACGGGAGTCAAACCAAAGGGGGGAATGAGAACGTTGTTCTCTCAGAACATGAGTGAAAGCAAATCATGGGGGAGACTGAGAATGGTGAACTCTCAGAATACCATTGGAGTTGAATCACAAGGGGGATAGAGAATGTTGTACTCTCAGAACACCATTGGTGTCAAATTACAGGGGGGACTCAGAATGGTGTTCTGCTGAACAAAATTGGAGTCAAATAACAGGGAGGACTGAGAATGCTGTTCTCTCAGAACACCTATGGAATCATATCACAGGGGGAACTGAAAACCCTGATCTCTCAGAACATCATTGGACTCAGATCACAAGTGGGACTGAGAACGATGTTCTATCAGGGCACCATTGTAGTTAAATCACAGGGGGAACTGAGAACAGTGTTCTAACAGAACACCTTTGGAGTCAAATCACAGGGGGAACAGAGAATGATGTTCTCTCAGAACACAACTGGAGTTGTTATCAGAGCGGGTATTGAGAATGGTGTACTCTCACTGTATTGTATTAAAATCACAGGGGGGAATGAGAACGGTGTTCTCTCAGAGCACCATTTGAGTCAAATAACAGTGTGGACTGAGAACACTGTTCTCTCAGAACACCATTGGATTTAAAACACGGGGGGAATGAGAATGGTGTTCATTCAGAACACCATTGGAGTCAAATCACAGCAGCAACTGGGGACGCTGTTCTCTCAAAACACCATTGGAGTCAAATCACAGGGGGGCTGACAATGGTGTTCTCTCAGAGCAACATAGGATTCAAAACACAAGGGAGACTGAGAAAGATGTTCTCTTAAAACACCATGGGAGCACTCCAGCGCACCGAGCGGCCACAGCTCTGGGCAGATGTGCTCGCCCCAGCCAGGGCCTGCCGACCGCCTTTCCGCGGAGTCTCCCCGACACCCCAAGGAGGAGGTAATGGTCGCACTGTGCTAGATCGGAGGCCAAACAGCGTCCCCATCCGGTGCCCAGAGGCACTGCCTTTTAAAACTGAGCAGGTCAGTGACTTGCTGAAGGTGAGCGGCAGAGATGGTTCTAGAGCTCAAGTTCCTGGCACACAAGCCAAGCTCTTTTGCAAGCTATCAGGGATGAAATGAAGATCACAGTTCAGATTGGAAGCTGAATTTCTGTCCAGATGCAGAACCAGACTTTCAGTTAAGAAAGAAAAAAAAAGAATATTTTGAAAAATGTATATATATATATATCTGAATCACTTTGCGGTATAGCATAAATTAACACATCATAAATCAACTATACTTCAATTTAAAACAAGAAAGAAGAGTAGTGTGACCTTAGACCCTCTACAGTCACCAGCTCTTTCCATCAATTCCCCTCACCTGCTGCACACCTCTGTGCTTTCCAAGACTTCAGCCAAATATAAATTCCTATATAAATACACTATGGAAAAGGTGCCAACAATTCTCCCCATCCCAGCTCTGGACATAGAATGGAAACTTTTCAGTTAGGTTTTTCAGTGAGCTATTGCTTTTATAACCAATTTTTGACATTTAAGAATTAGACCTTCTTTAAAAAAAGAAAAAGAAGGAAAGGAAGAAAGAGAAAAAAGAGAGAAAGGAAGGAAAGGAGGGAGGGAGGAAGGAAGAAAGAAAAGAGAATGTTTCCTATTGCAAGACAGGGACAGCATTTAAAAATCAACTCCTACAGAGCTTCAAGATGGTGGAAGAGTAAGACGTGGAGATCACCTTCCTACAAACAAATACATCAGAAATACATCTACACGTGGAACAACTCCTACAGAACACCTACTGAATGCTGGCAGAAGAGCTCAGACTTCTCAAAAGGCAAGAAACTCCCCATGTACCTGGGTAGGGCAAAAATGGAAACAAAAAACAGAGACAAAAGAATAGGGACAAGACCTGCACCAGTGGGAGGGAGATGTGAAGGAGGAAAAGTTTCCACACACTAGAAAGCCCATTCGCGGGCGGAGACTGCGGGTGGCGGAGCGGGGAAGCTTCGGAGCCGTGGAGGAGAGCGCAGCAACACGGCTGCAGAGGGCAAAGCGGAGAGATTCCCGCACAGAGGATCGGTGCCGACCAGCACTCACCAGCCCAAGAGGCTTGTCTGCTCACCCGTCGGGGTGGGCGGGGGCTGAGAGCTGAGGCTCGGGCTTCGGAGGTCAGATCCCAGGGAGAAGACTGGGTTGGCTGCGTGAACTCAGCCTGAAGGGGGTTAGTGCACCACAGCTAGCCGGGAGGGAGTCCGGGAAAAAGTCTGGAGCTGCCAAAGAGGCAAAAGAGTCTTTCTTGCCTTTTTGTTTCCTGGTGCACGAGGAGAGGGGATTAAGAGCTCCGCTTAAAGGAGTTCCAGAGACAGGCGCGAGCTGCAGCTATCAGCGCGGACCCCAGAGACGGGCATAAGATGCTAAGGCTGCTGCTTCAGAAACCAATAAGCCTGTGTGCAAGCACAGGTCACTATCCACACCTCCCCTCCCGGGAGCCTGTGCAGCCCGCCACTGCCAGGGTCCTATGATCCAGAGACAACTTCCCCGGGAGAATGCACAGCGCTCCTCAGGCTGGTACAATGTCATACGAGCCTCTGCCACCGCAGGCTCACCCTGAACTCCGTACTGCTCCCTCCCACCGGCCTGAGTGAGCCAGAGCCCCCTAATCAACTGCTCCCTTAACCCCATCCTGACTGAGGGAAGAACAGACTCCCTCAGGCGACCTACACACAGAGGTAGGGCCAAATCCACCTGAACCCCAGTAGCTGTGCGAACAAAGAAGAGAAAGGGAAATCTCTTCCAGCAGCTTCAGGAGAAGCGGATTAAATTTCCCCAATCAACTTGATATACCCTGCATCTGTGGAATACCTGAATAGACAACAAATCACCCCAAATTGAGAAGGTGGGCTTTGGGAGCAATGATATATATATATATATATATATATATATATATATATATATATATATATATATATATATATATATATATATATATATACATTTTTTTCTTCCCCCCTTTTGTCTTTTTGTGAGTGTGTATGTGTATGCTTCTGTGTGTGATTTTGTCTGTATACATTTGCTTTTACCATTTGTCCTGGGTTCTGTCTGTCCATTTTTTTCTTTTGTTTTGTTTTGCTTTGTTTTAGTATACATTTTAGCACTTGGTATCATTGGTGGATTTGTTTTTTTGTTTGGTTACTCTCTTCTTTCATTCTCTTTTTTAAAAATTATTTTATTACTTAAAAATTTTTTTAATAATTATTTTTTATTTTAATTACTTTATTTTATTCTATTTTATCTTCTTCTTTCTTTCTTTCTTTTTTTTCTCCCTTTTATTCTGAGCTGTGTGGATGACAGGCTCTTGGTGCTCCAGCCAGGTGTCAGGGTTGTGCCTCTGAGGTGGGAGAGCCAAGTTCAGGACACTGGTCCACAAGAGACCTCTAGCTCCACATAATATCAAACAGTGAAAATCTCCCAGAGATCTCCATCTCAATGCCAAAACCCAGCTCCACTCAACAACCAGCAAGCTCCAGTGCTGGACACCCTATGCCAAACATATAGCAAGACAGGAACACAACACCACACATTAGCACAGAGGCTGCCTAAAATCATAATAAGGCCACAGACAGCCCAAAACACACCACCAGATGTGCACCTGCCCAACAGAAGACAAGATCCAGCCTCGTCCACCAGAACCCAGGCACTAGTCCCCTCCACCAGGAAGCCTACACAACCTACTGAACCAACCTTAGCCACTGGGGACAGACACCAAAAACAACGGGAACTACGAACCTGCAGCCTGTGAGAAGTAGACCCCAAACACAGTAAGTTAAGCAAAATGAGAAGACAGAGAAACACACAGCAGATGAAGGAGCAGGCAAAACTCATCAGAGCTAACAAATGAAGGGGAAATAGGCAGTCTACCTGAAAAAGAATTCAGAATAATGATAGTAAACATGATCCAAAGTCTTGGAAATACAATGGAGAAAATACAACAAACGTTTGACAAGGAACTAAAGAGCAAACAAACAGTGATTATCAACACAATAAATGAAATTAAAAATTATCTAGAAGCGATCAATAGCAGAATAACTGAGGCAGAAGAACGGATAAGTGACCTGGAAGATAAAATAATGGAAATAACTACTGCAGAGCAGAATAAAGAAACAAGAATGAAAAGAATTGGGGACAGTCTCAGAGACCTCTGGGACAACATTTAATGCACCAATATTCGAATTATAGGGGTCCCAGAAGAAGAAGAGAAAAAGAAAAGGACTGAGAAAATATTTGAAGAGATTATAGCTGAAAACTTCCCTAATATGGGAAAGGAAATAGTTAATCAAGTCCAGGAAGCACAGAGAGTCCCATACAAGATAAATCCAATGAGAAACACGATAAGACACATATTAATCAAACTATCAAAAACTAAATGCAAAGAAAAAATATTAAAAGCAGCAAGGGAAAAACAACAAATAACAAACAAGGGAATCTCCATAAGGTTAACAGCTGATCTCTCAGCAGGAACACTGCAAGCCAGAAGGGAATGGCAGGACATATTTAAAGTGATGAAGGAGGAAAAGCTACAACCAAGATTACTCTACCCAGCAAGGATCTCATTCAGATTTGTTGGAGAAATTTAAACCTTTACAGAAAATCAAAAGAGAATTCAGCACCACCAAACCAGCTTTACAACAAATGCTAAAGGAACTTCTCTAGGCAGGAAACACAAGAGAAGGAAAAGACGTACAATTACAAACCCAAAACAATTAAGAAAATGGTCATAGGAACATACATATCAATAATTACCTTAAATGTGAATGGATTAAATGCTCCAACCAAAAGATACAGGCTCGCTGAATGGATACAAAAACAAGACCCATATATATGCTGTCTACAAGAGACCCACTTCAGACCTAGGGACACATACAGAATGAAAGTGAGGGGATGGAAAAAGATATCCCACGCAAATGGAAATCAAAAGAAAGCTGGGGTAGCAATACTCATATCAGATAAAATAGACTTTAAAATAAAGAATGGTACAAGAGACAAGGAAGGCCACTACATAATGATCAAGGGATCAATCCAAGAAGAAGATATAACAATTATAAATATATATGCACCCAACGTAGGAGCACCTCAATACATAAGGCAACTGCTAACAGCTCGAAAAGAGGAAATCGACAGTAACACAATAATAGTGGGGGACTTTAACACCTCACTTACACCAATGGACAGATCATCCAAAATGAAAATAAATAAGTAAACAGAAGCTTTAAATGACACAATAGACCAGATGGATTTAATTGATATTTATAGGACATTCCATCCAAAAACACCTTTGGAATCAAATCACAGGGGGAACTGAAAATGCTGTTCTATCAGAACACCATTGGACCCAAATCACAAGGGGGACTGAAATCACTGTTCTATCAGGACAACATTGGAATCAAATCACAGGGGGAACTGAGAATGGTGTTCTGTCAGAATATCCTTGTAGTCAAATCACAGAGGGAACAGAGAATGATGTTCTCTCAGAACACAACTGGAGTCATCACACGTATGACTGAGAACACTGTTTTCTCAGAACCATTGGAGTTAAATCATGGGGGAACTGAGAGTGGTACTTTTTCAGAACACCATTGGAGTCAAATAACAGAGGGGAGTGAGAGTGGTGTTGTCTCAGAACACCACTGGAGTCAACCACTGAGAATGGTATTATCTGAGAAGACCTTTCGAGTCAAATCACAGGGCGGACTGAGAAAGGCTTTCACTCAAATACCTTTGGAGTCAAATCACATGGGACACTGAGAATGCTCTTCACTCAGAACACCTTGTGAGTCAAATCACAGGGGGACTGAGAACTGTGTTCTCTCAGAACACCAATGGAGTCAAATCACAGGGGGAAATGAGAATGAAGTTCTCTCAGAACACCATGGGATTCTAATCACAGGGGGTGCTGAGAACGCTGTTCTCTGAGAACACAGCTGGATTCAAATTGCAGAGGGGACTGAGAATGCTGTTCTTTCAAAGCCCCATTGCAGGCAACTCACAGAGGGGACTGAGAATGCTGTAACTTTGAACACTATTGGAGTCTAATCAGGGAGAACTGAGAACGCAGTAACTCAGACCATTGGAGTTAACTCACAGGGGGGATGGCGAACAGTGTACTCTCAGAACATTCTTGGTGTCAAATCACATAGGGGACTGAGAACATTGTCCTCCCAGAAAACAACTGGAGTCAAATCAGAGGGACGAATGGGACCGTGTTCTCTCAGAGCAACGTAGGTGTCAAATCACAGGGAGGACTGAGAAATATATTCTCTTAAAACAGCATTGAATTCAAAGTACAGAGGTGAATGAAAATGATGTTCTCTCAAAACACCATTGGAATAAAATCACAGGGGGGACTGAGAATGCTGTAACTCAGAACACCATTGGAGTCAAATCATATGGTGTATGCTCGGAACACCATTGGAGTCAAATTACAGGGGGACTGAGAATACTGTAACTTGGAACACCATTGTGGTCAAATCAGGGGGGACTGAGAATGCTGTAGATCAGAACACCATTGGAGTCAAACCACAGTAGGGACAGAGATTTGTGTTCTCTCAGAACAATATTGCAATCAAATCACAGGGAGGACTGAGAATGGTGTTTTCTGAGAACTACATTGGAGTCAAATAACATTGAGGACTGAGAATGCTCTTCTCTTAGAACACCATTGGATTCAAAACAGACAGGGGACTGAGAACGGTATTCTCTCAGAACACCTTTGGACTCAAATCACAAGGGGGACTGAGAACATTGTTCTATCAGGACACCATTGTAGTCATATCACAGGCAGAATAGAGAATGATTTTCTCTTGGAACACATCTGGATTCATCACAGGCAGGACTGAGAACGCTGTTGTTTCAGAGCACCACTGGAGTTAAATCACAGAGGGGACTGACAGTGTTATTCTCGCAGAATACCACTGGAGTCAAATCACAAGGGGGAATTAGAGTGGTGCAATCTCAGAACACCACAGGAATCAAATCTCAGAGGGGGACTGAGAACGGTGCTCTCTGAGAACACCAATGGTGTTAAACAACAGGGGGAATGAGAACAGTGTTCTCTCAGAACACTTTTGGATTCAAATCACAGGGGGAAGTGAAAACCTTTTTCACTCAGAACACCATTGGACTCAAATCTCAAGGGAGACTGAGAATGCTGTTCTATCAGGACACCATTGGAATCAAATCACAGGGGGAACTGAATATGGTGTTCTTTCAGAATATCATTGGATTCAAATCACAGAGGGACGGAGAATCCTGTTGTCTCAGAACACCATTGGAGTCAAATAACAGGGGGGAGTGAGAGTGGTGGTGTCTCAAAATACCACTGGAGTCAAATCAGTTGGGACACTGAGAATGATATTATCGGAGAACACCATTGGAGTCCAATCACAGGGCGAACTGAGAAAGGCTTTCACTCCGATCCCTTTGGAGTCAATTCACATGGGACACTGAGAACGCTTTTTGCTCAGAACACCATTGGAGTCAAATCACAGGCGAGAATGAGAATGAAGTTCTCTCAGAACACAGTTGGATTCAAATTACACAGGGGACTCAGAGAGCTGTTCTCTCAAAACACCATTGCAGACAACTCACAGGTGGGACTGAGAATACTGTAAATTTGAAAACCACTGGAGTCCAATCAGAGGGAACTGAGAATGCAATAACTCAGCAAACATTGGAGTGAAATCAAAGGGGGCTATGAGAACGGTCTCCTCTCAGAACACTATTAGTTTCAAATCACAGGCGAGACTGATTGCGGTGTTCTCTCAGAAAACCATTGGAGTGAAATCACAGGGGGACAGAGATCGGTTTTCTCTCAGAACACCATTGCAGTCAAATCACAGGTGGACTGAGAATGCTGTTCTCTTAGAACACCATTGGATTCAAATCAGAGGGGGCACTGAGAAGGGTGTTCTCTCAGAACACCATTGGACTCACATCACAAAGGGGAATGAGAACACTGTTCTATCAGGACACAATTGTAGTCAAATCACAGGGGGGGACAGAGAACGATCTTCTCTCAGAACACAACTGGAGTCATCACAGGAGAACACTGAGAACACTGTTGTCTCAGAATGCCACTGGAGTTAAATCACAGGGGCACTGAGAATGCTGTTCTCTCTGAATACAATTGGAGTCAAATCACAGGGGGTACTGAGAACGCTGTTGTCTCAGAATAGCATTGGAATCAAATAACATGAGATATGGAGAATGGTATTATCTAAGAACACTGTTGGTGTCAAATCACAGGGGAGACTTAGAACAGTGTTCATTCTGAATGACACTGGAGAAAATTCACAGGAGGGACTGAGAACTGTGTTCTCTCAGAACACTATTGGTGTCCAATCACAGGGAGGACTGAGAACATTGTTCCCACAGAACACCATTGGAGTCAAATCACAGGGCAGACGGTGAACGGTATACATTCTGAACTCCACTGGAGTCAGATCACAGGGGGGAATGAGAACGGTGTTCTCTAAGAAGACCAGTAGTGTAAAATCACAGGGGGGGATGACAACGGTGTTCTCAAGAACACTATTAGTGTCCAATCACAGGGGCGACTTAGAACGTTGTTCTCACAGAACACCATTGGTGTCAAATAATAGGGGAGATTGAGAATGGTGTTCTCTCAAAACACCTTTGGAGTCAAATAAGAGAGGGGACTGAGAACACTGTTGTCTTAGAACACTATTGGAGTGAAATCACAGGAGGGAATGAGAACACTGTTCTCTCAAAACACGATTAGATCAAAATCACTGGGAGGAACAAGAACGGTGTTCTCTCCAAACATCACTGGATTCAAATAACAGGGGGAACTGAAAACACTCTTCTCTCAGAACACCACTGGTGATAAATCACAGGGAAACAGAGAAGGCTGAAACTCAGAACACCAATGGAATCAAATAACAAGGCAATCTAAGAATGGTGTTCTCTCATGATACCATTTGAGTCAAGTCACAGAGGGGACAGAGAGAACAGTGTTCTCTCATAACTCCATTGGAGTCTAGTCATAAGGAGCACTGAGCTTCTTGTTCTCTCAGAACACCAATGTTGTCCAGTCACACGGGGGACTGAGAACATTGTTCCTTCAGAACACCATTGGAGTCCAAACACAGAAGGGACTGAGAACAGTGTGCTCTCAGGACACCACTGGTGTCAACTCACAGGGGTCCTAAGAATGGTGTTCTCTCAGAACACCATAGTAGTCCAGTCACATCTGGGACTGAGAACGGTGTTCTCTCAGAACACCAATGGAGTCCAATCACACGGAGGACTGAGAAAGGTGGTCTCACAAAACATCATTGGATCAAATCACAGGGGAGAGTGAGAATGCCGTACTTTCAGAATACCACTGGAGTCAAATGACAGGGGTGTCTGAGGAGGTGTTCTCTCAGAACACCAATGGACTCAAAACACAGAGGCAACTGATAAGGGGTTCTCTCAGAAACCCACTGCAGACTAGTCACAGCTGGTAAGGACAGTCATGTTCTCTCAGAACACCACTGCTGTCCAATCACAGGAGGGAATGTGAACAATTTTCTTTTGGAACACCATTGGAGTAACATCAAAGGGGGGACTGGGAACGGTGCTCATTCTCAACCCTACTGGAGTCAAATCATAGGGGGAAATGAGAACGGTGCTCTCTCAGAAAACCGGAGGAGTCCAATCACATGGGGGAATAAGAACAGTGTTCTCTCAGAACATCAATGGAATCCAATCACAGGGGGGACTGAGAATGGTGTTCTCACAAAACACCATTGGATTCAAATCACAGGGGAGATTGTGAGCACTGTTCTTTCAGAGCACCATTGGAGTCAAATCACAGGGGGGAGTGAGAACTCTGTTCTCTCAAAATACCATTGGGGTCAAATCACTGGGGGTCTGAAAATGGTGTTCTTTCTGAAAACCATTGGAGTCAAGTCAAAGGGGGACCAGAGAACAGTGTTCTCTCTAAACACCATTTGAGTCAATCACATGGGGGACTGAGAATGCCTTTCTCTCAGACTATCATTGGAATCAAATCACAGGGTGCTGAGAATGGAGTCTCTCAATACAACATAGGAGTCAACTCACAGGGGTTTGAGTACAGTTTTCTCTAAGAATATCAATGGATTCATATCACAGCGGGCTGAGAAAAGTGTTATCTCATTACACAATTGCAGTCAAGTTACAGAAGGGACTGAGAACCGAGGTCTCTGAATACACCTTGGAGTCAAATTATAGGGAAGACTGAGAACGGTGTTCTCTCAGAACACCATTGGAGTCAAGTCACACGAGGGACTGAAACTGTGTTCACTAAGAATACCTTTGGTTAAAAATCACTTGGGGCCTGTGAACGGTGTTCTCTCAGAACACCATGGGTTTCAAGTCACAGAGGGGACTGAGAACTGTGTTCTCTCAGAACACGATTGGAGTAAAATAACAGGGGGGACTGAGATAGGTATTCTCTGAGAATACAATTGCAGTCAAATCACTGGGGGGAGTAAGAATGGCATCTCAGAACGCCACTGGAACAGGCAGATTGGTTCAAGATGGTGGAGTAGAAGGACATGCTCTCACTCCCTCTTTTGAGAATACCAGAATCACAGCTAACTGCTGAACAATCATCAACAGGAAGACAATGGAACTCACCAAAAAAGAAACCCCATGTGCAAAGACAAAGGAGAAGCCACAATGAGACAGTAGGAGGGGCGCTATCACAGTAAAATCAAATCCCATAACTCGTGGGCGGGTGACTCACAGACTGGAGAACACTTAGACCACAGAAGTCCACCCACTGGAGTGAAGGTTCTGAGCCCAATGTCAGGCTTCCGAACCTGGGGGTCTGGCAGCCGGAGGAGGAATTCCTAGAGAATCAGACTTTGAAGGCTAGCGGGATTTGATTGCAGAACTTCAACAGGATTGGGGGAAACAGAGACCCCATTCTTGGAGGGCACACACAAAGTAGTGTGCGCACTGGGAGCAGGGGAAAAGAAGTGACCCCATGGGAGACTGAAGCAGACCTACCTCCTAGTGTTGGAGGGTCTCCTGCAGAGGTGGGGGGGTAGCTGTGCCTCACCGTGAGGACAAGGACACTGGCAGCAGAAGTTCTGGGAAGAACACCTTGGTGTGAGCCCTCCCAGAGTCTGCCATTAACACCACCAAAGAGCCCAGGTAGGCTCCAGTGTTGGGTTGCCTCAGGCCAAACCATCAACAGGGAGGGAACCCAGCCCCACCCATCAGCAGACAAGCAGATTAAAGTTTTACTGAGCTCTGCCCACCAGAGCAACAGCCAGCTCTACCCACCGTCAGTCCCTCCCATCAGGAAACTTCCACAAGCCTCTTAGATAGCCTCATCCACCAGAGGGCAGACAGCAGAAGCAAGAAGAATTACAATTCTGCAGCCTGTGGAACAAAAACAACATTCACAGAAAGATAGATAAGATGAAAAGGCAGAGGGCTATGTGCCAGATGAAGGAACAAAATAAAACCACAGAAAAACAACTAAGTGAAATGGAGATAGGCAATCTTCCAGAAAAAAAAATTCAGAATAATGATAGTGAATATGATCCAGGACCCCAGAAAAAGAATGGAGGCAAAGATCGAGAAGATGCAAGAAATGTTTTAAAAAGATCTAGAAATAAAGAACAAACAAACAGAGATGAACAATACAATAACTGAAATGAAAACTGCACTAGAAGGAATCAATAGCAGAATAACTGAAGCAGAAGAACGGATAAGTGACCTGGAAGACAGAATGGTGGAATTCACTGCCACAGAACAGAATAAAGAGAAAAGAATGAAAAGAAATGAAGACAGCCTAAGAGACCTCTGGGACAACATTAAACACAACAACATTCATATTATAGGGGTCTGAGAAAGAGAAAGAGAGAAAGGACCTGAGAAAATATTTGAAGAGGTTATAGTCGAAAACTTCCCTAACATGGGAAAGGAAATAGCCACCCAAGACCAGGAAGCACAGAGAGTTGAATACAGGATAAACCCAAGGAGAAATATGCCAAGACACATAGTAATCACATTGGCAAAAATTAAAGACAAAGAAAAATTATTGAAAGAAGCAAAGGAAAAATGACAAATAATATACAAGGGAACTCCCATGACGTTAACTGCTGATTTCTCACCAGAAACTCTACAAGCCAGAAGGGAGTGGCGTGATATACCTAAAGTGATGAGAGGGAAGCACCTGAAACCAAGATTACTGTACCTAGCAAGGATCTCATTCAGATTCGATGGAGAAATCAAAAGCTATACAGACAAGCAAAAATGAAGAGAATTCAGAACCACCAAACAGGCTCTACAACAAATGCTAAAGGAACTTCTCTAAGTGGGAAACACAAAAGGAGAAAAGGACCTACAAAACAAACCCAAACAGTTAAGAAAATGGTCATAGGAACATACATATCAATAATTACCTTAAATGTGAATGGATTAAATGCTCCAACCAAAAGACACAGGCTCACTGAATGGATAAAAAAACAAGACCCATATATATGCTGTCTACAAGAGATCCACTTCAGACTTAGGGCCACATACAGAAGGAAAGTGAGGGGATGGAAAAAGATATTCTATGCAAATGGAAATCAAAAAAAAAGCTGGGGTAGCAATACTCATATCAGATAAAATAGACTTTAAAAAAAAAGAGTGTTACAAGAGACAAGGAAGGACACTACATAATGATCAAGGGATCAATCCAAGAAGAAGATATAACAATTATAAATATATATGCACCCAACATTGGAGCACCTCAATACATAAGGCAACTGCTAACAGCTCGAAAAGAGGAAATCGACAGTAACACAATAATAGTGGGGGACTTTAACACCTCACTTACATCAAAGGACAGATCATCCATAATGAAAGTAAATAAGTAAACAGAAGCTTTAAATGACACAATAGACCAGATGGATTTAATTGATATTTATAGGACATTCTATCCAAAAACAGCAGATAACACTTTCTTCTCTAGTGTGCCCAGAACATTCTCCAGGACAGAAAACATCTTGAGTCACAAATCAAGCCTCAGTAAATTTAAGAAAACTGAAATCATATCAAGCATCTTTTCTGACCACAACGCTATGAGCTTAGAAAACAATTACAGGGGAAAAAACGTAAAAAACACAAACACATGGAGGCTAAACAATACGTTACTAAATAACCAAGAGACCACAGAAGAAATCAAAGATGAAATAAAAGAATACCTAGAGACAAATGACAATGAAAACACAACGATCCAAAACCTCTGGGATGCAGCAAAGGCAGTTCTAAGAGGGAAGTTTATAGCTATACAAGCCTACCTCAAGAAACAAGAAAAATCTCAAATAAACAATCTAATGTTACACCTAACACAACTATAGAAAGAAGAACAAACAAAACCCAAAGTTAGCAGAAGGAAAGAAATCATAAAGATCAGAGCAGAAATAAATCCAATAGAAACAAAGAAAGCAAGAGCAAAGATCAATAAAACTAAAAGCTGGTTCTTTGAGAAGATAAACAAAATTGGTAAACCATTAGCCAGACTCATCAAGAAAAAGAGGGAGAAGACTCAACTCAATAAAATTGAAATGAAAAAGAAGTTTCAACAGACACTGCAGAAATACAAAGCATTCTAAGAGACTACTACAAGCAACTCTATGCTAATAAAATGGACAAATTGGAAGAAATGGACAAATTCTTAGAGAGGTATAACCTTCCAAGACTGAACCAGGAAGAAATAGAAAATATGAACAGTCCAATCACAAGTAATGAAATTGAAACAGTGATTAAAAATCTTCCAACAGGGCTTCCCTGGGGGCGCAGTGGTTGAGAGTCCGCCTGCCGATGCAGGGGACACGGGTCCGTGCCCCGGTCCAGGAAGATCCCACGTGCCATGGAAGAGTTGGGCCCGTGAGCCATGGCCGCTGAGCCTGTGTGTCTGGAGCCTGTGCTCCACAAGGGGAGAGGCCACAATAGTGAGAGGCCCATGTACCGCAAAAAACAATAATAATAATAATAATCTTCCAACAAACAAAAGCCCAGGACCAGATGGCTTCACAGATGAATTCTATCAAACATTTAGAGAAAAGCTGACACCCATCCTTCTCAAACTCTTCCAAAAAATTGCAGAGGAAGGAAAACTCTGAAACTCATTCTATGAGGCCACCATTACCCTGATACCAAAACCAGACAAAGATATTACAAAAAAAGAAAATTACAGACCAACATCACTGATGAATGTAGATTCAAAACTCCTCTACAAAATACTAACAAACAGGATCCAACAACACATTTAAAGGATCATACACCATGATCAAGTGGGATTTTATCCTAGAGATGCAAGGATTCTTCAGAATATGCAAATCAATCAATGTGATACACCATATTAACAAATTGAAGAATAAAAACCATATGATCATCTCAATACATGCAGAAAAAGCTTTTGACAAAATTCAACACCCATTTATGATAAAAACTCTCCAGAAAGTGGGCATAGAGGGAACCTCCCTCAACATAATAAGAGCCATATATGACAAACCCACAGCAGACATCATTCTCAATGGTGAAACCTGAAAGCATTTCCTCTAAGATCAGGAAGAACACAAGGATGTCCACTCTCACCAATATTATTCAACATAGTTTTGGAAGTCATAGCCATGGCAATCAGAGAAGTAAAAGAAATAAAAGGAATACAAATTGGAAAAGAAGAAATAAAAGTGTCACTGTTGGCGGATGTCATGATATTATACATAGAGAATCCTAAAGATGCCACAAGAAAACTACTAGAGCTAATCAATGAATTTGGTAAAGTTGCAGGATACAAAATTAATGCACAGAAATCTCTTGCATTCCTATACACTAATGATGAAAATTCTGAAAGAGAAATTAAGGAAACACTACCATTTACCACTGCAACAGAAAGAATAAAATACCTAGGAATAAACCTACCTAGGGAGGTAAAAGACCTGTACTCAGAAAACTATAAGACACTGATGAAAGAAATTAAAGATGATACCAGCAGATGGAGAGATATACTGTGTTTTTGGATTGGAAGAATCAACATTGTGAAAATGACTATACTACCCAAAGCAATCTACAGATTCAATGCAATCCCATTCAAACTACCAATGGCATTTTTTACAGAACTAGAACAAAAATCGTAAAATTTGTATGGAGACACAAAAGACCCCGAATAGCCTAAGCAATCTTGAGAAAGAAAAACGGAGCTGGAGGAATCAGGCTCCCTGACTTTAGACTATACTACAAAGCTACAGTAATCAAGACAATATGGTACTGTCACAAAAACAGAAACATAGATCAATGGAACAAGATAGAAATCCCAGAGATAAACCCACGCACCTATGGTCAACTAATCTATGACAAAGGAGGCAAGGATATACAATGGAGAAAAGACATTCTCTTCAATAAATAGTGCTGGGAAAACTGGACAGCTACATGTAAATGAATGAAATTAGAACACTCCCTAACACCATACACAGAAATAAACTCAAAATGGATTAGAGACCTAAATGTGAGACTGGGCACTATAAAAGTCTGAGAGGAAAACATAGGAAGAACACTCTTTGACATAAATCAAAGGTAGATTTTTTTTGATCCACCTCCCAAAGTAATGGAACTAAAAACAAAAATAAACAAATGGGACATAATGAAACTTAAAAGCTTTTGCACAGCAAAGGAAACCATAAACAAGACGAAAAGGCAACCCTCAGAATGGGAGAAAATATTTGCAAACGAATCATCAGACAAAGGATTAATCTCCAAAATATATAAACAGCTCATGCAGGTCAATATTAAAAAAACAAGCAACTCAATCCAAAAATGGGCAGAAGACCTAAATAGACATTTCTCCAAAGAAGACATACAGTTGGCCAAGAAACACAGGAAAAGCTGCTCAACATCAGTAATTATTAAATAAATGCAAATCAAAACTACAATGAGGTATCACCTCACACCAGTTAGAATGGACATCATCAGAAAATCTGCAAACAACAAATTCTGGAGAGGCTATGGAGAAAAGGGAACTCTCTTGCATTGTTGGTGGGAATGTAAATTGATACAGCCACTATGGAGAACAGTATGGGAGTTTCTTAAAGACCTAAAAATAGAATTACCATATGACCCAGCAATCCCACTACTGGACATATACCCTGAGAAAACCGTAAGTCAAGAAGACACATGCACCCCAATGTTCATTGCAACACTATTTACAATAGCCAGGTCATGGAAGCCACCTAAATGCCCATCGACAGACGAATGGATAAAGATGTGGTAGATGTATACAATGGAATATTACTCAGCCATAAAAAGGAATGAAATTGGGTCATTTTTAGAGACGTGAATGTATCTAGAGACTGTCATACAGAATGAAGTAAGTCAGAAAGAGAAAAAGAAATATCATATATTAACGCATATATGTGGAACCTAGTAAATGGAACAGATGAACCGGTTTGAAGAGCAGAAATTGAGACACAGAAGTAGAGAAACAACATATGGACAACAAGGGGGGAAAGCGGCAGTGGGTGGGGATGGGGGTGTGATGAATTGGCAGATTGGGATTGACAAGTGTACACTGATGTGCATAAAACTGATGACTAATAAGAACCTGCTATATAAAAAATAAATAAAATAAAATTATAAATAATAAGAACACCATTGCAACAAGTCACAGTGGGGAATGAAAACTTTCTTGTCTCAGAATACCACTGCAGTCAAGTCATGGAGGAACATAAAATGGTTTTCTGTCACAACACCATTGGAATCACATCACAGGGCCATTGGTGTTATTTCAGACACCAATGGTGTTATTTCAGAACAATATTGGTGTCCAGCCAGAGGGGTGACTGAGAAATGTATTCTCTCACAATATAATTGGAGTCAAATCACGGAAGAGTGTGGTCAGTGTTCCCTCAACACACCATTGGGTGAATCACAGTGGGGACTGAGAATTATGTTCTCTGATAACACCATTGTAGTCAAGTCACAGGGGGAATAACAATGGTGTTCTCTCAGAACACCACTGGAGTCAAATTACAGGGGGGACTGAGAACGGAGTTCTCTCAGAACACCTTTTGAGTCAAGTCACAGCGGAGTGAGAAATGTGTTCTCTCAGGACACCAGTTTTTTCCCACTAACAGGGGAGACTGAAAACCATGTTCTCCAGAACCCGGTTGGAGTCAAATCACAGAGGGAACTGAGAATGGAGTTCTCTCAGAATACCACTGGAGTCAAGTAACATGGCAGTGAGAACTATATTGTATCAGAACACTATTTTTGTCCACTTACATGGAGACTGAAAACCGTGATCTCCTGAACATGGTTGGCTTCAAATCACAGGGGGTACTGAGAACGGTGTTCATTGTGAACACCATTCGACTCATATCACAGTGGGGACTGAGAACGTAGCTCTCTCACAACACCATTGTCGTGAAATCAGAGGTGGGACAGAGAACACTGTTTTCTCAGAACAACAGAGGTGTCAATTCACAGGGGGGTACAGAACACTGTTCTCTCAGACTACCATTATAGTCAAATCACAGGAGAGACTGAGAACTTTGTTCTCTCATAACACCATTGGAGACCAGTCAGAGGGGAGACTGAGAGGTGTTCTCTCAGAACACCATTGCTGTTCAATCATAGTGGGGACTGAGAACGGTGTTCATTCTGGACCCCATAGGAATCAAAATATGGGGGGACTCAGAAGCGTGTTCTTTCAGAACACTGTTTGTTTCAAATCACAGGGGAGTTAAAAATGGTCTTCTCTCAGAACAATATTGTGTCAAGTCACAGGGTGGACAGAGAATGGTGTTCTCTCAGAATACAATTGGCGTCAAATCACAGGTGGGACTGAGAATGGTTTTCTATCGAACACCATTGGAGTCAAGTCACAGTGGGGACTGAGAACAGTTTTCTCTCAGAATATCACTGGAGTAAAATTACAGGGAGCTGACAATGGTGTTCTCTCAGTAAACAATTGGAGTCAAATCACAGTGGGCACTGAGAAAAGTGTTGTGACAGAACACCATTAGAGTCGAGTCACAGTGGGGACAGAGAAACGCGTGCTCTCAGTACACCATTAGAGGTAAATCACAGGGGGAATGAGAACGATGTTCTCTCAGAACACCTTTGGAGAACGGTCACAGGGGGGACTGAGAATTGTTTTCTCTCAGAACATCATTGGAGTCAAATCCCAGCGGGGGACTGAGACCAGTGCTCTCTCAGACACCACTGGAGTCAAATCACAGGGGGCACTGCGAACGGTGTTCACTCAGAAAACCATTGTGGTAAAATTACAGGGGGGACTGAGAACTGTGTTCAATGTGAACTGCACTGGAGGCAAACCACAGAGAGAACTGAGAATGGTGTTCTCTCAGAACACCATTGGAATCAACTCACAGGGGTAAGGAGAATGATGTTCTCTCAGAACACCTCTGGACTCAAATGAGAGTGGGTCTGAAAACGCTGTTCTCTGAGAACAACATTGGTGTCCACTTACGGGGTGACTGAGAATGGTGTTCTCTTAGGACACCGTTGGATTCAAGACACAGTGGGTTGAGAGTGGTGTTCTCTCAGAACACCATTGGAGTCCAGTCATAGGGAGGTCTAAGAAATGTGTTCTCTTAGAACACCACTGATGTCCACTTACAGGGGGGAGTGAGAACCGTGTTCTCTCAGAACACGATTGGATTCAATTCACAGTCGGTACTGAGAACAGTGATCATTCTGAAGACCATTTGACTCATGCCACGGGTTGACTGAGGGCAGTGTTTTCTCACAACAACATTGGAGTGAAATCACAGGAGGGACTGAGAACGTTGCTCTCTCACAACACCATTGTAGTCAAGTCACAGGGGGGACACAGACAGTGTTCTCTCAGAACACCAGAGGTTTCCAATCACAGGGGGGAATGAGAATGGTGTTCTCAAAACACCATTGCAGTTAAGTCAGAGGGTAAAATAAGAACTGTGTTCTCTCAGAACAGTTTTGGAGTCAAATCACAGAGGGCTGAGAACAGTGTTTTCTGAGTACACCAATGGAGTCAAATCACAGTGGGAACTGACAAATGTGTGCTCTCAGAACACCATTTGTGTCCTTTTATAGGGGGGACTGAGAACGGAGTTCTTTCAGAACACCATCAGAGTCAAGTCACAAGGGGGACTGCGAACTGTGTTCTCTCAGAACTCCTGCGAATTCAAACAACAGGGGGGATTGACACAGGTTTTCTCTCAAAATATCATTGGGATCAAATCACAGGCAGCTGAGAATGCTGTTCTCTCAGTACACAACTGGAGTCAAATCACAGGGGGCACTGAGAAAGGTGTTCTCTCAGAACACCATTAGAGTCATATCACAGGGGAGACTGAGAATGGTTTTCTCTCAGAATACCACTGGATTTATAACACAGGGGGGATGAGAAGTGTGGTCTCTCAATACACCATTGGAGTGAATCACAGGGGTGACAGAGAACTGTGTTCTCTCATAACACAATTGAGTGAAGTCACAGGGGTGACTGAAAATGATGTTCTCTCAGAACATCATTGCAGTCAAATCACAGAGGGCTGAGAATGGTGTTCTCTCACTACATCACTTGAGTTAAATCACAGGAGGCATTGAGAAAGTTATTCTCTCAGAACACCATTGGATTCAACTTACAATGGAAACTGAGAACCGAGTTCTCTCAATACACTATTGGAGTTATGTCACAGAGGGAACTGAGAATGGTCTTGTCTCAGAACACCATTGGATCAAATCACAGAGGGGACTGAGAACAGTTTTCTCTCAGAATATGACTGGATTCAAATCACATTGGGGACTGAGAACGAGGTTCTCTCAGAAAACCATTCAAGTCAAATCACAGGGGACACTGCCAATGGTATTCTCTCCGAACACCATTGGTGCCCACTTACATGGGTGACTGAGAACGGTGTTCCCTCAGAGCACTACAGGAATCATGTCACAGGTGGGTTGAGAGGGGTGTTCTCTCAGAACACCATTGTAGTGATTCACAATGGGGAGTGAGAACGGTGTTCTCTCAGAACAATTGGTTTCAAATCACAGTGGGGTGGACAGTGGTGTCCTCCCAGAACACCATTGGAGTCATATCACAGGGGAGACTGAGATCAGTGTTCTATCAGAATACCATTGGAGTTAAATCACAAGGGGTATTGATCATGGTTCTCTCAGAACAATATTGGATTGAAGTCACCAGGGGTACTGTGACCTGTGTTCTCTCAGAACACCATTGGAGTCAAATAACAGGGGGGACTGTCAAATAACACTGGAGTCAAATAACAGGTGGGACTGTTTTCTCTCAGAATAACATTGGATTCAAAACACTGGTAGGCTGTGAAATGTGTTCTCTCAGTACATCATTGGAGTGAATCACATGGGTGACTGAAAACGGTGTTCTCTCATAACACCTTTGGACTCAAGTAACAGTGGGGACTGAAAACTGTGTTCTCTCAGAACACCACTGGAATCCAATGACAGGGGGACTGACAATGGTGTTCTCTCAGAATATCATTGGAGTCAAATCACATAGGGCTGTGAACAGTGATCTCTCAGTACACCCCTGGAGTCAAATCACAGAGGGCATTGAGAAATGTCTTCTCTCAGAACACCATTGGAGTCAAGTTACAATGGGAACTGAGAACCAAGTTCTATCAATACACCATTGGAGTCAATTCACAGGGGGCACTGACAACGGTCTTATCTCAGAACACCATTGGAGTCAAATCACAGTGGTGAATAAAAGTGGTGTTCTCTCAGAGCACACTTGGAGTCAAATAACATGGAGACCAGACAAGGGCGTTCTCTCAGAATGCCATTGGAATCAAGTCACAGGGGAGAGGGAGAACTAGGTTCTCTCAGAACATCATTGGTTTCAAATCACAGAGGGGTTTATAGTGGTGTTCTCTCTGAACACCATTGGAGTCAAATAACAGGGAGGATGGACAAAGATGTTCTCTCAGAACACCACTGGAGGCAAGTCAAAGGGGGGAGCGAGAACTGGGGTCTCTTAGAACAACATTTGTTTCAAATCACAGGGGGTACTGAGAATGTTGTTCTCTCAGGACACGATTGGATTCAAATCACAGTGGGTACTGAGAATGGTGTTCATTCTGAGCACCATTCGACTCATATCACAGGTGGAAATGAGAATGGTGTTCTCTCAGAACACCACTGGTGTCAAATCACAGGAGGATCTCAGAACACTGTTTGTTGACTGCCATTGCTGTCAAAACACAGGAGTGACTGAGACCTGTATTTTGTAGTAACACCATTGGAATCAAGTCACAGAGGGGACTGAGAATGTTATTCTCTCACAACACCAGAGGTATCAAATCCCAGTTGGGAATGAGAATGCTGTTCTCTCAGAACAGCATTCCAGATATATCGCAGAGGGGGCTGAGAATGCTGTTATCTCAGAATACCTTTGAAGTCCAAACAAAGGGGGGCACTGAAACAGTTTTCTCTCGGAATACCTTTGGAATCAAATCACAAGGGGGCTTAGAATGGTATTCTCTCAGTACAGGATTGGAGTCAACCACAAGTGGACTGAGACTGGTGTTCTCTCATAACACCATTGGAGTCAAATCTCAGGAGGGACTCACAATGGTGTTCTGTCAGAACACCACTGGTGCCAAACAAAGGTGGGACAGAAAAAGTGTTCTCTCACAACACCATTGGATTCAAATCACAGGGGGGACTGAGAATGGTGTTCTCTCAGCACACCATTGGAATGAAATCAAAGGGGAGACTGAGAGATGTGTCCTTTCAGAATATCAGTGGAATCAGATGGGGGGGGACTGAGAACAACGATCATTCTGAACACCACTGGAGTCAAATCACAGGGGGTTCTGAGAACACTGTTCCCTGGGAATGCCATTGGAGTCAAGTCACAGGGAGGACTGAGAATGGTGTTCTCTCAGAACACATTGGAGTCAATCACAAGGGGCAATAAAAATGGTTTTCTCTCAAAACACTATTGGAGTCCACTAACAAGGGGGACTGAGACCAGTTTTCTCTCAGAATATCATTGGACTCCAATCAGAGGGGGCTGAGATGGTGTTCTCTCAGTAGACTTTCTGAGTCAAATCACAGGGATGATTCAAAACCATATTGTCTCAGAAAAATATTGGTGTCAAATCACAGGGGTTTGAGAATGGTGTTCTCTCAGAACACCATAGGAGTGAAATCACAGGGGGAACTGAGAACTGTGTTTTCTCAGAACACCGATGGTGTAAAATCACAGGAGAGACTGAGAGCGGTGTTGTCTCATAACACCTCTAAGAATATCATTGGAGTCAATCACAGGGAGCTGAGAAATGTGTTCTCTCAGAACTCCATTCTAAACAAATCACAGGGGGAACTGAGAATGTTTTTTTCTCAGAACACCATTGGAGTCAAATCACAGGGGGGACAGAGAAAGGCATTCTGAGCAGAACACCATTGGATTCAGGTCAGAGAAGGGACTGAGAACCAAGTTCTCTGAACACACCACTGAGGTCAAATCATAGGGGAGACTAAGATCGGTGTTCTCTCAGAACAAAGTTGGTGTCTACTTACGGGGGTGGGGTGGGGAATGAGAAGGTTGTTCTCTCATAACACATTTGGAGTCCAGTCAGAAGGTAGAATGAGAACTGTGTTCTCTCAGAACACCATTGCCGTCAAATCACATGGGTGTTGAAACAGGTATTCTATCAGAATACCATAAGAGTCAAATCAGAGGTCGGACTAAGAATGGTGTTCATTCTGAACTCCATTGGAGTCAAATCACAGGGGGCACTGAGAAAAGTGTTCTCTCAGAACACCATCTGAGTCAAGTCACAGGGGAGACTGAGAACAGAATTCTCTGAGAACACTATTGGAGTCAATCACAGGGGGAACTGAGAACAGTGGTCTCACAGAACACCACTGGTGTCCAATGACATGGGGGACTGAGAATGGTGTTCTCTCATACCACCATTGGAGTCATGTCACAGGGGGGAATGAAAACCGTGTTTTCTCAGAACACCACTGGAGTCAAATCACAGGGGGAACTGAGATTGGTGTTCTCTCAGAATATTATTGTAGTTAAACAAAAAGGGGAACAAGAACGCTGTTCTCTCAGAACACCAGTGGACTCAAATCACAGAGGGGACTGTGTTGTATTGGAACACAATTGGGGTCAAATTACAGGGGGATTGTGAACTGTGTTTTCTCAGAACACCGTTGGACTCAAATTGCAAGGAAGACTGGGAACAGTGTTCTCTCAGAACACCACTGGAGTTAAATCTCAAGTGGGACTGAGAACAGTATTCTCTCACAACACCACTGGCATCAAATCACAGTGGGGAATGAGAATGGTCTTCTCTGAAGAGCACTCGAGACATATCACAGGAGTGAATGAGAATGCTGTTCTCTCAGAACTCTTTTGAATATAATCACAGTGAGGGCCGAAACGTTTTTTTCTCAGAATACCTTTGGAGTCAAATCACAGGGGGGCTGAGAACAGTGTTCTCTCAGTACATGACTGGAGTCAAACACAGGGGGGACTGACAACCGTGTTCTGTCAGAACACCATTGGTGTCCAAACACGGGGGCACTGAAAATGTGTCATCTCACAACACCGTTGGATTCAAATCACAGGGTGGACTGAGAACAGTGTTCAACTGAACACCATTGGAGTTATATCACAGGGATGACTCAGAACAGTGTTCTTTCAGAACAACATTTGTGTTAAATCACAGCAGCATTGAGAGTGATGTTCTCTCAGAACACAACTGTAGTAAAATCATATGGGCCCTGATAACAGTGTTCTCGCAGAACACCAAAGGAGTCATATAACAGAGGGAACTGAGAACAGCTTTCTCTCTGAATACTGGAGTAAAATCACAGGGAGGCTGAGATCAGTGTTCCCTCATTACGACATTGGAGTCAAGTCACAGTGGGGACTGAGAACATTGTTCTCTCAGGACACCATTGGAGTCAAATCACATGTGGGACTGAGAAATGTGTTCTACCAGAATACATCTGGAGACAAAGTAGATGTGAAACTGAGAAGGGTGTTTATTCTGAACTCCATTGGTGTCAAATCACAGGGAGCACTGAGAAAGGTGTTGTCTCAGAACACCATTAGAGTCAAGTCACATGGTGGACTAAGAACCAAATTCTCTCAAGACACCATTGGAGTCAAATCACAGGGGGGTTAGATCAGTGTTCTCTCATTACACCATTGGAGTCATGTCACAAGAGGGAACTGAGAATGCAGTTCCTCCAGAACACCATTGGTGTCCAATTACAGGGGTAACTGAGAATGGTGTTCTCTCATACACCATTGGAGTCAAGTCACAGAGGGGACTGAGAACCGTGTTCTCTCAGAACACCATTGGAGTCAAATCTCAGGTATGACTGAGATCGGTGTTCTCCCAGAATACTATTGAAGTCAAATTACAGGGGGCACTGAGAACGGTGTTCTCTCAGAACATCATTGCAGTCTAATCACAGGGGAAATGGGGACTGCTGTTCCCTCAAAACACCCTTGGAATCAAATGACAGTGGGCCTGAAATGGTGTTTTATCAGAACTCCTTTGGAGTCAAACAATAGGGTGGACTGAGAACAGTGTTCTCTCATAACACCATGTGAGTGAAGTCAATGAGGTGTGCAAGAATGGTGTTCTCTCAGAACACATTTGGAGTCAAATCACAAGGGGACTGACAACAGTGTTCTCTCAGAACACAATTGGTGTCCACTTACAGGGGGGACTGAGTATGGTGTTCATCTGAACACCATTGGAATAAAATCACAGGGAGACCTGAGAAACGTGTTATCTATGTACGACATTGGTGTCAAATCACAGGGGGGTACTGACAACTTTTTCTCTCAGAATATCATCGGAGTCAAATCACAGGGGGGACTGAGATCAGTGTTTTCCCTGAAGAGCATTGAAGCCAAATCACTGGGGGCACTGAGAATGGAGTTCTCTCAGAACAACATTGGAGTCTAATCACAGGGGGCACGGGGACCACTGGTCCCTCAGAATACTGCTGGACTGAAATGACAGGGTGTCTGAAAAAGGTGCTGTATCAGATCTCCTTTGGAGTCAAATCACAGGGTGGACTGAGAACACTGTTCTGCAGAACACCATTTGAGTCATATAAAAGGGGGTCTGAGAAGTGTGTTCTCTCAGAACACAATTGGAGTCATATCACAAAGGGAAATGAGAATGTTGCTCTCTCAAAACACCATTGGGGCCAAAACACATGGGGAACTGAGAATGGTGTTCTCTCATAAAACCACTGGACTCAAGTCACAGGGGGCATGGAGAACAGTGTTCTCTCAGAACACCTTTGGATTCAAATCACAGGGGGGATTGACAATGGGGTTTCTCAAAACATCATTGGTACCCAATCACAGGGAGGACTGAGAATGGTGTTCACTCTGAACACAACTGGAGTCAAATCATGGGGGGACTGAGAACTGTGTTCACTCAGAAACCACTGGCATCAAGTCACAGGGGAGACAGAGAACTGTGTTCTCTCAAAACACAATTGGAGTCAAATAACAGGGAGGACAGACAAGGGTTTTGTCTCAGAGCACCATTGGAGTCAAGTCATGGGGATAACTGAGAACCTTGTTCTCTCAGAACAACACTGGTTTCAAAACAGACATTGGTTGTGAGTGGTGTTCTCTCAGAACATGATTGGAGTCAAATTACAGGGGGGACTGACAACTGTGTTCTCTCAGAACACAATTGGTGTCCACTTACAGGGGGAATGAATATGGTGTTCATCTGAACATTATTGGAGTAAAATCACAGGGGGAACTGAGAAAAGTTTTATCTATGTATAACATTGGTGTCAAATCACAGGGGGGACTGACGACATTTTCTCTCAGAATATCATGGACGTCAAATCACAGGGAGCTGACAAGTGTTCTCTCAGTACACCATTGGAGTCAAATCACAAGGGGGACTGAGAACAGTGGTCTCTCAGAACACCATAGTTAAATCACAGGGGGGACTGAGATCAGAGTTCTCTCAGAATACCATTGGAGTCAAATCACAGGAGTTGACTAAGAGCAGTGTTCTCTCAGAACACTATTGGAGTCTAATCACAGGGACGTCTTGGAACGTTCTTCTCTCAGAACACCCTTGGATTCAAATGACAGGGTGTCTGAAAACGGTGTTATATCAGAACACCTATGGAGTCACATCACAGGGGTGCCTGAGCATGGTGTTCTGCAGAACACAATTTGAGTCATATCATAGGGTGTCCGAGAATCGTTGTTCTCTCAAAACACCATGGAGTCCTTTCACAAAGGGGAATGTGAATGTTGTACTCTCAGACACTATTGGAGTCTAATCATAGGGGGGACTGGGAACGTTGTTCTCTCACAACACCATTGGTCTCAAACCACAGGGGGGACTGTGAACTGTGTTCTATGTGAACACCACTGGAGTCAAATTACAGGAGGGAGAGAGAACTGTGTTCTCTCAGAACACCACTGGAGTCAAATTGCGAGAGAGACTGTGCTCTCTCAGAACACATTTGGAGTTAAATCACGAGTGGCAATGAAAACCGTGTTCTCTCACAACACCGTGGCTGTCAAATCACAGTGGGGAATGCGAATGGTGTTCTCTTAAAACAGCATTCGAGACATATCATGGGGGGGACTGAGAACACTGTTTTCTCACAACACATTTGAAGTCCAATCACAGGGCGGACAGAAATGGTTTTCACTCAAAATGCCTTTGGAGTCAAATCACAGAGGAGTGGAGAACGTGTTCTCTCAGTACACCATTGGATTCAATCCCAGGGGGGACTGAGACCAGTGTTCTCTCATAACACCATTGAAGTCAAATCTCAGGAGGGATTGGCAACAGTGTTCTCTCAGAACAACATTGGTGCCAAAACCCAGGCGGTACTGAAAAGATGATCTCCCACAACACCATTGGATTCAAATCTCAGGGGGAACAGAGAACTGTGTTCTCTCGGAACACCATTGGAGTCAAGTCACAGGGGGACAGAGAACGGACTTCTCTCTGAACACAATTCGAATCAAATCACAAGGGGGACTGACAATGGTGTTCTTTCAGACCACAACACAATGAAACCACAGGGGTCACTGACAAGGAGGTTCTCTCATAAAATCATTGGTGTGCAGTCACAGGCTGCACCGAGAACAGTGTTCTCTCAGAAAACCTTTGGTATCCGAACACAGGGAGGGCTGAGATTGGTGTGCATACTGAACGCCATTGGAGTCAATCATGGGGTGCCTGAGAACTTTCTTCTCTCAGAGCACACTTGGCTTCAAGTCACAGAGGAGACAGAGAACAGTGTTCTTTCAGAACAGGATTGGCGTCAATTAAGAGGGAGGATAGGCATCAGTGGTCTCTCAGAACACCATTGGAATCAAATTGCAGGGATCTGAGAATGGTTTTTTCTCACTAAACCATTGGCGTAAAATGACAGGGAGCACTAAGAAAGGTGTCTGTCAGAACACAACTGGAGTCAAGTCACAAGCAGACTGAGAACCGAGTTTTCTCAGTACACCATTAGAATCAAATCACAGGGGGGACTGAGAACGGTGTTCTCTCAGAACACCATAGTTGTCCACTTTCAGGGGTCACTGAGAATGGTGTCCTCTCATAACTCCATTGGAGTCAAGTCTCCGGGGGGACTGAGAAACTGTGTTCTCTCAGAACACCGTTGGTGTCAAATAACAGGGGGGACTGAAAACAGTGTTGTCTCCTAACATGATTTTATGCAAATCTCAGCGGGGACTGATAATGGAGGTCTCTCGGAACACCATTCGTGTCCATTCAGAGCGGAGACTGAGAACATTGTTCTCTCAGAACACCATTGGACTCAAATAACTGGGGGGACAGAGAACTGGGTTCTATCAGAATACCACTGAGGTCATATCACAGCGGGGACTGAGAACAGTGTTCTCTCAGAACACAATTGGAATCAAATCACAAGGGGGATGAAAACGGTGTTCTCTCAGAACACCATAGGAGGTAAATCATAAGTGGGACTGAGAAAGGTGTTCTCTCAGAACACATTTAGTTTCAAATCACAAAGGGCCTGAGAACAGTGTTCTCTCAGAACACAGTTGGTGTCAAACACAGAGGGGACTGAGAATGGTGTTCTCTCAGTACACCATTGGACTTAAATCACAGGGAGCTGAGAATGGTGTTCTCTCAGTACACCATTGGAGTTAAATCACAGGGGGGACGGAGAATGGTGTTCTATCAGAATACCATTGGAGTCAGATCAGAGAGGGGACTGAGAACGGTTTTCATTCTGAACTCCACTGGAGTCATATCACAGGAGTGACTGAGAATGGTGTTCATATGAACACCATTGTAATCATGTCATAGGGGTAACTAACCATGGTGTTGTCTCATAGCACTATTTCAGTCATATCACACGGTTGACTGAGGATGGTGTTCTCTCAGAACACCACTGGGGTCATATCACGGGGGGACTGAACACATTGTTCTCTCAGAACACAGTTGGAGTCAAATCACAAGGGGGAAAGAAGACGGTGTTCTCTCACATACCATTGGAGTCAAAGCACAAGGAGGTATCAAAACACGGTTCCCTCAGAATGCAATTGGAGTCAAATCACAGGAGGACTGATAATGGCGTTCTCTCAGAACACCATGGAGTTAAATCACAAGTGGGACTAAGAATGGCGTTCTCTCAGAACACCACTGTTGTCAAATCACAGGGGGACTGTGAACGCTGTTCTCTCAGGACACCATTGGAGTCAAGTCACAGGGTGGGTCTGAGAATGGTGTTCTCTCAGGACACAAATGGAGTCATATCACAGTGGGGTGTGAGAACGGTTTTCTCTCGGAATACGATGGGAGTCAAATCACAGGGGAGTGAGAACAGTGTCTTCTGAGTACATCATTGGAGTGAATCACAGCGGGGACTGAGAACAGGTGTCTCAGAAGGCCAAAAGCCCTGACTCTGAGGGAAGAATACAACAACCCATGCACCTGTCTACCTGGGGGCTGTATTAGTCAGGAAGGTCTAGGCTATGACCTGACCCCCTTGACGACCACACTGGGGCCTTCCCTGGTGACTGGTCTGGGCAAAGGCAGAGGACTGCCCTTTCTGGGAAACATCTGAATGGCTTTTTTTCCAGCCTGCCCATCATATACATGCCCTGTACTAGTGAAATGTCCTTGAGGCTGTTTCAGTAATTTTCTTTTTTGAATGGGTGAGACCCCTGGAGATTATGAGTTGTTGTTGACATATCACTAGCCTATGGATGATCCTAAATGGGAGTGGAACTGTCATCTACTTACCTATCTGTCATAGGAATCAGAGCTTAAGAAGTGGACATACAGGCTAAATCCCACTGCCACAAACAGAGTTACAGCAAGAGTCTCAGTGGACCCAAAACATTTCTAAAAACTTGAGTGTGCCCTTGGAACTTTCTGCATGTGCTTTATCTGCAAGCTTAACATCTCTATGTTCTGAGACTAGCTTCAAGCCCTACATAAATAAATAGATTCACTCTCCTGCCCTGGAAACTACTTGGCTGCATCTGGGATTCTATTACTATCTCATCTGGGCTTCTGTAGGCTCTGTTTGGTGTTGGCCACACAGCCCTGTCCTGTGGCGGCTCTGTTCTCGCTGGGAGGTTGTGTCTGTTGGAGGCAGGCTGCTGGACCACACAAGGACTGTTAATAAACTGTTTACTCCACACTGGTATTCAGGCCGGTACACCCACTGTGGTCCAACTCCACCTTAATGACCAGATCTCTGCAGCTAATACCCCCTAATCAGGTACCTCAGAACTGGCCAGAGTTTCTTTCTTTTGTCTGGCAATGGCTTTCCTTTTCATCCTTTACCCTTACATCCTACCTGCTCATCCTTCCTGAATTTTCTGTCCAGCCACTCTGAAAAAGCAAAAAATTCAAATGTTGGACCCACCAAGTAGCTTTAAGTAGTTGCTTTTATTTCTGCATCAAAGGCTTTTGGGAAAACAAGACTGTGTTCTAAGCAACCCACTGAGTTTTAGAAATTACTTCGAGGGAAAAAGCCGGCTGTCATCTTTCAGGTAGGACAATGCTAAGGGGCCATGAGCCGACAGAAAAGGGAAGCCAACCACCATCTTCCTTTCTAGAAGGTGTTTGGTCACATTTACTTTGTCACTTGCACACCCTAGGAAACTTCTTCAGAAACAGAGTATGAGGCCAAGACCCCTGGCCACTGAGGAATAAAGACCTCTGTGGCTTGCCCCCTTGGGAGAAGAAAGCAGAGAAGGAGAGCCACCGGGCCCCTGCCATTCCCCCGACCCCCGCCTCCCTTCGTGCCTCTCTCAGCCGTTCCAAGGATGCTGACAGCCATAAAAAATCAGGCCTGTTAGCAACAGGAAAGATCACAGGCCTTGATTCCTGTTGAGCTCCTTCAACAACAGCTGCCATCTGGCTCACCATCACAGACAAATGCAGGCCCTGATTTATGGGGCAGCTCGGGTCAGGGAGTGGGCCACGTGCATTGCCTTTGCCCCCACAAACACCCCAGTGGGCCAGGGCCTGGGAGAGGGCTATTGCAGGTCATCAATAAATCCTTGGGATAAAACAATGCAGAGCTTATTAAACGGAGCCGAGAGGGGACTAATGTGAGTTATTCCAATTACAGGCATGGTTATCTTCTTCTGTGCAGTTCAAAGTGTATGTACCCTAATGCATTTCAGCAGCTAATAAAAGTACTAGAGGGCCTTTTTTTCTTTTCTTTTCTTTTCTTTTTTTTTTTTGGAAACACATAGTGCTTATAAATTATAGGGTAGAGGGGTGTGAAAGATACATAGTGGCTTTGAAGCTGCACTGACAGCCTTAAATTAATTGATCATAAAAGGAAGTCAACTGCAGTAGATGATGAACCATTTATCTAACCAAAAATAGATGGTTCCCCTATGTGGATAGGAAGAAAGAAAAAAAACTAAAATCAGGGGCGGGCAACAGGGAATAAATGTAACATTTTTAGTGCTTCAGTTGCTGGCTCTAAAACCAGAGGCACTGCAGATGGGACTGTGGCTTTGCACTGGAAGACCAGGACGGCAGGGCCATGCCTATAAACACAGAGCAAGTCCAGACTACCACATCAGCCTGCAGGCAAGCTGATCAAAAGATTTTTCTCTACATCTTTCCCCAGGTGAAAATTTCACCAGAACCCTCACTTGTTGGCCACTAAGTCCCTCTAGCTTTTATTGTGCTAAAACGAAATTGGCTGGAGATTATAATTAAACTGCATTGATATAGGCTAATTGGGTGGGGTGGTGAGGAGAACACAGACAAAGATTTAGGGAACTGATGATGTCATACAATAAACATTAAAAGATGTAGCCATGTGGTCATGTAGTTTCCAAACTTAGCAGTATATATTCATGGAAAACAGACCCTCTGGACAAACCTACTTTAATAAATAGGAAAGGTCCTCTGTATATCACATGTTACTTTCACCCAAGAAATTGGTAAACCATTCAAAAATGGTTTATTCTTTCAAATAAACACTTCCCAAGCCATTTTGTACATTTGCTTAAAGACAATCACTTTTTTGTTTTTTTTTTAAGGAAATATAACAGAAAGAAAGCTTTAGTCTGGTGTTTGAAATCCAGTCACTAATTACACTTTATCAGAACTTTACTATATGCAGGTTTGTATGAGGGCAGGTTGGAAAAAAATTCAGAAGGGGTGTGGCTCAACATTCTCACCATTTCCCTTTCTCCCCACCCCGTCCCATCTCTCCAGACCCTCTCAGGTTCACACACTGGCACCAGAGTTAACCATACATTGGTTACGTTGTGTCACTCCTCTACTATGACCTGCTGCCAGCAGGCTCCTCACTGACAGCTTAGTCAAGGCCACAGCCCTGGATACAGCATCCAAGGCCCTTCCCAGTGCCCTTGGTCTCACTGCATTGCTGGGAGTGCCCACGTTATCACTGTCCTGGGGCCACACTGCTGGACAGTGGCCAGTCATGCCCTGTCATGCCTCCCTGCCTCCCCACAGGGGAGGCTGCCTTCCCACCTGGAGAGCATGTATCCTTCTAGATCCAGCCCAGCAGTGGCCAGCTTGCCACTCTGGTCCCTTGGCAGACTTTGCTGTCACACGGGACTGCAATGCTTTCCTTACAGCTTTGTACCCCACCTCGAGTCCTTTTTGCCTTCATCTTCATTCCCCCAAATCAAGGTCCCCCCCAGTGGCCACCTTGGCTAGCTCACAGTGAACAGTGTTTCTTCTGTGTAGGAGAAAGGGGCAGAGTGAATGGATGAAGAGGAAGCTGGGTCCAGGTCACTCAGCTAACAAGCAGTAACCTGGGGACTCAGAGCAGCTTTTCTGCCTCCAAGCCCAGCCTTGCATCACAATGTGTAGTCATTTTTTTTCTCTAGACCTGGTAGACAGCCTGTTCCCATAAACTAAAATATAGAGTCTGGTGTAAGAGCTCCTCTAAGAGGCAGGTCTTCTGAGTTTGATTTTAGGCTCTGCCAGTTATGAACAGGGAAACCTGTGGGAGTGTCTTACCTCTGGGAGTAATAAGAGTACCCATCCTAGGTGGTCGCTGCAGGAATTAAATGACATAGTATATGCAAAGTTATTAAGACACTATCTGGCACAGAGTAAGAGCTCAATAAATGTTAGCTAAATAAATGTTATTAGTTATTAGTTACTTCTACTAAAGCTCATATGCAAAATAAACTGTTTTCCCATTCAGCAATGAATATGCTACATAAATCTTACACATAAGGATCTTGTCCCCAGAATTACAAATCTCATTCCTTCATATTTCCATATTTCTAATGCTTTTCCCACATGAATATTACCCCACATAGTAAGGAATTTGCTACAGAGTCCTAATTTCAAATAGCTTGACCAACAGTCCTCATAAACCATCAAAATATTTGGAAAACAGCACATTCTCATCACAAAAACTGCATCTCCCAGAGTGCTGCTTTTCACCCAGAAATGGAGCCAAAAAAAAAAAAAAGTGTTTTTAGTTTAGACTCTAACTCTTTTTCATACTTGGAAAATATGACCACTGTACCGTTATGGCCCTCCAGCTCACTGAGGTCACGGGGACAGCATCCCCATCCCTTATCCACCTGGGTGAACCCTGACCTACAACCCCGTCCCTCTGGGCTGTGAAGCCTAGTCCTGTGAGTGAGCAGAGCCTGTGCACATCTTGGGGGCATGTGTGTTCCCCAGAGGCTGGAAAAAACACCCGATTGTTTAGGCACTTAATGAAAACTTGAATGAACGAGTCGAATGACCAGATGAACGAACGCAGACTTACCCTTGGCACGTGCACAAGGAGGTGTTCTGTGGCAGTGAAGGTGCTGGGCAGGCAGGAAGACATCCCCGCCTTCTCCTCCTACCTGGGAGCCCCTCAAGCAGACCTTCAGAGGACTATGCTGTCCCCACGGAGGCTCTCCTCCCCTCGAGATTCCCATCAGAAGTCAGCAATGGTCCCGAGGCTTTAACGCTGGGAATTGTTTGGTGGGTGCGGTGCTGCCAGGATTCAGATTTCAAAATTCTCTCTCCACCACCCACCACAGCCAATGTCAGTCTGGGGAGATTTGCAACATGGGTGTCTCTTCATCGTACTGAAGGAAGGATGGTTTTCATTGCTGAACTGAATGCTCTTTGGTGTCCCTGGTAAGAAAAGACCCCGGGCTTAGGAGTGGGGCTGGGAGGGTCGAAGGACCTCCTGCCCAGGCGGAGGGATCACCTGGGGTTGACGTGGCTCGGGGGACTTCTGAAGCAGGGGCTGCCCTCATCTACCTGTTCCAGACAGCAGTGCGACTCTCCTGGGACTGAGGCATCTCTCCTCCTCCTCCCTTCCCTTTCTCTTCCCTTCTCGTCCCTTCCCTTGACTTCTCTGTCCTGGAATTTGATAAAAGCTGCAGGAAATCATTGGAAACCAACCCTCCCCAGGTGCTCATCATATGAAAAAGATTGTTCTCTCTGGCACAGCTGCTGTCACTGACACTTCTCCTGGCCAACTGGAGACTGATTTATCATCCTATGCATAAACACTAGTAAATAAACGACAAAAAAGCCTTTTTCCCCTGGCAACTACCCAGCCTCACGATAATTAACTTGTTCTTTTCTCCCTCCCTTACCAACCACAAAGCAGTGACATTCTCTGATAAATGAGCTGCCCATGACTGTCTTGCTGACAGGTGTTTCATATAAAAGACGAGCTGTCCCATGAAGACGTAAGGCAGATGCTGAAAACTGGAAGCTCAAGGGTCAATTTGCCCCACGAAATATGACTGTAAAGGTTGAGCTCACACTGAAAAAGCAGAGACTTCACATGAAAATTCATAGTTCGCTCTTCTCTTGGGTACTGGGAGGTCTTCTGGAGAGGGTGGACCTACATATCCACCTGGCAGTAGCTGCCTGGGCATGCCTGCCCCCAAATGCCATAGTTTCACCCTTCCTTTTATGTCTCTGAGACCAAGGCTGAATGTCAGTTGCCATTTATCATTGTGTTTGCTCTGTTGTTTTTCCAACAGCAGACACAGATTGAAGATGGCTGCAAATTCATTACCATTCCTCCCATGGAGAAGTGAAGTAGATTTCCTCTCCTCTTGAATCGGGCTGACCTGTGACTTGCTCTGTCCAGCAGAATGTGATAGAAATGGTGCCATATAACTTCTGAAACTGGACCTTTAGATACTGCTTGCACACACTTGGAACACTCCCTCTTGGAACTCAGCTACCATGGTGTGAGAAGCTCACACCACTCATAGAGACCATCTGGAAAGAACTGGACCTTTCATTTCCACAGCCCCAGTTGAGCTTCTAGCCAACAGCCAGCCCAACTGTCAGCCATGTAAGTGAGCAATCCTGGATGCTCCTGCCTAGTCAAGCTTCCAGATGACCACCACCCTGGCTGACATCACATGGAGCAAAAGAAATGTCCAGCAGAGCCCAATCCACTCACAGAATCGTTAGAGACAATAAATGGCCGTGGTTGTTTTATACCTCCAAGTTTTGGGGTGTTTGTTCTGTAGCAATAGTTAACCAAAACACCTTATCTTTATCAAAGTTTGGGACAAAAAAAAGGTAAGTCAGAAGGCTGCATGTCTCAAGAAAAAGAAAGTAAATCTTTTTGGAACTGAAGACTTCCTTGTATGCAAATACCAGCTTGCTTCACAAATACACACTAGCCAGTCTCCAAAGCATTTTGGTTGAGGACTCTGGCTCTAAGGGAAATCATTTTCATAGATAGAAAAACACGGGGCCTGCAGATCTGTAGGCACTGCTGCTCACCAGCTCTCTAATGGTGAGCGATCATCAATTCTCTGGCCTGCAATTTTCCCATCTATGAAAACGAAATAACAGTATCTGCTCTTTTAATCTTATATGGATGTTTTATAAATTTCAAAAGACTTTGTAAATCCAAACTATTGTTATTTACATTATATACCCAACAATTTTTTAATCTCCACAACTCTTTGGAACCCCCAAAGTATAATATATTTTTGTTTGATATGATGAGAGTTATTTATATTGGAGTTTTTCTATCCAACTAAACTTGAAGTCCATGTCTTTGGACCAGGGATGACAAAGAGGTTTCAGATCATATGCCAAGTTCAGTTGTCTTTACTCCCTGGAGAATCGTGTTGAGAATGATTCTGAGGTCATATCTGAGAAGGGAGAGGGGTACACGCAAGCCATGAATTTACCCTCCCAGCATTTGACAATCTTTTTTTTTTTAAGAGCTTTTGTTTTGTTTTTAAAGAGCTTTCCAATGAAATAAAAGATGAGTTAGAAGACATGGATTTGAGCTGTGTGACTGTGACCCTGGACTACACATAACTTCTCTGATCTCTAGTTACATCATCTGAAAAAGATGATGATGATGATGATGGTAAAGCATTTATTTAACATTGGCTCTATTTCATTTGACCTTCACAGCTTCTTAGAGGAAAGTCTGCTTTATCATTATCCCCATTTTATACATGAAGACACAGAAGCACACATAAAACCATAATTCAAAAAGAGTCATATACCACAATGTTCATTGCAGCACTATTGACAATAGCCAGGACATGGAAGCAACCTAAGTGTCCATCGACAGATGAATGGATAAAGAAGATGTGGCACATTCATACAATGGAATATTACTCAGCCATAAAAAGAAATGAAATTGAGTTATTTGTAGTGAGGTGGATGGACCTAGAGTCTGTCATACAGAGTGAAGTAAGTCAGAAAGAGAAAAACAAATACCGAATGCTAACACATATATATGGAATCTAAAAAAAAAAAAAAAATGGTTCTGAAGAACCTAGGGACAGGACAGGAAGAAAGACACAGATGTAGAGAATGAACTTGAAGACATGGGGAGGGGGAAGGGTAAGCTGGGACGAAGTGAGAAAATGGCATTGACATATATGCACTACCATATGTAAATAGATAGCTAGTGGGAAGCAGCCACGTAGCACAGGGAGATCAGCTCGGTGCTTTGTGACCACCTAGAGGGGTGGGATAGGGAGGGTGAGAGGGAGACACAAGAGTGAGGGGGTATAGGGATATATGTATACATATAGCTGATTCACTTTGTTATAAAGCAGAAACTAACACAACATTGTAAAGCAATTATACTCCAATAAAGATGTTAAAAAAAAAAAGAAAGAAAGAAACGACCAAGACACACATCTAGTAAATCAGGAAACCAGGATTTGAACCTTGATAGTCTAGATAAACGTTGGCAAACTTTTCCAATAAAGGGTCAAATAGTAGATGTTTTAGGCTTTGTGGGCCATATAGTCCCTGACGCAACTGCTCAACTCTGCTGTTGTAGCTCAAAAGCAGTCTGGGACAATATGTAGACAAATGGACATGGTTGTGTTCCAATAAAACTTTATTTAGAAAAACAGGTGATGAGCTGGATTAGGCCTGTGGGCTGTAGTTTGCCAACCTTTGGTCTAGACAAGTGCTTTCCTATAGAAACAATGCAAGCCACAAATGTGAACCACATATGTAATTTAAAATTTTCTTGCCACATTTTAAAATGTTAAAAGAGACAGGTGAACTTAATTTTAATGCTACAGGCGTACCTCATTTTATTGCACTTCACCTTATTGCACTTCACAGATATTGCATTGTTTATAAATTGAGTAAACTGCATCAGGTGAGTCTATTGGCATGATTCTTCCAATAGCGTTTGCTCACTTCACGTCTCTGTGTTGCGTATTGGTAATTCTCTCAATATTTCAAACTTTTTCATTATTATTATATTTGTTTTGGTGATCTGTGATCAGTGATCTTTAATGTTACTATTCTTTGGGCATTTTTTAGCAATAAAGTATTTTAAGTTAATGTATGAACATTGCTTTTTTTTTTTACATATAATGCTATTGCACACTTAATAGACTTCAGTAGAGTGTCAACATAAATTTTACATGCGCTGGGAAACCAAAAATGTTCATGTGACTCACTTTATTGCAATGTCTACTTTATTGCTGTGGTCTGTAAACAAACCTGCAATATATCTGAGGTAAGCCTGTATATTTTTAAACATGATATATCTAAAATGTTAGTTCAATGTGTAATCTATATTTTTTAAGTTATTGAGATATTTTTCATTTTTTCACATCTTTGAAATCCAGTGTGTGTTTTATACTTAGAGCCCATCACAACTCGGACCACATGTGGCTGGTGGCTACGTAGAGGACTTCTAGGTCTAGAATCCAGAATCTTTCTATCTGCCTCAAAGGGGGTCACTAGGACCAAGGAGCTAACACATAAGAACACAGGATAGAAATGCTAATTATTGTTCTTCAATTCAGTTGGGTATCTTGGATGGACCCCAGCTCCTACCTTGTATGAACCATTTTAAGAGTTTGATTTTAATTTATCCATTTGGAACTCAGAATGCTTCTTTCCTTAGACACAACACTATAAATGGCCATCAGAGCCCTGGGCTCTCCCATAAATCCCTAGGTAACAGGCAGTATACCTGGTGAATATAGTGTAGCTTGAATTACCCCTAATGATCATTCAAAATGTTATTTTGTTAGCTCTAACTTTGAATGCCAGGAATGGCCCTGGGCAGCAGGATGAAGCAGGTGCCCCCCTGAGCTTTTTAGGAGAGACTGCTCTTGGAGATCTAATCATGGCCCAGTATAGCTGCCTCTTGTTGGTGAGAGCTCTGATGCCCATTTGCTTGCCTTGACTCTGGAAAGGCTGCGTCCTAAGTCAGGGGCTGCCCAGCCTAATTTCTCTCTTCATCAGTGTCACATAGAGCGTCTAGTATGTACCCTTCATTGTTTCCTGTAGGCACAGGTTCAGGCCTGCAGAAAGCAAACAACAGAGCATTTAGCAGTGATCTCCAAACTGGAATTTCATGGAACAATAAAATTTCAAAAAAACCCTGCAGAACCTACATAACGTGGCCAACTTATAATTTTTCCAAGTAAACACATTAAGGAAAAAAAAGAAAAACTACCACTCACTGGCACCATCATCTTAATGCCAAAGGATATTAAAATGGCATTTTAATGCCCCAAAGTGGGGGGAGTATCATCAGAATTAAGGACAGGTTTTTTTCAATTGAATAAATGTGGCTTTGTAGAAAAAACCCACCCCATTGCCTTTATTCTTAACATTTTGCCAAGGACCAAGAAAACTTTGCCTTCAGGAACAGAGGATCTCAGGCTAGCATTTGGGAACCCCGGTGAGTAGAATTTTCATGGCAGTTGCATAGGGTAATGAAGGGTCTGGAGAGAAAGGAGAGGGAGGGGTGTTGCAGCAGCTGGCAGTGCAACCATTAAGTGAAGTTCTCATCCCTGGAAGGGTTTTGAATGAGAGCAATGAACACAACATAAATCGTATCCTTTAATTGGCACTAATATCTCATACTTGCATCTTGTGATAGAGTTTAGAAGATATTTGCATATCCCTTTCTCCTCTTTGATCCTCTCAGAAACTCTACAAAACAAGCAGGAAAGATACTCTGTGCGTCTTACAGTACCAAGTACAGAACTCCAAAGAGCACCAAAGAATTCTTTTTTCTTTCCTTTTTGGAGACTTTTTACTACAACACATATTGAACACCCAAAACAATGTGTTTTTGAGGATCAGAACTCCTGGAATATACGCATGACTCACTCACTCATTCATTTTATAACCTTAGGCATTGAGAACCTCATTAATATCTGTAAAAGGGTCTTCAAGCTCCTCTAATGAAAGGAAAAGCAAAGTGGAAAGAATCCTTAGGACGTCACCAGGCCTCGGGTTTTCTGCTGGGTGGTGGGCAGTTCCCCAGCCCTCTCCTTTCTGCTGCCAACAGGGGCCTGAACTGATCCTGGCCCTGCTCCCAGATCAGTTGCCATTTCCTTCCTAAAAGGCAGCTTCTACCCCCCTGTTTGTGATAATCCTGCATTACGTGTCACCACTTTGGCATTTTGTCACTGTCCACACACATGTAGGGTGGCAGATGTGGGCCTGGGTTTTGCAACGTTGTTTTCATGATACTTCCTACATGAGCCTTTTTGGAAGGATAATTGAAATGGTAGTATATTCTCATGACAGCATTTTCCTGACTCTAAGCTGGAGAGCTCAGAACTTGTGTCAAAATTATTCCCAATTTTCAAAGATTTGAAATGAACATACCAGAAAAAAAGAAAAAAAGTTATGCTAAATAAGGACTCCAAAAAGCCAGCTTCTTCTTGTGGCCATCTCCAGCTCAATAAATGAGGCATGTGGATATTCTGGGTACTATCGAAGCAGTCTGAGTCCATCCATCTCCTCACCTCCACCCTCTCTTCCCCACAATTTGTTTTTAAAACTTGTTTTTAAAACCATAGTTCTGTTACTAGTAGTTCCCTCTTAGCCCACCATCAGTGCTTTGAAGTAAGTATATAAGGCAATAGACAGACTGCAAGCGAATGGCAGAGTACTGAGACTCTGAATGCAAAATTATCTTCAGCTTAATACTAATCTATTTTGCCCTTCACAGTCTCTGGAATTTAGACTGGGGATCAACGCTAGGTGAAACAGTCTCCCCTTCTCATGTTTGCGTCAAGCATGGTCTGTCTTAAGGGCCCCTCCCTTTTGCCTCAGGACTCCACGTGAAAGCACTTGGACTTAGCAGCAGCAGCACACGGAGGGTAAGGGAGCCTTATTGCCAAGTCTCCAGCCCCAGCTTCAGCAAAGCAGTGCATTAAAAGGGCCACAAGATGCTGAGAACTTGAACCAAGTTTGTCCTCAGGTCACAGGTTACCTTTGGGGCTTGAGGGTCGGGAAGGGGGAGGAGATAGTTGTCCACATCTTCAGCGGTTTTTATTGCAGAAGGTGCCTGCATTGACCTTCTTCCCCCGGGGAAGACACTTTCACTGCCTTTCTTTACTTCCTACCTTCATGTTAACTTACTTGATTTGTTGACTTCTCTCTCCATTCTCCTCTCCCCTTCCTCAAAGGGAAACATTTGAGAGTTCCTCTCTTTTTGTGGCTGCAGGAAGAGTGTGCTGTTGCTTTACATGCTGTAGATGGTGCTTCTGCAACCTTGTGAACACTCAGGTTCGGATGTGGGAGGTCTGGTAAGTGGGCAGAATCTGCACTTCTAACAAGCTCCCAGGTGACACCTGTGCAGCCAGCTGCCACCCTCTCCCCACCCTCACTTTGAGCAGCAAGCTTCTAGATATTTTGTTTCTGCTTTTTCACTCATAGCGGCTTTAAGAGCCGCCTCCCGGAAAGGTGTACACCTAGTATGTTGCTCCTCCACCAGCATCTCTCACATTTTGTCTCCTGCACCCCCAGGCTGCACTGTAGAGAACCACACAGTAGGGGTGCACGACCCATGGGAAAATTTCTTGGGCAGGGAGAAGCAAAATTGCTGGGCGTGGACCTTAGATGAACTTGATTTGATTAAGTGCTGCTAGATGGCCTTTTAAAACCCTCACATTTTAAAACGGTGTTCAGGCTTTCCATTATTATCACAAACTAAAACTCAAAACATGATTGAGGGGAAGCTCCTGGTGATGACAGTCTCAGGGAAACTTTGGGGAGAGGACAGAAGTGGCCAGCAAGGATTTTGCCTTCTGGCATATGACTTAAACACATCCTCCTCGTCTCCATGAAATTTTTTTTTCTTTTTTTTTTTTTTTTGCGGTACGCGGGCCTCTCACTGCTGTGGCCTCTCCCGTTGCGGAGCACAGGCTCCAGACGCGCAGGCTCAGCGGCCATGGCTCACGGGCCCAGCCGCTCCGCGTCATGTGGGATCCTCCCGGACCGGGGCACGAACCCGTGTCCCCTGCATCGGCAGGCGGACTCTCAACCACTGCGCCAGCAGGGAAGCCCCGTCTCCGTGAAATTTTAAGTAAAATCCCTGCTGCTGGCTGCAGGCGTGTGGCTTTGGATTCTCTGCAGGAGCAGAGTTGAGTAATAGCGGTAGAGCGCTCACAGCTGGCTGCCCCTTTCAGGCACTTGTCTTGAGTCAGCTCGCTTCCTCCCACCTCCCCTGTGAGGCAAGTACTAGCAGCAGTCCCTTTCCACAGATGAGAAGACAGGCCCCAGATCCCTGGCGTCCACACCCTTATTTCTAGGATATACCGGCTCTCTGGGATAGTTGCCCTATGAGAACAGAGACTTTCCAGGGAGTCCTGACTCACAGGAGGAAATAACTTAATAACACACAGGTGAGGAAACCAGGGTGCAAAGGCATGCACGTTGTCCCTGGGCCCCTTGTGTCCTCCAGCAGAGCTTGCTTGGCTTACTGAGATGCAAGAAATCCATTCAAAGCTGGATTCAGGTGAGCATTTGTCAGTTTTGAGAGTGTGAGACCATTTGTTGTGACTCATCCGTTGTTTTCTCTGATAGTTTCATTTCCACAGCCCACAACACAGGAAAGCTGTTGGTGCTCGATGCCTGTGAGCTCCTGGAGCTCCATCTGTACTCTCTTGATTTGTTCTCATTAAAGAAATTTTCCAGCTGGTACTCTGCATGGGAAGAAGATGGTGTGAGTGTACACCACCACCCTTGGCCCTCAGCCCGGGTTACTCAGGCATTTCTCAAGTGGAGCCACATCGCGACAGCTCAAAGTGTCCCCTCACAATTCCAAACGCCTTTGGGAAGGGGCAAGGCTGCTTACTGCCTCCCGCACCAAGCTGCCCAGCCTGCCTCGCCTGTGAATGTTTGCCATGACTCAGGCGGAGCCTGGCTGAGCCTCTCAGGAATGAGGACTCGGGGGAGAAGTGGTGGTTTTTCTGACAAGCCTGAGAAGTGTGAGCACATAAATGCCGGCCGAGGTTTTGTCTTTCCGGGACTGGAATACTGAAGCTGCCCAACCTCACCCTCCACGTGGCAGCAACGTCCAGCTTCTTGAGGGAAGCGTTCATGGCCGAAGCCCCACGTTAGGCCATCAGCAAGGCCTGGGCATCATTCCTCCCGATGATACATTTAGTCTTTCCCCACAGCACCCCTGCTCTCCTAAGCCATCCAAGCACAGATGAGCTTTCTTTGCACCTAAATTGCCTTCATTTTTCTTCTTCATCTCCTCCTCCTCCTCCTTCCCCTCCTCTTCTCCTTCTTCTTCTTGCTAGAAACACTTTTGTTATATTTCCAAACAGAACAAAGTACATCTTGTTATCATCAGGTGCGTCTTCTTCCTCAGAGGTGGATATGTGATAAGCAGAAACTGGACTTTAAAATATGTCCACACTATAGGGAAAAGAATAGTGTAGTTTCTGGAGCAGAAAATGTGGCTGGGTTAGAATGTTCACACATCCACGAATGCCTGGAGCTCATATGGCCCAGGATGTTGGTGACATCCTGAGATACTAAATAATTTCCTCACACAGAAGTTACCCTGTGACCCACCCTGTTGTTAATCACCTACCTGCTTCTACTCATGGCTGCCTGAATAGAGCCAAATGCAGAGACCAAAGAATCAGATTCTTGAATTTTTCTCTGTTAAAAGAGCTCTTGAAACTCAGAAACAATGGCCTTGAAAGCCCAGATCCTAATTTGTAAAAGTTGAGAATTTTGAGAGAAGAAAAGAGGTGGAGGATTGAACTTCAAATGGCTGTCCCCTCCCAAAGCATGAAGGCAGAAATTTTGTGTCCTAACAACAGACTGGAAAGAGAAGTAGACAAAGGGCACATGCCCTGCTCCAGGGAGGCTGGATAAATTCAGTCTGCACTGGGGAGGAGGAACTGGGGAAGCAGGAAACAAGAAGGTGATTTATATGTGTGGTGCCTCTGCTTGCCCTTCCCATTTGCCAGCTTAGTCCAGGAAAAGGAGAAATAATGGAATCCCTCTTCAAGTTTAGAGATGCCAGGGTGGACCCTACCTGTACCTTGTTTCCCAAGCAGAATCATCAGACCCCACAGAGAAGCCTCTGTTCCATCATGGTGACGTAGCAGTAAAGCTCACATGACATTTATGGGTCCGGGCATTAAAGAGTCAGCAAAAGCCCCATAATTTTCCCCACGTGAAAGCACTGGGATGTTTCCTGAGCCCATGAAGGGGAATGAAGGGTAACCAGAGAGAGAGAGAGAGAGAAAGGGGGGAGGGAGAGAGGAAGAGAAAGAAGGAGGGGACTGCAGAGGAAGACAGACAGACAAGTCTGCATCTAGGACAAAGGGATGTTGGAGCCAGGGATCAGATGGGGCATCCCCACATGTCTGTAGAACCATCCAAGGACCAGAACAGATAGGTTGAATCTATCTCAGTATAACACAATCTAGAGTGGAGAAAGCTAGCTGAAGAATGTTAATACAATTTGGTGCCATTTATGTGGTATTTTTTTAAACACACAAAATAAATCTCTTTATTATGCATAGACACACGTAAATGTAAGTTTTTTGGGTTTTTTTGGTTTTGTTTTTGTTTTTTTTTGCAGTACGCGGGCCTCTCGCTGTTGTGGCCTCTCCCGTTGCAGAGCACAGGCTCCGGACACACAGGCTCAGCGGCCATGGCTCACGGGCCCAGCCGCTCCACGGCATGTGGGATCTTTCCGGACCGGGGCACGAACCTGTATCCCCTGCATCGGCAGGCAGACTCTCAACCACTGCACCACCAGGGAAGCCCTAAATGTAAGTTTTGATACGTGGGCTGGAATTGGTTCTGTCTCAGGACCAAGATAGATCAAGATGGAGATGCAGAGGCCCCTTCAAACCAATGCCTTCAGTGTACCTGTGTGAACTCCCAGAGCTTAGCATCAACCCCCAGAGAGAAAATGAGCAACAGGACAATCCTGAATTTGACTGTTTTCTTTGGGTACAAAAGGTTGGTTAAAATCTCTACCTATGTTGAAAAATCTCTCACAAATTTGGTTTTAGGCCACTCACACCTCCCTTCTGCAAGGGGACAGCCAGATGCATGGTGGTGCCAGGTGCTGAAAGAGAAGTGGGCCACTCACTCCCTTCCTCCCCCAGCCATGGACAAAGGAAGCCACCTTTCCCACCATGTTGCCGAGATTTATGTTAGTGCCTGCCTAGCACACACTAGCCCTCTTTTGGTAAAGACAGTTGTTTTCGCTCCACCCCCAGTGAATTAGACTTAGTAAGATTTTCAATCAGTTCTGCCCCAGCCTCCTCTGGTCAAGGGAAGGGTTCATGACCCAACCTCAGCCAATCAGATCTCTCCTGGAAGAGAGTGACAAGAGAACAGGGAAGAGCGGGAGCTGATCCATCCCAGTGACTCTCCCTTGGGTCCTGCCACCTGAATACTCCAAAAAACCTGGTTCCCACCCTAAATGAGGTCCGGTTCTTCAGCTAATCCTTCAGTTTCCTCACTTATTTCTTAACCTCCCTAGAAATTACTTTTTTTTTCTTTTTGCTTAATTGGTCAAAAGCAATTTCTATCACAAAAACCAAAATATTCTGATGGGCCCAGGAAGGCTGGAGAGAAGAAGTGACCTGTGGGATGTACAATAAAGGAGTAGGCAAAAATGATAGTAGGAATGAGAAAAAAATCAGGGGCGGGGGGTCATCTAATCTCCATTAGCAAGTTCTTTGTTTCTGTGCAGGAATTTAATCTCTCTCCATTACCCAAACCTTCACTAAATTTCTGCTTTTGAACGTTTTCTATTAGTTTACATTCACAACATTATGTATGTTTCTGTTTTCCTACATTTTCCCCAACCTTTGAACAAAATTGGGTCATTTGTAGAGACATGGATGGACCTAGAGACTGTCATACAGAGTGAAGTAAGTCTGAAAGAGAAAAACAAATATTGTACATTAACACATATATGTGGAATATAGAAAAATGGTACAGAAGAACCTATTTGCAAAGCAGAAATACAAACACAGACGTAGAGAACAAACGTATGGACACCAAGGGGGGAAGGAGGGGCGTGATGAATTGGGAGATAGGGATTGACATACACTACATACATACACTACTATGTATAAAATAGATAACTATTGAGGACCTGCTGTATAGCACAGGGAACTCTACTCAGTGCTCTGTGGTGACCTAAATGGGAAGGAAATCCAAAAAAGAGGGGATATATGTATACATATAGCTGATTCACTTCACTGTACAGCAGAAACTAACACAACATTGTAAAGCAACTATACCCCAACTTTTTAAATTAATTAATTAATTATCAAAGGATTGGGAAATAGCCTGCCCAGAATCTAGGTGGGGCCATGTGACCAAATGATGTGTGCCATTTCCAGGTGGTTAAGAAGAGTATGCCTTCACAACCCCTTTTTCCTCTTCCACCAGCTGGATGTGGTCAAGCACGGCCACCTAGGAATTCCTATGGTGAGATCCCAAGAAAGAAGGAGCCTGATCCCCAAAAGCCACTTGGAGAATGGTGACTTACCAATCAGGATCATATGCTTTAGACTTTACTAAGGAGAAATAAGCTATCTTGTCTGAGCCATTATAAATTTGAGTTTGTTAGAGCATCTTGTTACCTTGGTCAATACTCTGTATCCCAGTAATTCCAATTCTAGGAATAATAGCACAAGTGCACTATTTTTAATAGAAAAAGAAAGCACCCCAGATGTCCATTAGAGGAGAACTGGATAAATAAATTTGATTTAGTCACATGAAGGAATACTAAACAACAGTCAGAATGAATGACGAGATTTATATGTCTCAACATGAATGGAGCTAGAAAACAATCTAGAGTGGAGAAGGCTAGCTGCAGAATGTTAATACAATTTGATGCCATTTATGTGGTATCTTTAAACACATCTCTTTAAATAAATCTCTTTGTTATGTATAGACACACATAAATGTAAGTTTTGATACATGGGCTGGAATGATACTGTAGCAAGTGCTGTTGGGGAGGGAGGGAAAGAGAACTGGGAGGAGGGACTTCTTAGACTTCAAAATATGTATAATATTTTATTTTTTAAAAAAAGATTAGAAGTAAATGTATCAGAATGTTAACCTTTGTTCATTTAGTATGGCTGATTCTTGGATGCCTGTTAATTATCACTCTACTTTTATGCTTTTCTTATTGATTTTTCAACAACAAAAATATCCAAGGAGAGAAAATTCCTGCCTGCTTCTCCAAGACCTGGAAGCAGAGAGCTCTCCACAGTAATAACTGCAGTTCACTGCTAGGTATCACTTCATGAGGTCCTCAGAGGCTTCCTTTTCCATTTCATGGGGACATATTCTGCTAAATATAGAAAATAACACCCTTTCTTGGGCACACAGCCTCTTTCCTTCCATCTTTCCTTTTTCCATTTCTTTCACCTGAAAGCATCATCACCACCAAAGATAAGAGCATTCTTCCACTGTTTTCCCATGGTTGAGTTTTCAGCTAAAGAAATTCTAAGTTCAAATAGCAAGTTAATTCCCATGAGTAATAAACATGTCGACCGTTTCTGGTATAGGAGCAAGGAGCACATGATACAAACGTACACCACCAAATAGAAGAGAAGGTATAATTTCAAACATATAAAGCATTTATGAAGTTCAACGTGGGTTTCCCTCTTCACGTAAAATAAACATTGGAGATTCCAGTGACATGGAGTTTCAGATGTGTTGAGGATCTGTTGAAATCGTCGCAGTCTGCCATAGCAGAAAACCCCATTACAAATATTCATATCACTTAACTTTACATTTCTAGTTGGTGAACCCTTCCATTGCACTGGTGTCATAAAAACAAGGACAAAAACCCATGTGAAATTTAGGCACAACCCAGGACTGCCCTTTTGCAGCTAGAACATATCTTTCTATTTCTAGAATACTCAGAGGTAATCTCACAAGTTTTTTATGAATCAGGTTGGGATGTTTTTACTTTAGAAGGCAGAAACAGTTTCAAGAAGGTGATCTAGGTTATAAGAGTTTCTGGGTCCAGAAGGACACATATCTCCTCCCTAAATTCCATCATATCTGCCCCCTAGTCCTATTGTTAGAGAAATTATCACCATGAATTAAGCAGACAGAACTACCAGAAGGTCAATCTCAGAATGCAAATTTCTCAAACAGGACTACTATATAGCTTACTGCTCCATCTTACCTCCTAACCTTCCTTTCTCCCCAGGAAAGGTGCCAAACTTAGAAACAGTGACTGTGAGTGGTTTGACTTGCAGTCAAACACATCCTAATTGATAAAGACCCTGCATCTAGAGAGATGGAGACATGCAGTGACGTCTGGTTTACCAACTAAGATCTGTGGACTACGTCTGAGTCCTGTGGAAAGAAAGGAAAAGAATTTTTAATGGCTATGTTTGAGATTGAATAATTGGGTTGAATAGTTGATGAGATGAGAGTGAACAGAAGCTGGAGTGAAATTGTTGCAGCCCTACTGGTTTGAGCTGTACTTCATGTGATGGTACTTACATTGCAATAGTCCAGACTTTGGGGACTGTTCTGTCTGATGATTATGAAGTTCTTATTGGGGCCATGGGTTAATACCACACCCTGTGGGTGGTTCTGTAGGGAATAGTTATTGTCACGCCCCTGGGAAGAAAGGTGTTCTAGTACAATGAATAGGGGTTCTAGAATTGGACCTTTGAGATGACATTATATAGTTCCTCCTCCCCAGGTTCTTAGGGTCATTTTGCCCAGAGTTTGAAGGATAGAGATGCTCAGAGCATTTTTGATGACAGGAGAAGGGAGTAGCCTGATAAAGAATCCTAGAAAGGCCCAGTCCTGTGCATTCACTGAAAGCCCTCCTCCTTGTATTTCCATCTTTTCTCAAACTTCAATAAATTCTCATAAAAAGGTACAGTCTGGTCTCTTCTGTGCATGGAGAATTAAGGGGAAGGTCTGGTCAGTGGTTCAGAGGAGAACAACGTCCCTCCCTCTGGCCATCACTGGGGATAGCTATGCCTGATGGTCATTATCCTGAGGGCCATTGGCAGCAGCGGTAGTGGGAGAGCACAGGCCACAGCTGCTAAAGGACCTGCGCTGAGCCCTGCATCGACAAAGCTCTCTAGCCTCTGCATGAATCCACCCAAGTTCCTGCTCCTCAGGGAAGGATGAGGACCCAACACTGAAGCGTCTTTGAGGATATCAGACAAATCAGGGAAGCAGTCCAAGGAGGTTCTGGATTTCTGGTTAATTCCATCAACTGGGCTTGAAGTTGTTTATGTGAAGTATCGTCTTTCTTAATATCCATTCTCCCCTTCTTTCTTTAATGACAGAACCTCTGAAATTTAGCTGAGTGTGTGGCCTCCCTTGTGATCATCAGCTTGAGCCTGAGCATTATTCATGTATAGATAAACAGTTAGGAAGGTTAGGTCAAGTAACAGATGGGCCCCCAAAATATGATAGCTTAAACCAGTTAAAGTTTGTATGTCCCTCATGGAAAAAGTAGGAAAATTACTGGTGTGGACTGATAGAGTGGCTCCATCCTTTAAGATGAGAAACGCAGTATATGTGAAACGGCAGAAGCCAAAATGAGTTCAGAGTCAGAGATAAAATGGTGCATGACATGTCTGGGGGAGAATAATCCACACAACAGACCCAGGAGGACTTTCCTCTCCAGGTCTTCCGCAGCACATGGGGGTGTAAGTGGGGAATCTTGCTTAGAGCATAGAAAATGTTCCAAACAGAATCAGCCCACAAATAAATCAGTGGTATATCCAAACCCAGAATCCAGGTTTTGCATGCATGGCCTCCAGCGTGAGTGGCAATGAAACAGGCTAATACTCCAAATGCAAACTTATTTATACTTAAAATAGAGAGGTACAGACTCATTGTCCACAAAGCAGAGTGATTTGTTCTCAAGCTCCTTAATGAGGTTGGGGAGGGGATGTGCAGGGAGGACAAGAAGTGTGTCTGAGTCCAAGTGTGTTTGAGGTTTGTGAATTATTTAGTACAATAACAGCTGGGTTTTTATTTATTATATTGAAGTGGAGCTTTCTGTATTTGAATCAAAAGCACACATAAAAGCCTACTGTAGAAAATCAGGCTCTATCATAAAATAAATTTCATTATAGAAATCAAAAGAAAAGAGTTTTTTAAATTACAAATAAACCATGGAGCTTATAAATTGTGGGAGAGTTGAGGGTAATGCGAAGGATCTGAGATGGCTCTCCTGTTCTTTGCCTGACCAGAGTCTCCATCACCACAACCAGCTCTTGCTAAGAACACACTTCAGTTAGACAAATGGGAAATGAAACGGTTCTTTCCACAGTCCTGAGAACCATGACTATCCCAATCCCATTAGATTTCCTGCTTCAGGTTTTATGGAGCTTAGTGGAGAAAGAATAATAGAATAGGAAGAAAACAACAAGAAGAAGGTAAATGGAGCTCCCCAAAGCATTTTGCATGTACTCAGTAACAGGAAGTGCATTAAAACAGTCTCCTCTTCTATCTCCAGCAATACTCCAATTTATAGGGATTTCCCAGATGGTGGCCCTGCATTGGTCTGTCTTTATTGTGAGACGGTGTGTTAAATTGCTGGAGTTCTGGTGCTAGGGTATATTTTCGCTCTGAGTAGTTTTTATTTATTTTTTTAACAGTTTAATTACAAAATAGTTCACATATAATACCATTTAAAGTATAAAATTCATGTCCTGGTTATTATAAATAGAGCTGCAATGAACATATTGGTACATGACTCTTTTGGAATTATGGTTTGCTCAGGGTATAAGCCCAGTAGTGGGATTGCTGGGTCGTATGGTAGCTCTATTTGTAGTTTTTTTAAGGAACCTCCATACTGTTCTCCATAGTGGCTGAAGCAACCTACGTGTCCATCAACAGATGAATGGATAAAGCTGTGGCACATATATACAATGGAATATTACTCAGCCATAAAAAGGAACAAAATTGAGATATTTGTAGTGAGGTGGATGGACCTAGAGTCTGTCATACAGAGTGAAGTAAGTCAGAAAGAGAAAAACAAATACCATATGCTAACACATATATATGGAATCTAAGAAAAAAAAAAGGTCATGAAGAACCTAAGGGTAAGATGGGAATAAAAACACAGACCTACTAGAGAATGGACTTGAGGATATGGGGAGGGGGAAGGGTAAGCTGTGACAAAGTGAGAGAGTGGCATGGACATATATACACTACCAAATGTAAAATAGATAGCTAGTGGGAAGCAGCCGCATAGCACAGGGAGATCAGCTCGGTGGTTTGTGACCACCTAGAGGGGTGGCATAGGGAGGGTGGGAGGGAGGGAGATGCAAGAGGGTAGAGATATGGAAACATATGTATATGTATAGCTGATTCACTGTGTTATAAAGCAGAAACTAACACACCATTGTAAAGCAATTATACTCCAATAAGGATGTTAAAAAAAAAATAGTGTAAGAGCATAGTATCTCAGGAAATCTTTAATAAACACTTTCTTTGATCAAAAAAATAATAAAAAATAAAGTATAAAATTCAAAATATATTCACAGATATGTGCAACCATCACCACAGTCAATTTTAGAGTATTTTCATCAACTCAAAAAGAAACCTGGTACCCTTTAGCTATTACTTCCTACCTGCCAGCCCCACCTCCCCACCTCTAGGCAACCACTAATCTATTTTCTGTCTTTATAAATTTTCCTCTTTTGGACATTTCATAAGAATAAAACATATAATTAAAGATCTTTTGTGACTGACTTCTTTCACTTAGCATAACATTTTCAAGATTTGTTCATATTATAGAAGGTATCAGTATTTCATTTCATTTTTATGGTTGAATAATATTCCATTGCATTGTTATAACGTATTCTGTTTATTCATGTGTCATTGGTAGACATTTGGGTTGTTTTCCCAGTTTAACTATTATGAATAATACTGCTATAAACATTCATGTACAAACTTTTATGTGGTTATATAATTTTATTTCTCTTGGGTATATACCTAAGAGTGGCTGTCTTATATGGTAACTCTATGTTTAATAATTTGAGGAACTACCAGATTGTTTTCAAAGGTGGCTGCACCATTTTACATTCCTACCAGCAGTGTATGAGGGTTTTAATTTCTCCACATCCTCACCAACAGTTGTAATTATCTGACATTTTGATTATAAACATCCTTACAGTGTGGAGTAGTATCTCATCGTTTTGATTTGCATTTCTCTTATGATTAATTTGACTAAGTATTTTTTCACATGCTATTGGCCATTTGTATACCTTCCTTGAAGAAATATCTATTCAGTTTCTTTATTTTTTAATTGGGTTATTTGGATTTTTTATTATTGAGTTGTAAGTGTTCTTTATATATTCTGGATATAGGCCCCTTATCAGATATATGGTTTTAAAGTATTTTCTCCCTTTCTGTGGGCTTTTTCACTTTCTTCACAGTGTCTGTTGAAGCACAAAAATTTATAATTTTGATGAAGTCCAATTTATTTTTTCTTTGTTGCTAGATCTTTTGGTGTCATATCTAAGAATCCTTTGCAAAATCCAAGGTCACTTCTGTGTTTTCTTCTAACAGTTTTATAGTTTTAGTCTTACTTTTAGGTCTTTGATCCATTTTCAGTTAATTTTGTATATGGTGTGAGGAAAGGATACAACCTGAAGCTTTTGCATGTGGCAATCCAATTGTCCCAACAACATCTGTTGAAAAGACTATTCTTCCCTATTGGATGGTCTTGGCACCGTCGTCAAAAAACAGTTGACCATAGATGTATGGGCTTATTTATGTAATCTGTGCCAGTACCACATTTTCTTGATTAATGCTGCTTTGTAGTAAGTTTTGAAATAAGGAAGTATGAGCCCTCCTGCTTCGTTCTTCTGTTTTAAGATTGTTTTGGCTATTCTGGGACCCTAGAAATTCCATTTGAATTTTATGTCAATTTCTACAAAGAAAGCATCTGGGATAGTGGTAGGGAGTGCACTGAATCTATAGATCATTTTGGGGAGTGCTGCCACCTTAACAATGTTAAACATTCTGATCCATGAACAGGAAATGTTTTCCCAATTATTGAAATCATCTTTAATTTCTTCAGCAATGTTTTGTAGTTTTCAGAGTAGAGGTTATACACTACTTTTGTTAGGTTTATTCCTAAGTATTTTATTTTTTTGATGGTGTAAATGGAATTGTTTTCTTAATTTCATTTTCAGGTCGTTCATTGCAAGTGTTTAGAAATATAATTCATTGCTGTGTGTTGTTCTTGTATCCCACAAACTTGCTAAACTTGTTTTTTAGGTCTAATAATTTTTAGTGGATTCCTCAGGTTTTTCTATATACAAGATCATGTCATCTGAAAATAGACATTTTTATTTCTTCCCTTCCAATCTGTATGCTTTTTATTACTTTCTCTTGCCTAAGTGCCCCAACTAGAACTTCAAGTATAATGTTGAATAGAAGTGGCAAGAGCAAACATCTTTGCTTTGTTCCTGACATTGGTAAAAAGCATCTAGGCTTGCATCATTAACTATGATGTTAGCTGTGGGTTTTTCATGGATAACCTTTGAAGAAGTTCTCTTCTATCCCTTGTTTGTTCTGTCTTTTTATCAAGAAAAGTGTTGGATTTTGTCAAATGCTTGTTTCTGATATTTGTTTTTTATTCTATTGATATGATGTTTTACATTAACTGATTATTAGATGTTAAACGAATCTTTCATTCCTGGGATAAATCCCACTTAGTCAGGGTGTGTAATTCTTTTTATATGTTGCTGAATTTGGTTTGCTAATATTTTGTTGAAGATTTGGCGGTCCACAGTCATAAAAGATATTGCTATTTAATTATGTTTTCTTATGATGCTTGTCTGGCTTTGGTATCAAGGTAATACTGGCCTCATGAAATGAACTGAGAAGTATTTCCTCCTCTTCTACATTTTGGAAGAGTTTGTGAATAATTGGTATTAATTTTTCTTTAAATGTTTGGTAGAATTCACTGATGAAGCCATCTGAGCATGAGCTTTTCTTAAAATTAGTAGTTTTTTTTCAATTACTAATTCAGTTTCTTCACTTGGCATAGGTCTATTCAGATTGTCTATTTTTTCTTGAGTCAGTTTTCTTAGTTTGTATCTTTCTAGAAATTTTTCCATTTCATATAAGTTAATTTGTTGGAGTACAATAGTTTATAGTAGTCCTTTATAATGCTTTTTATTTCTATGAAAACACTAGTAGTATCCTCCCTTTCATTTCTGATTTTAGTAACTTGAGTCTTCTCTCTCTCTTTTGTCTTCCACTTTTATTGAAATATAACTGACATATAGCACTGTATACATTCAAGGTGTACAGCACAATGATTTGACTTACATATATCACAAACTGATTATCTCAATAAGTTTAGTGAACATTCATCATCTCATATAGATACAAAATTAAAGGAATAGAAAACTATATAGTTTTCCTTGAGATGAAAACTCTTAGGATTTACTCTCTTATCAACTTTCGTATATAACATACAGCATTGTTAATTAGCTTTATCATATTGTACATTACATGCTTAGTACTTATTTATCTTATAACTGGGAGTTTGTACCTTTTGACTACCTTCATCCAATTTCCCCTCCCCCTACTCCCTGCCTCTGTAACCACAAAT